>NC_141360.1:41928765-42261265 GCF_057382095.1 Aulonocara sp. 'chitande type north' Nkhata Bay
TCAGCAGCGCTCCGCCAGCACTACACACAGTGCAGGTAGAGCACCGCTTTCTCCTCCTGAGACGCCTGTCGGTTTGCCAGAATCTCTTCGAGGCAGTCCGAAAGTCTTTTTCCATGGCCTCTCCAAACTCCTCCCACACCCGAATTTTTGCTTCCGCCACCGCCCGCGTCGCGTTCTGCTTGGCCTGTCGATACCTGTCAGCTGCCTCCGGAGTCCCACAGGCTAACCAAGCCCAGTGGGACTCTTTCTTCAGCCTGGTGGCTGGAAATAGAAATGTTAGTTTTTAAATTTCATCAAATTTTTTTGAATATATATAAAACAATAAACATCAAAGTTTTTACTTAGACACATTTATCATGTAGAAAAATGAATGCATGTGTTTGAAACTGCACTTCTTTAGCTTACGTTGAGATCAGGGATTGAGTTTGATCAGTTAGGACCAAAGTGGACTCGATGTAAAATGAGTATGTGTCCCGTTTCCTGACATCCTGAAAAACTATTTTGTTACATTTGTGAAAACTTAAAGATCTGGGAACAATATTTTATTACTTTTCATCATAAACTGTTTTTTACGTGATGCAAAAGTAGGACATTCTACTCGACCGCTTTCTGTTTCAACATTGGGGCTACAGGAGTGACACTGACTGGCACTATTAAGCTACATTATCACGACTCTGTAGCTCCTGGCATCTCCACCCAACACCTTTTCTATTCCAAGTTGGCATCAGAGGAATTATTTGAGGTAAAAGATGAAGACAAATATTACCATTAGGATGTTTTATGGCGTATGCCGACTCAGTTTCCCCCCTCGCTCGCTCTCCCTTTCCTCCATCTGTGCCACTCACTTTCTCTCTGTCTCCCAACGGGGATGAAAAGGCAAGGAGAGAGAAAGGAGGAATAGAAAACTGAGTGAGCGCTGTCAATAGCAGTGAGTTCACTGCTAATCTGGCTACACTACAAAGGTTAGCAGATCTGACTGTCAATAGTGTCTTGTGGGGAGGAGGGAGGAGACACGGAGGTGAGGTGGTGTAGGGAGGGGTGGTCGCTTTGAGAGAAAGAGATACTTTGATATTTCGGAATGTTAGAAGGGTGAATGTGGAGAACTGGAGGTTGGGGATCTAATTACCGGGCCATAATTGGGGGCTGGGGAATAGGTTGCCGTCCTCTCAACTCGCTGCAGATCAATTATGTTAAGAGAACATCTGTAAGTAGAGCTTAATGAGGTCCATTAGAGCAACATGCGCTGCCTTCCCTAACGGTGCTTGTCAGCTTCTTGGATGAGCTGGAGTGTGCTGCTGACTGGGGACCTGGTGGAGGGGCTTAAATAGGAGAGGAGGCTCGACTGTGCGCTGCTTTTCCCTGTCAGAGAAACAGAGAGACACACAGAGATACAAGCAGGGAAGGAGAAGGGGGAAAGGGATGCTCTGTGAGAGAGCTGCAGGAGCCACAGAGCAGCGAGGGGAGCAGAGTTTAGGGTCAAAGCTCAGCTATTAACAGTTATCAAACCATAAAACTTTGGCGGCAAAGTTTTCTTTAGAAAAGCGGGAGCTGGCCGAGCTCTCACAAAGTTACCTTCTGGAGATTTTCATTCAAAGTCAAGAGAACACAGAAGACGAAACCACGGCAGTATTTGTTTTGGGCATCCCTGGCTGTAGCTCCTTCAAGGTATGTGTTATCAGTGCTCTGCTTCTCTTGGTTCAAAGCTTAGCCCCAGCGAGGGCTGCGTGTAAAGAGCTGGTTGAGCTCCCAGGGAAGAGATCGGATGGAAATGTAGCAGATTTGCTTCCTGCTGAAATGTCATGTATGCAAGGCTGTTCAGAGCGTGTCTGGTGTTGGTGCACGTTCGTTTGTGTCTTCATTACAGGCTGATGGTTGGGGTCATAGTGTGTAGCAGAAGTCCCCTTTCTCCGGTTTTGCGTTTGGCAGAGTACTGTATGGTGCATGACAAGACCCGGCTAGCCGCGCGATGCTCACCGCTCCCCCCGCTCTCCACATACACTCCTGCTTTCTGTCTTCATCTTATATTCATACGGAGAATGAATAATTGGCTGAACACAGCAAGTGAAAGGAGGGTGGAAGGGCACCAGGAGAGGGGTGGAAGCCTCACACACACTGCAGCAGATTGCATGATTACCGAGATAGGCCTCCTTGAAATAATTCAATCCATGACAAAACCTAATTACTGGCAGGTAATACCCTGTCAGCTTTAATGCATCTCATCACTCATAATGGCGCGGAGAGCATTTTATGACCCAACTCATTATTGCTGCATTTTTGGCTGGAGTTGCATGCCAACTATTGACTTGTGTCTCCTCCTTCAGTGCCTTCCACACTTTCATTTGTCTATCATCATATTTATATGACACATCTGTGTGTGTGATAGGGAGCAGTGGTGCGGTGGGGAGGAAGGTATGGGGTAACCATACCGTGACACTCGGGCCTCCTCGCTGCCTCGTCTCATCTAAACTAGGTCGCTAATTGATGCACGACTTGACACGGAAACCTGGCGAATGCATTTGTCCTTTAATACAAGAATGATTAAAAGCAACTATGGCGAGATGATAATCAGAGTTGTTGATGTTAACCCAGCTGGAGACCTCCCTTTGCCACAGGCTGGTGTAATCACAGAGCCATTATATGCACTGTGATGTTTGCATTTTCTCACACTAGTCTTTTACCAAACAAAAGTGCAAGCAGTAGACAGTGCTTTCTTTCTCTTTTGGGGGCTTAAACTCGGACTGATCTTTTTAAATGTTAATAATTAGAACCCTGTGCAGATGTACTGTAGGCTGAAATAAACAATGCAAGGAGTTACCTCTGTGACTCTCTGAGAGCTGCTCATCTCAATATTAGTGTCAGTGTTAGGAGTAAACTGCTCTACCTACACGTGGACTATTGCATTTGCTTCTGTATCTATAATGTAGACCCTCCAAAATCAAAGAAAGTGGGCGTGTACGGGAGGCATCCTTTAACCAAACAGCTGCTAATAACTGATCATATCGTGTCACTGCTGAGAAGACTGGAGGTGGGAGAATACTAAGAGAAACTTCAGTCTCTGACAGACCCGAGCTCCCTGCAGCTTCCACCTGTAGCTAGCTGCTGACACACCAAGCAGTCGCTCCTGGAAGTCTTTGTTTCCAAGCTCCAGGTCAATGTGGCGACCTGCGCTGCCAGTTGCTCCAACTCTGGCAATCTGTAGCTGCTTCAATTCGCTGCTTTAGTTTAGGCTTCGGTTGAAACTTGCTGAGAGAGGTGAGTGATCAGAAGAATGAGCCTCACTGAAAACAAAGGTGGCAGAAATAGCGTCGAAAACAAGGCTTCATACGTGTAAGAGTTTGGGAAGAGCGCGCTTACTGCTCGGTGAGGGAGCCGCTGTGCGTAACCTCTGCTCTGCCTGCTGATGAGCCAAGCAGCATGCAGCAGGAGCCGCTGTGATGAGGTTGCCAGTGTCGTGGAGGGGAAGCATCTCTTTGTCGTTCTGTCATTCGCTGCCTGCCTCTCTCTGCGCACCGATAAACGTGCTCTCACACACTGTGCGACGCCCGACGGGAGCAAACGCATCCGCCTGCGTTTTATTAGCCGGCGTTTCTCCTTCTCTTCATTCCACTTTGGCCGCCGTGCTGGATTGTTCCCTCTCTAACAAAGCCTGATCTCAGTCTGCCTGCAGACAGCTGATCTCCGGTCCAGGCGGTTCCGGGTTGCATGGTGGTGCTTCGGCTGCTCCAGCGGCTCAACAAATGCAGAAAAGGGAGAAAAGTTTCGGTAAGACGCTTTCTTTGGCTTCGGCTTGTATGAACGGAACGTTTTCTGTGTGTTTGGAGTGTTCTGCGACGACAAGTTACAGCATCTCTGCGTCGAAGGCGACGCGTTCACATCTGACCTGCTTTTGCTAGAAACGATCCATTATCTAACTTGCCTCATTTTATCGAGATCACCTCACGAATGCGTGAGAGCGGTGTGCGTTTGTCGGTAATTAAACGGCAGACAGGTCCACACGGTGCTGTTCCATGTGTTTGTGCGAGGTGCGTGGAAATGCGAGTCTGTGAAATCCGTCATTGGCCTCTAACGATAATGCGCTCCCACGACAACAGTGATTAAACTCGGGGTGAAAACGCGAGCATCAGCTCGCACTGGAACACCGTTGTTGTCTCTGTTCGCCGTCCTCCATTCGTTCGGGATTCACACGATGATGCTGCGGACGCGCAGCAGCAGCAGCTTAGAAGCCCACAATGAACGGGGGAAAGGGAGGCTACGAGCCAGCAGCAAGTGAACAGATATGATTAGTACTCCGAGCTTTCTTTGGGAGCTTTTGTTCAGCACTTCCCCGGCAATCGAAAAAGCGAAGCGGCCACATTCCTGCCGTGCTTCCCCTCCTCTCTGCCGAGTTTATGGCACAGTAAAAGGGCTGTGGAAACTCTTGCTTCTTTTGGTTTGGTAATGAGTCGCGGGGACTTTGTAGTGTTAACGAGGCCGGACGGATCAGTGCCGCTGAGCGGGCGCGGGGGAGCAGCCATGCGCTCCGTTCTCTAAATCCAGCCAATTAACAAATCGGCAGCCCCAACACAACACAAACGAGCTGAGCCGCCTCCCGCACCGCGGCCAGAAAAACTAACTTTTTACAGAATTTGTGGGAGATTAAAAGGACGCACATCTGTTTTTACAGATTATTAATAGTTTGTAAACACATGTCATTCAAACTGCATCGTTTCCTGCTGCTGAACACATTCAACGCAGTTTTCATGTGACATTTAAACACGATAGAGGACGCTGTGTTTATTCCAGTGAACAGCAGGTTCAAGTTATCTGGTAATAAATACTGATCAGTCTGCACTTACAACTAAGCCAACTAACATAATAAAACTATGTTAGTAACCTCAAAGGACAAACGACTACAGCGACACGGTGCAGCCCTCAAACTCTGACAGGTTTTAATATTTAAAGATGACCCGAGCTAAACATGCAGCTTAAACACTGTGGTCTGTGTGTGTGGGCGGGGGTGGGGGACAAAGGGGAGTGGGACCGTGCCACTCCTCGGAGAATGGCAGGAGAATACTAATTCCAGCCTCATGCAAAAACTCAGTGACCCCCACCTTCTCACCGCCTCAACGGCCCAACAAAGGCTTCCCATAGTTAGCTCAGGCCAAACAATACAGGCCACTGCAAACCTCCTCGGCTCTAACCACACCCCCAAAGACTAAGGTGCAAAAGAGCTGGGAAACTGTGGCGTGGGGTCTGTGTGGGCATGCACTGAAACTCAATGTTTTCATTCATGGTTGTGTAAAAGCTGCTCTGCCTGGACATAATCAAATGTAAGGCAAACATGTGTGCTAAGGTCAGAAAAGTGTCGGGTTCCTGTAAGAAGTGTTTCTTTAATCAAACAATGCACCACATCCTGCTCTGACTGATGTGCTAATCAGGGAAACTGTTGTTTCAGTCTGAATTATAAATGTTGCACAGCTGTCTTTACTGTAACACCTTTATGGAAGCTGCTGCAGTCTTTGCACTAAACCTCATTCTGGATCTACTTTGAACTGCTCCCTGATTCACAGCAGCTTTGCATGTTTGATTTGCCAGATTTTTCTTACAACAGGTGCAAAAGCCCAAAGGTATTTATGTCTTCTCTGGACGGGGCCGATCTGTAAACCACTACACTACGGAGCTCTTATTGTAAATATTCCCAAATAAAGGAAAACACCACACACACATACCTACAACATACATACATGTAGTAAATGTCATCACAGTTCCCAATTAAAAAACAAATCTGTAACTCTGAGCATTTTGTGATAACACTGACTGTACAAACACGACAGTGTAAGACTGAGGGCTGCATTAAAATCAAAGCACATTATCCCTGATTTTATGTCTTATTTCACTTTTCTTGTCAATGTTCTTAATTGCCATGATTTTAAACAGTGCATTACATGTATGTAACTTGAGGTCTAGTTCTCTGTTTATCCAGGTTTTGATTTTTTTTCATTTAATCGTTCTGTGATCCTTCATGTGTTTACCTGCTCGATGATTTTAAAGCTTTGTTTGTGCTTCTCCCAGGTATACAAATGCTTTCCGTCCAGCCGGACACCAAGCCTAAAGGCTGTGCCGGCTGTAACCGGAAGATCAAGGACCGCTACCTGCTGAAGGCTCTCGATAAGTACTGGCACGAGGACTGCCTCAAGTGTGCCTGCTGTGATTGCAGACTGGGCGAGGTGGGATCCACTCTGTACACCAAAGCCAATCTCATCCTGTGTCGAAGAGACTACCTACGGTAAGAGAGACCGCTGACGTTTTGGCAGTAAGCGAACGCAGCACACCAAGTGTTAAATGTTCGATTGTATTTTCAATGTGTATTTTATTTTTATCTTCTTAGTATTTTGTTTCATATATAATCTTTTTAAACAGGCACTAGTAACCATCACAGGAGTGTGAGCCAATCTTCCTAAATTGGTTCCAGGTAGTAACTGCATCGGTGTATCGGAATAACAAGGGTCAGTTATGTACATAATTCTTTAAAAAAAGACTGACAGCATGATGTTACAATATTAATGTATCTACTCGCTGAAATGTGATGATTTTATTGGAAATGGCAGCAACTCTGATATTGAAACATTATCATGATTAATAAAGTTAAAAGGTAATAAAGTGCCTGAAGAACTTTTACTTGATTTTCCGCACAGAAACAGTCCGACCCATAAATAGAAACGTTATTTCACATTAGCAGTGACACGTCCTTTATAGCTTCTCTCGCCTACAAACTGGGACATGGTGGAGTATTTTACTACTGTGACGGCAACTGCAACATAAGAACTGTTGTTACTAAATTTTAAAAAGGAAACTTATTCGTTTGTATCTAAAAATGTGAATATTTTATTTTCATTTTCAGACTCTGTCTCTGTGGGCACGTGTGTGATAAGTACAAAAACAGCAGAAAATAAATAAGTTAGTGATTCTGTAACAACAGTCACAAAGAGTCAAAGCACCGGAAACAATAAACCTCGTCACAGTAATTCATTATCTCTCGAACCTAATTGGTGCACAGCAACATTTCATTATGACCAAACGATTCATGCTCTCTTTTTGTGTAATATTTTATCTATTTATCAGTGTGTGCGTTTCAGTAGTACTGTGTAACCAAGTGTGTTCACGTGGTCTGCATATTCACTGGAACAGACTGTAGTTTCGATACGTACAAATAGAAATAGAAGATTTTATTTGGCAGAAATCGAGTGTTTCTGTGCTCCTGTATAGAAACACAATCGTTGGTATATTTGTAAGTATAACTGATAATAAAACACTGGATCATTTAACTTCTTTAAATGGGAATAAAATCTGGAACTAATCATTTTTTAATTTTACAGACAAGGTTTTAATTATTTATTTATTTTAACACTGCAATGAATTGTTTTTTCATCCACTGTAATGCAGTAAACATTAGCAACAGTAAGTGTTTCCCTTCTAACAATCATCTTTGTTAGAAGCTTTTGAATAAATCAAACATTAATTATCCATCAGGGTCGTGGGTGGCTGGAGCCAATAAAAATGAATTATTTCCAATTAAAATCTTTTTAAAGAATGTAACTATTATTATTATTAAAATTTCAAATATATCCATTTCTGACTTTATGTCATCACAAAGACGATTCTGAAGATACTGAAACACTTTAAGTTCGATCCTTTCTGTGTTGTCGTGGCCTCCTGTGGGCTGATGTCAGGAAACAGCTGCTGTTGTTTTTGAAGTTACGTTCATGTTAAATCAGCTTGTAGTTTATGGCGAGCCGCCATTACAACCTTGAAGTTTAATCTGCATGCGGTTTGTGAAATTGTTAAATTTTTGGATTTGTGAGAATGAAAGTTTTGTAATTTCACATCGATGCTTAGCGCTGTGATGAGGTCACTCTTCTGTTTTAGCTAAATGTTTTAATGGAGTTCGAGTAGGATATGAAGACATGAAGGTTTCTGACAGCGTTACGTTTCTTCTTTGCAGCTCTTCCATCAAAGTCGACTGAATGAGACTTCAGTCTCAGCTGATGCAGGTTTATAAACGGCACATTTGCATAATGACTGAAAGCAGCACCTCTGACTAACGGTGAGCCGCAACGTCAGTTTCATGGTCATTAATACGGAAATTATCATGACCATTGATCAACAGCCACACTGATCAATGGTCATTGTTAATCAGCGGTGCTGGTTTCAGATGAACAGATTCAACTTTTGGGACTGACAATAAACCGTTCATGGAAGCTGTAGCAGAGTTCATGCTGTCATAGCATCACAGGGGTAAAATGAGCATGTTGTGGGTGTTGTCCTCAGTAGTGTTAGAGTTTAACACCTGAGAGAGCATGCCCGGACCGAATCAGCATCACGTCCCACAAAACCTGATGTTAGCGGGTTTTGTTTGCAGAGAAGTGGCTGCAGTATGCTGCACTGTGATCATGTTCTCACATCCTCGGCCAGTTTGACAGCTATGGACAAATTTATTAATAATAGTAAACGGATTGTTCCTTATGCAGCGTTTTGGTTTGGGGTTTTTGTCCTGTCCAAGCAGAATTATGGTCTGAATCCTTTGTTGTGTCAAACATATTTGCTCTCCCGGGAGGAGCACCGTAGCCTCGCTGTAGGCTCCTCTTGTTAACGTTTTTGTTTTATTTATTTACTTTATTATTCATATTGTCTTGTGGATGTTATGCTGCATCAGTCGGGGGGCGAACACCAGACTGAACAATAAGCAAAGAAATAGAAAAAGGAGAATCCCCCAGAACAGATCCCAGGCCCCCAGGAGGCTGCTAGACTTACGCAGACCCCCAGCAAGAGACACGGGGAGCTGGGGCTGCAGCTGAGCACCACCAGCCACGTGATGGAAGTGATCAGTGCGGACCAGAGAGAAATACACTCGTCCAACCACTGAGTAATATACAAACTGGGCATAGGGCAGTGAGGACTGTATGTGTGATGTATTTGTTTCCATGTTAGCTTTGGCTACGATGCACAGCTTGGCTGAGGCTGGGATACACGTGTGGACAGCTGCTATTCAACAAACCTGCTGTTGTTCATTCCAGATTTTGAAAATGTTGTATTCACTTCTCATGCCATGACAGAACATTTAGTTGATTTAACCTGTGATATCATCTTCTGCCATATTTAGTAGAGGAATATAGTTCAATAGTGTTACGTTCTTTGTCTGGGCGTGTATTGAACGCAACAAGAAATTGGCCCACTCCCACTCCCACTCCACCAAAGCAAGAAAACAAACAGTATCTTTTAAAGTGCTAAGCAGCCATTTATTTGCTTCAGCAGTGAGCAGTGTTAAAAATAACAAACAGAACTCCCTGATGGTCCCTATGCTTTCCTACACAAATGAAAAACAAGACAATTCACTTACCAAAGTTTCTAAATGACAAACAGGAGAAAACTCAATCAACAAAAATGGCTCCTCACGCCTACCAGGCTGCTGCAGTGAAGGATATATACAAGGGGAACAAAATACATCAATGCACATCAATGGGCAAAGACACAATGACTCAAAACACAGGCTCTTTGTTGGATGTGGAGGCTAGTAGAGAGGGGGGGCCAGGTGGCTGTCATCCGGTAGTTAAATACTGGAGGTGATCAACCAATTATCCAATCCCAGGACAGGAAGAGACTCCGCCCAGGTGTCCACCTCCTAAGAGAAGAAGGGGAAAAACCCACAGCCATCCTCTGGTGGGAGGAGTCACATAAACAAACACTGACAACATTGGATCATAACAATAGCTGGTGGAAAAATGTATACATAAATTTGTAATGTTACCCAGCTGCAGTGGGGTGGTGGAGGTGATCACACCGGTTGATTTACTCCAGCTAACAGAGTATTCTGATACTGATGAGAACTTATCAGTGTGATCGTTTTAAGAAGACAAGTTTATTTGTTCCAAAGGAAAAGCAGCACATTGTCAGCATGCAGGCTTATCTTATGGTCTGTAGTTTCATTTTGAATTTCTTTAACATCTACGTTTTTCCATACAAACACCCAAAAGTGAGGAGGGAAGTGTGCAGCCCCGTCTGGTGGCCCTCCTGACATTGAAGGTTTGGGAAGTAAGATCATTTATCCTAACACTGCATTTAGATTCAATGTATGAAGACTGAACCATCCAAATTTGTGCAGATTCTAATGAAAACTCCCAGTTTACCTGTTCAAAAGCTTTCTCTGCATCTAAAGACACAGCCATGGCTCCTAATTTGCTGATGAAGCAGTAATCTGTTACATTAATTAGTCTGTGTGTATTATTGGCTGAGTGTCGACCACTGATAAAACCTGTTTGGTCAGATGAATTATGAATGGAGAGATTGTTTTCATCTTTGCAGTGAGAGTGGGTGACAGCTGGATGGGACTGTAGGATCTATGCCTGCTGTAAGAGTTCATGTTTGGATGCTGTCGTTGGCCAATGTTCTGTAAAACTCTGCTTTTCCTGCTCTGCTACAATTTTACAAAATCAAACTCTGAAAAGTGATACATACAACATGCATTTTTGCACTGCGTCATGTTTGTTGCATTCAGCACACAGTAACGAGTGTGTGTGTGTCTGCTGTGTTGCCCTGCTAGATGTTGCAAAGTAACAGACCAGAGGAGAGAGTAAGATGAGATGTACTTTATTAAACCCGAATTGGGGATTATTTTGTTATTGCAGTTAATACGACCAGTACTACTACTACTACTAATAATAATAATAAGTGCCTGGTGCGTGTATAGACACACACAGATATATGCAGATGCACATGTGTGTGTGCTATACAGTGTGTTATGAAAAGCACTATTGATTAGTCAAATCGGACTCAATTATTATTCGTAATTGAAACAAAAGTTTAAAAAGTATTTTAGTTTCTTTAAATTCAAATCGTCTTCCCTGATAGCAGTGGGCAACATCCTGTCCCACGATAGACACAGACATTGTAGTTGTCTTCCATCTTCCATCGATCATTTCTAATAAACCTGCTGTTCAGCTCGACTTTTCTTCCTCCTGTAGGATCCTTTGTTTCTGTTTGGGCTCCAAAACGTTGGACTCGTCCCCCTCTTCAGATTCGACCAGCAGCTCCAACAGGAAACATGTTCTCGACAGCGTTCTCACCGTCAAACTAGTTTGAACTCACTGTATTATTTTTCCCACTCTACCTTTGTGTCCACATCGAGTCCCGTGCTTCTAGAGTTTCTACTTTTAACATTACACTTAAAACTTGTGGATCACATGACCCTGAAAACTCCTTAGTTACAGCCTTTGCTCAGCCTGCTGTGATACACAATGACTCTACAGCAGGTTCAGTGCTCTGTGGTTTCTACTGGGACAACTGACAGACTGCACTCCTGGAATTCCCTCGTGGTCTTGAGTAGCATTCCCACCTTATTGCTGAAAGACGTCTGATTGCCCAGGATGAGACTGTTCATATTTCCTCCCTTTTGCTCTTTAGCTCCAGCTCTCAGCTGTTTCCTCTGTAGATCATTCAGGACAGCAGGTTTGGTTCAGTCCAGTCACAGAGGTATATTCAGTGCCATCAGCTGTTCAGTGTAAACAATGCAGCTCACAGAAAAACAACCACATGAAAAGTGTGTGTAATACATTTCTTACTTATTAAAAGTAACTCAGAATGTGATGAAGGAAAAAACACAGGAGCTGCCTCGACTGTACTCAGAGTATTTATGCCTAAAACACTTGTTAACACAGTACAATGTAAATGTTGTTTTTTGATTACTTTAAATAACTTTAAGTTACATTTATATAAGCGCATGCAGATACTAAATTGCCCATAGGTGTGAATGGTTGTCTGTCTCTGTGTGTTGGTCCTGCGACAGACTGGCGACCTGTCCAGGGTGGACCCCGCCTCTCGCCCTGCGACAGCTGGGATAGGCTCCAGCGCCCTCGCGACCCTGAAAAGGAGAAGCAGAAGCAGATGGATGGAGTTAAATCTATGACAGTTTTTAGAGCAGGGCTCCGTGATGTGAATGACCCTGAATATGTGGAGTGTTTCGTGTCCACTTTGATAAGTGAAATATTACCCAAACCACAGCTTCAGGTTAGGTGGAGCCACTGGTTTCATCTTTTAAAAACATTAAAGCTTAAGCTAAAAGCTGCAGTAGACTAAAGTACATTTCCATGTGACATGCAGTGGAGTGGTGTATGAAGTAGTGAGATATACTCAAGTACAAAACATGTACGTTACTTAAATGCATTCGACCGTCGATCATAAAAACGAGGACACACTAACGTTTTTTTCAAATCTTTCTCGTGTCCTTTCGGTGAGTTTCACCCTTAGCCAGCACAAATGAATCAACCATCATGTTAGTAACAATACTCATGTACTGATTGTTAGTGTTACTGTGCTGTTACTGTTCGGGACATTCTTCGTACCAGTGTGTGGAGTTATTGATGCTTGTGATCATGCAGAGGCGTCATTTCCATCCGGACGGTATTCTTGTCAGTTTATGGTCTTATTCCAGAATCGGTTGATTTGGTTTCTGGTCCTTTGGGGGCCTTTTGGAAAACTCCAGGTGTCACGTGGCTTTTACTTAGGAGTGGGTTCCCCCACACAGGCCTGATTGATGTTGCACTGTTTGCCCTTCCAGAAGGTTCTCCTCTGTCCACAGAGCCGTGCTGCAGCTCCGTCAGACTCATCGTTCTGAATTTAACAGAATTCACAAGAATTTCAAGCAAACTTTTTTCTTTTTAAACTTTGTCATGATGAGTTTTTGTGTGAAGGGTTGAGGTTACAGGGAAGCCCAGCTGTCACAGGAGGAGAGGGTATGGACAGGTCGCCAGTCTGTCACAGGGCTAACAAGCACAGACATTCACACTCACATTGACACTTACACTAACGTAGCCCTGCTGTGGGAGGAAGCCATAGCACCCGGAGAGAACCCACACAGGAAGCCCCGGCCTGGTGGATCTGTGACCTCCTGTGAGACAACAGTGCTAATCACAGCACCACTGTACTGTGTTTGAAGATCAATTTAATTCATTCTGGAATAATAACATGACAAAGTGTGAACTTGACCTCTGACCTTGAGGTCATTGAGATTGAAACTTGTCAGAGTTTCAGTAGATACAGCTGTGGTATCAGTTTCAAACATCTGCCTCGTTCCTGAGTTATCACTTTCGAAACGCCGCCTGCCTTGTGATGACGATCAACCTTTGAGGGTTAAACTCGACACTCGGGCGGGCGACTATGTGAACAGTGCAGTAACTGAGTTCAATGAGCAAACAGGACAAACCTCCTGTTTATTTAAATATTATATATAATATCATTGAAATATAAACTTTGCTCTTTCAAGCTGAATTCCAGCAAAGCACAAAAAGTGAGGAACAAAGAAGATTGTTGGTCAAGTCGAGGAGCAACAGCGAGTTTAGCAGCACAAGCCAAGCAGGCTCTGCCTCTAGTATCAGATCTCCAATTAATAACTGGAGCAACCTTAATAAATTCCCATTTTCATGGACATTACCTCCGATGGTCCTTACAGAGCTGTAGGTGGTACAGAGTGAGGTTTATTCGTTCTGTCTCTGCATTTATATAAAAGGTCAGAAGTAGTTTGTTAAGAATGTCAAGAGACAGTTTTTATAAACGAGTACATCAAGACTGGAATAATACCCAAGTCACGAACAGTGTCGGGAGGGTAGCCCTGAGTAACATGAAGATCAGATCGATTCTCATTACTACAAGTTCTCCGTGGCAGGTAGGACATGTATGTTATGCAAGTCTTCTGTTTGAGGGTTAGAATGATGGCAGGATGCTGTAAACGGACCAAACTTCAGTCAGGAGAACAACTGAGATAATCCATCCACAATACGAGGTTAGTCATTAATATAGTCAAGTCAAGTCAAGTCAACTTTATTTGTCAATTCTGCCACATGTACAGGACATACACAGAATAGAAATTGCGTTACTCTCAAACCCTAGTGATTAGAAACATGCAAATAAAATAATTAAAAAGTAAAAATTTAAATAAATTTAAATAAATACAATACAATTTTACGTATAACAAAAAAAAGCTATGCAATATACAATATACAATATTCAAGTAAGATATAATATACTGCAACAACATGGGAATTTTTTTTAATTCCTTACTTAGTTTACTTAAAGATTCCTTTATATTTTCTAAGAAAAGCAAAGACAGGTTACGGGGATTACTGGGAGCACAAGAGCTCACTGCGGATCAAGACTGGCATTGAAAGATGCTCAAACACAATACTGTTCAAGCTGAGGACCAGTCCTGCTGACAAGTGCCGGCTTCTGTCATCTGTCAGAGAACAAAAGTCCTTGACTGACTTGATGTGAACGGTTTGTGATCAACAGCAATCCAGACTGTAACACGGGGGGAGTATTTTGGAGCAGGAATGACGGCGAAGAATGAGATTAGTTACTCTTTCATCTTCAAAGTTCAAGGTGACTGAATTGATTGGATGTCTAGTGTCATGTGAGGTCCCTGCCTTTGGATTAATGAATGGCAAATATAGCAAACTGCAGCATCCACCATCCAACAAAGAGACCCAGGGCCCGCCACACCCAGGGCCCGCCACACCCAGGGCCCGCCACACCCAGGGCCCGCCACACCCAGGGCAATCAGTGACTGCACTATCACACACACACACACACACACACACCAACCTTAACTATTTTATTTCTACTTATTTAGTTTATCTCAATCTGTCCACTCAGGTTAGCAACATCACAAGAAGATTTCTATAATCCGCTGGCTTTGTCGAGTGCATGATGCACCCACATCCTTCTCCACGTGAACCCCACTCTATTTAGCAGGGTGACACGTTATTAGGCCTGACATAATCAAGGTTAATAGAATTCTTCAGGCGTCTGGAACCCAGAACGATGTAGTCCCACCAGCAGAGAAATAGTAATCCTCCAGCACAACACCTGCAATAAAAACTAAAAACAACAATAATAAACACACCAGGGGAAACCTGAAGAATCAGCACAAATGCAAACACAGTCAAAGCTATGATCTTTGTGCTTCACTCTCTCTCTGAATGTGGGAAAATACAACAAGATTATTTTATGACCCCTGTGAAACCAGAGCTTACACTGGTGATACTGGTAATAGCATGACAACACTGTTTATGCTGATATTTGATTTCCACAGTACAGAGGGATGAAAGCTCGGAGGATGGAGAGCAGACAGACTGACACATGTGAGTTTAAAAATGTGCAGAAAAGGAAGACTGGCGTGCGTGTCGGTGCTAATGTGAGGAGTCCAAGGTTGGATGCAGGAGTGGAAAGGCGATTGGGCATCTGTTAATGGAAAACTGTAAATTGTAGGCATCCGTTTTAAAGGCAGCACCAGGAAAACACTCATTTATCTATCTGTTCATTCATTTTTTAATCCAACTTCAATTTTCCTCTACAGTGGTTTTAGTAAGATTGTAACTGCCAGCAAATGCACAGCACCATCAACACTGCTGGATTTATTAATGTTTGGAAAAGCTGGCTATCAGTGAGGGATAAGCCTCCATGTGCATGATGGGTCAGTTTAATCGTTCACATTTTCTCCTCACTGAGATCAACTTTCTACTCCACAGTCACTGTGTAACCCTGTGTGTAAATACAAATGAAAAATGCATCATGCTTTTATCTGGCTCATGACGCATTGTCAGTTTCCATATCAGTGTCAGGCCTGACTGTGACATCAAGTCAAGCTTTATCTGCAGGGGCGGGCAGACGGCGAATAGAAAAGCCTCTCGCCTCTAACATTCATGTATTTTAAATCTCATTCGGATCAAATTGTTTCCATCATTACATTTATAATAATAATGTAACAAGCAGTTTAGTGTGTGATTACTTGTTTTTTAAAGAACAGGATATTCAAGTGAATAATTGAAGGTCGTAATCGACATTCTGAAATATTCAGTCTTTTTAGACCAACTCCACTGATTCATGGCTCCATCAACATCCATTCTGTCTCCCTTCTTAATGTGAGCATGTGGATGTAGGCCACATGTTGCAGTGAGTCGGCACTGATGGCCTTCTGCCCTGGACAAGCTGGATGCAAGCCTTAAGTGGCCCAAATGCAAAAAAGTAATTAGGAACCAAATATGACAAATGTGTAGTAAATATTAGGGGTGCTACGATACGCAAAATTCACGGTTCGGTTCGATACTTTGGTGTCACGGTTCGATATTTTTTCGATACAAAAAAATGTTCATGCTTTTTTAATTTGTCATTTATTCAAATTATAAATAGATATTTTAACTCAAAAGTACAGTTTTTAATATTTAATGTTGCTGAAACAACAAAGGGATAAAAAACTAAATCTATCTGATGGAGGAATCACTCATCATTGGAAAAGAGAGTTTATTACAGAGAAATGGCTCTTTCAAAATAAAAGCTCTACTATACGCTTCTTCTGGGCTATACTCTCAGCAGCATATTAAACATATCAGGTCCCCATAAGGAGAATCCTGTGCTAACGGCTGTCTAAATGACTCGGGTAAAGTTTGTAGCATGCGTGCTTGTTGTTTTTGTCTGCTTCCACTTGTTTTTGCACTAGGATGATGTCGGAGTAAATGTGCAGTCATATTCGTTGTGTTCCCACTAGTGCTGTCAGCGTTAATCTGAAATGACGTTAACGCCACAACACGGCCAATCTCCGTTAACGAGCTACCGCGGATCGCCCCGTGCGTGGGGCTGGACGGCCAACACGTTAACGAGCTAACTGCGCTAACACACTAGTTCCCACCCATGTAATTGAGCATTGGGTGGCACATCCGACATACTGTTTTACTTTAGTCCATGACGCGCTTACCTTCAGGGTCATACGTCACATGAAGACCAAAATAATTCCAAAGGTCAGATCTGAATGAGGGTGGGGGAGGTTCAATTTGCCATGTTGCAACGGGCTTAGCTTCTGTCTTGCTAGCTTGCGCTGCGCTCAGTGGATCTGCGCTGGACAGTGCAGCCTAGGCGGAGTAGTCGAACGCAGATCCACTGAGCGCTCAACACAGACAGCATCGTCAGAAGGAAAGTTGATAAAATAAATTTAAAATGTTGTATTGTTCATACATATGTGTACCGAACCGAAAGCACTGTATCGAACGGTTCAATATCGATACGAGTATCGTTGCACCCCTAGTAAATATGCACTGGTTTCCTTAACTATGCTCGACATTTATAGCACATTAACAGCATCTGAGCGTCATGTCGTTAAGAAAAAGGGGGAAAAAACCAAGCAAATAATTGAGAGCTGTATCTCGCCCTGCAGTCGTCGCTTCTACTGTTTGTCAGAAACAAGAAGAAAAGGCTGAGGTGTTTCAAACTGTGCAAGAACTGGACTGGAAATCAGTGGCGACAGTTCTTATGGAGTGATAGATGCAGATTTTACATTTCTGGTTCAATAGATGAAAAGAGGTCGGGATTGAGATGCGACAGTGAGTGTGTGAATGCGACTGGTTCCTATACAGCACTTTGCTACTCTGAGCATTCAAAGCGCACAACTTGCCTTAGTCACACATTCACACAAGCTCTATTGTCTACAGTCACACTCTGATGGACGTATCAGAGTGCAGCTTTGAGTTTGTGTCTTGCCCGAGGATATTTGGGCTGCAGCCAGGGATCGAACTACCAACCTTCCAATGAGGAAATGACCTGCTACAGCCACCCCACCCGTGCAAAGCCATCTGTAAAACACGGTGGAGGCCACGTCGTGGTTCGGCACTGCAGACAGTAGTGTGGGGGATTGATTGACAGCGGCTTCGTTTTTCAGGATGACAGTGATCCCAAACATACTGCTGTGGCGTGGGTGTGGTCTCTGGCCGGCTGCAGAGGGGTGACGCAGTGAGCTCGGGGCGGCGCAGGGGCGGGGTGAACAGGTGTGCTGGGACATGAGTGTGATTATGTCTCTTAATATGTTCACAGTGACAGTCAGAGGGGCAGAGACGTGAGAGCGGAACAGGAGTGTCTGTGTCCCAGTGACAACAAAAACCACAGTGTGATCACATTCGAAAATAAAGTAGTGCTGTCATCACGTCCGCGTCCTGTCTATGCTTAACGGGTCCAGCGTTACAACTGCCAGTGAGGTCAAAGCATACCTGGGTAGAAAAACAGGAAATGGGTTAGACATGGGCACCCCTGAGCCCAGACCCCACATTACTGAAGCAGTGTAGGATCAACTTATGAGAGCCATTTATGAACTACTGCGTTTATATTGGAAAGGTTAGTATATTCAGGTGCCCACTGAGGAAACAGGGGAATGGGCTTTGACCACATTCTCTGTCGCAGGAATGCCACTAGTGAAAAAATGAAGTGTTGTGTAAGTGATGTTCAACCGGGAGAGGAATTGCAATTCATGTCCACTGAACAATAAAGAGGAAGTGGAGGCAAAGATGTTTGGACTTTGAGTCTTTGTAGCGCACAGCTGTGCAACACATGACTGCTGCGGTCATGTGGCACCAAGTACCAGTTTAATGGAAAGCCCTGGACCAGGCTTTGGAAAGTCCTTCAAGAAGCCTGGAGAAATAATCCTGAGTAGTACCTTAATTAATTACAAGAAACCTTGAGAAAGGGTCAAGTCTGGATTGGAGAATAAAGTGGTAATGGTGGAACTGGCAGTGAATTGGAAATACTGTGTTTTTCGTGTACACTGTATGTTTCAATACATTGCTGCACTTGTTTCCAAGTATAGAATAAGTATGGAATAAATAGGTGGCTGAGCCTTATACAGTATTGTATGGTTTGTCCTACGTCCTAAATATTCTATATCTACAGACACAAACATGGATGTCAAACCTCAACATTGAAGTTTACCTGAAGCCCACACACACAGGGACCAGTACCTCCTCCTTCACTCCCACCACCCTCTGGAACACAAACTTGGAGTAATCAGGTTCCCTCTGAAACATGCAGTCATCCTAGTTGGGCTTACCCCAGAGAAACTCAGGAGAGTTTTCTCCAAGCACGACATCCCAGTTTACTTCAGACCCAGCAACACGCTCAGAAACTGGTTCATCCCAAAGACAAAACTCCAAAACACAAACTTAACAATGTGGTGTATCCCAGACCTCTACATCGGAGAGACCAAACAGCCACTTCACAAACGCACAACACAGAAGAGCCACCTCCACAGGACAAGACTCAGCAGTCCATCTGTATCTAAAGGTCAAAGGTCACTCTTTGAGGATGCCAATGTTCACATGTTGGACAGAGAAGACAGATGGTTTGAGAGAGGAGTGAAAGAAGCATCTATGTCCACTGTGAGCGACCATCTTTGAACAGAGGCGGGGCTTACAACACCAACTGTCTTCCCAGACGCCTTAACGCCCACTCGCATCCTGGGCCATCTGACCTCAGGAAATCACATGATAGGGTGGGGCCAGGTTTCACAATGAGCTCACCTGAAACCCTGGCTTATTGTGACCCTCACCCAGTTTCACACCTTGGCTCATGTGATTAGGTAGAGGGTCAATAGGGGGTCCAAGACCCACTTAGGGACACTCCCATAGGGCTTCAAATCTGGGACTGTCCACCAGTTGCTCTTAGAGCTGAAGAAGCTTCCACGTCCTCATTTTAGGTTTGAAGGCGTTTTAGTAGATGAAGGTGAAAGGCTTCAACATGAACCGAGCTGCGGTCTGGGGAAGGCATCGAAGGGGGCTGGCAGCGGTTCCCGGGCCTGGCAGGCAGGGAGGGTGGGGCACGAGAACGAACAGCTTGTAGAACTGGGGGAACATATGTAGATGAGAACCGGGAAGCCATTCATGTGTCTGAAACTGGGTTCCACTCTTGTCATCGACACCAGACTGTCAGCTGCTCTACCTTCTGACACGACTCAAGCTCAGTTGAACTAAGTTGCCAGTGGTAGCTTATGTGGTTTTTACTCTCATCCCATTTATTTGATATCCTCTGTCCTTCCAGACTGACCTTTATGGTCTTAATAAAATGGTCTATATTGACATTAAAGGAATAGAAAGATGGTGCTATGGCTTATGGGCAGGTACAGGCTCAGCTCACCTTTTCACTGAACAGTGAATGTGCCCGTCCACTACAAAATTCTAATTCAAAATGCACTTCTGTCTTTTTAATTAAACTCTAGTGCAGTTTGGAGGCTATTTGACCTTTACTGCCCTATCTTTATGGGGAATGCCACAGGTCATTTCTATGCATATATTACTGGATTACCTGCCTCCCTTTTCCTCTTGATGATCCTTGAGGCTTTACAGATTAAGGACAGGTTTGGGTCTTAAGTATAGCCTATTTTTAATCTGCTATGTGGAGTATTTTAAGGCAGGAGAGCTCTAATATTTAAGGCTTTAGTTAAGACAATTAGGGAGAGTTGGGTTTTTTTAATGTCATGATAGTAACATAAAAATGCAGTGCTTAAAAAATATCAACATCAGCAGCCACCAGAGCCAATAGTTTTTTAAAGAGTTTTTAAATTATTATTAAATATTTCAGATCTCTGCCTTTTTCTGGTGGCGCAGGCCTCAATCCAAATCACCACATCAAGTCAATCACTGCATTCCCTGAAGGACTTGACTGGCTTCCAAAAAATGCTGAGTAAAAAATTTTTCTTTGCAAAACGAAGTCAAAGTTACTAATTCAATTCAATGCAACTTTATTTATAGAGAAGCAAATCACAACAACAGTCGCTTTATGTTGTAAGGTACGTTATTACAGCAAAATAAGAAAATCAAAAATAAGATTTGTTCAGTTATTCACTGGAAAACTTTTCATAGAAACAAAAAGAAAAATTGATGTTATGCATTAATACAGAAAAACACACATACAGGTCAGTTTAGTATGAGAGTAACTGTGTAAACCGACACCAGGGATGCTGACACACATTTATCTGTGCACGATGTACAAATTTGTGATTATTTTTTTCCTTTGTTGAATCAGAATATTTCATTAATCCCTAAGAAAATGTGTGGTTACAATCGCTCCAAGACAATAAGAGCAGTAACAAACTGAAATAAATTATAGACAATCCTGAGCATCGTCCGACAGATGTTCAAAGATCTCAGACGCCTCCAAAAATAGAGACGAGTCTGGGCCTTCCTGTAGAGGGCAGTGGTCAGTCCAGTTTACTGTCAAAGTGTACTCTAAGGTATTAATGCTCCTCCACATCGCCCCCCTCGACTGAAACAGGCGTCCTCCTAATGTCCACAATCAAATCTTTGGTATTTGTCACGTTGAACTATAGATGATTCTGCTTGTACCACATGACACAGCAGCCAACCACAGCCCGGTACTCTAGCTCATCACCCTCACTGATGCATCCGTCCACTGCAGAGAAGTAAAGAAACCAAAACTAAACTCAAAAGTCATCATCCATCCAATTCGCGGTTACAGGATTAGACTTGGTAACCTGTGATGTGATGGACTCGCATTTTCCAAAACTGTTTCTTGACATCTTTTATTAAATTCAAGGATCACTTGGTCTTAACACCCGTTGGTTTGACACTGATTGAAGAACGACACAAAGGGCTGTGTGCCTTTACGTTGCAGGAGGCCTTGTAGCTGTAGCTTAGAGCAATTTTTGTTAGTTGGTTTTGTTTGTTGGGTTTTTTGTCATGTTTAATGTTGTGTATGAATAAAGTGCCCTGTATGGACACTGTGTAAGCCTGGGCTCCATGTCTTGCCTGGCTACAGTCAATGCTGGCTGCAGCACATTTGGCTGCCATTTCTCCTCTACAGGCATGTGAGAGTACGATAACACACTGCTGTTTAACACATGATGACATGCAGCATGGACCCTACTGCAAGCCCCTCACGTTCTGGCACAGGTGGTTTTTGTACTGTGGTGGAGAATCATCCACAGTTTTCATCCTGTATGCACGTTACACACACACATCACAAATGTTTTTCCCTCACTTCTGGAAAGTGAAGCGTCACATAGAGAGAAACTTCCACGTGGACCTGTACTTCTCACACTCTTTAGCTTTTAGTGTTTAATAGCTGCAGGTGACAGGAGGTTATTGTGACATCAATGCATCTGCATGATTCATGTGGCTTGCATGAATGTCCAGCAACAGGAGGATTGAAGAACTATGGAACAGATTGGGGATGTAGAGAGTTCCAGGACAAAGAAAGATTGACCCCTGTTAGCTAGCCATTCTGTATCAAGAGTATTTTGACTAACAGCTCAGTGAGGATCTGTGCAGATGTAGTTGTCGAGCTGTGGTTTGAGATTAGCTGGAGCTGGTTCGGTTCAGTGTGATGAGCACTGCTGCTGTGTGTTACTGATGCATCCCATAGCCTGTTTGTGTCTGATGAAAGCGATCACCTCATGGTAATAGAATTGATCAAACCTAGAATCTGCATGTGTTACAAATGAACATAAGATACAGACGTGGAAGCAGATCTGGCTACAGGTGTTAGAGGAGGTCGGTTTGGTTGGTGGCAGTCCCACCTACAGACAGTATGTGGGTAGCATAGGCATTGCTATGAGATCTGTACTGAACCTCTGAGTTCTCAGTTACTAGCTGGTCAGACACCACTGTAACCCTCCCCCAGCTCCAGGCTGTTCCCAGTGCACATGCCAGTGAGGTGTTTCAGATAATCAGCACTGCTCAAATGTATTCTGTGCTGACTTGGGAAGAACATGAAGTTCTGTTGTAAGGTGTTACAGTGTTTTTGATGTTGTACTCTGCATCATGATAAACGAAGAAATAAATCTAAAACCTCTGACACCTGGATCTGTGATAACAGATACTCCAAAGAGAAAAGAGCCTTGCAAAGCTAACTATCGGCAGTTATAGCGTCTTTCTGTGCTCCTGTAAAATGAGATGTAAATGTGGCAATTTTAACAGCCTGATTTATTCATGAAAAGGCCAAAGAGATGAATGCTAATACTGCAAAACTGCTTTGCCCTTGGCCAGGGCACATTGACAAACAAGTGACTCAGTGAAAGAATTAACAACTTCATTAAGTTACCTGACAGCACATCCAGTTCTGCATCCCTTTGTGTGTGCTGGCTGCTGCAAGCCTTATCTGTTGCTACATAAGGTACCGAAGATGCGTTTTCTGACTTTAAAGAACCTGTAAAGGCGGAGCTTGAATGGTTTTAAGGAAAGATCTGAGAATGGTTGTTCAAGCTAAGAGCCTGAAAATGTAAGTCAAGCCAAAGTTTCACCACTGAGAGGAAATCCAGCGTGTGATTGGTTTGGTGGTATGAAATGATTAGTGTGTTTCTGCATCGACATCAAAACCCAAAGCAGCTGCGAGACACAGTAGTGCTGAGGGGGTCCTGCTGTATTGATTGCTGATAGTAGGTATCAGTTTTCCATTGGACTTAAATCTGTGAAATGCTAAAGAGGCAGTCAAAGCAATCTGCAGCCATGCTGTCAGTCTGACGATTTCTCAGCTGCCATGACTTAGAGTGCTTGATCAATGAGAGCTGAGCTTTCTGTTTCACACAGACAAAGGTGGCAGATCTGCTGGCAAACATCACACACACACACACACACACACACAGCTCTATTTCCTGTTCGCTAAAATAAGATTATTTATGATAACATACATTTTCTTTGTGTAGATTATGTGATCATCACAGTGCTTATTTGACTAAGGTCAGTTCACAGGACAAAGACAGTAAATGTGAGGAACATGAAACAAATCTCTGGACATTTCCAGGACAATGGAGGAGCCACAGAGTCTGCTGGCCGGGGGTGGGCTAACGACTTGAATCTGTTTTTTAACAGATTTGACAATGGCCCACTTATCACCTCTCCCACCCCCCAGGTTCCATTAACCCCCCCTCCATTTGCCACCCCCCTCCGGGTGCAATGCCATTGTCACCTGAGCTCTCCTCTCAACACAACCCTGCTTCACCCCTATCCACACATCTATCCACAACAAAGCGAGCCCCACCCCCCACTCCAGCCCAGCCTCACATCTGCTTCACAGCTGATCAGGTGAGAAATCAGCTCAAGAGGACGAAGGCAAGGAAGGCAGCAGGTCCGGATGGAATCTGCTCCAGACTGCTCAGGGACTGTGCAGACCAGCTCTGTCAGGTGGCCCTGTACATCTTCAACCTGAGCCTGAGCCTGGAGAGGGTTCCTGAACTGTGGAAGACTTCTTGTGTGGTTCCGGTGCCACAAATCGCACACCCCAGGGAGCCCAACCACTTCAGGCCTGTTGCCTTGACTTCTCATCTGATGAAGACCATGGAAAGGCTCATCCTGCACCACCTTCAGCCACTGGTGGGCTCAGTGTTGGACCCCCTGCAGTTCGCCTACCGTTCTGGAATTGGGGTGGATGACGCTGTCATCTACCTGGTACACCGATCCCTCTCTCACTTAGAGCAGGCGGGGAGCACTGTGAGGATCATGTTTTTTGACTTCTCCAGTGCTTTCAGAATCAGAATCAGAATCAGAATCAGAAAGGGGTTTATTGCCAAATGTTGAGCAGGTTTACAACATTAGGAAATTGCTGCAGTGCTTCAGTGCAAACATAGTGTCATAAATAGCACTTAAATAGACATGAAAAAATAAAAGTAGGGATAAGAATTAAAAGTGCTACGTAGAAAGATATGTGCATGAGTGCAGGTGGTGATCAGTGCCAAACATGGAATGATGCAGTGACACAGCGTAGGGTCATGTGTTAGTGGTGGGAACAGTCATATGGTTATTGTTCATGTGTCCAACAGCAGAGGGGAAGAAACTGTTCTTATGGCGAGAGGTTCTGGTGCGAATGGACCGGAGCCTCCTGCCTGAGGGGAGCAGGTCAAACAGACTGTGTCCAGGGTGAGAAG
Organism: Aulonocara sp. 'chitande type north' Nkhata Bay; assembly: GCF_057382095.1. Taxonomy (NCBI): domain Eukaryota; kingdom Metazoa; phylum Chordata; class Actinopteri; order Cichliformes; family Cichlidae; genus Aulonocara; species Aulonocara sp. 'chitande type north' Nkhata Bay. Next base: position 41,953,484 of record NC_141360.1, read on the forward strand.
GGTCAGCTGAGATCCGAGCTGCACGCCGCAATGTCCTGGAGGTGTACAGGTCCTGCAGAGATGGGAGTCTGCAGCCAATCACCTTCTCAGCAGAGCGCACAACACGCTGCAGTCTCTGTTTGTCCCTGATAGTGGCTCCAGCGTACCACACGGTGATGGAGGAGGTGAGGATGGACTCGATGATTGCAGTGTAGAATTGCATCATCGTCCGTGTTGGCAGGTTGAATTTCTTCAGCTGCCTCAGGAAGTACATCCTCTGCTGGGCTTTCTTGATGACGGAGGTGATGGTGGGCTCCCACTTCAGGTCCTGGGTGATGGTGGTACCCAGGAAGCGGAATGAGTCCACAGAGGTGATGGGGGTGTCAGTCAGGATGATGGGGGGGAGTGGGGCTGTGTGCTTCCTGAAGTCCACAATAATCTCCACTGTCTTCTGGGCATTCAGCACCAGGTTGTTGCGGCTGCACCAGGACACCAGACGTTCAACCTCCCTCCTGTAGGCAGACTCGTCCCCGTCCGAGATGAGTCCAATAACGGTGGTGTCATCTGCAAACTTGATTAGCTTGACAGACTGGTGGGTGGAGGTGCAGCAGTTGGTGTACAGGGAGAAGAGCAGAGGAGAAAGAACACAGCCCTGAGGGGAGCCGGTGCTGATGGTCCGGGAGTCCGAGACATTCTTTCCCAGCCTCACGTGCTGCTTCCTGTCCGTCAGGAAGTCAGTGATCCACCGGCAGATGGGATCAGGCACATTCATCTGGGAAAGCTTGTCTCGGAGATGGTCTGGAAGGATGGTGTTGAAGGCAGAGCTGAAGTCCACAAACAGGATCCTGGCGTAGGTTCCTGGGGAGTCCAGATGCTGCAGGATGAAGTGTAGGGCCATGTTGATGGCGTCATCTACAGACCTGTTGGCTCTATATGCAAACTGCAGGGGGTCCAGGAGGGGGGCCGTGAGGGTCCTGAGATGGGAGAGAACTAGGCGCTCAAAAGACTTCATGACCACAGATGTCAGAGCCACGGGTCTGTAGTCATTTAGTCCAGTGATCCTAGGTTTCTTGGGGACAGGGATTATGGTGGAGGACTTGAAGCAGGCAGGCACATGACATGCCTGCAGTGAGGAGTTGAAAATGCCAGAAAACACTGGGGCCAGCTCGTTTGCACAGTGTCTGAGGGTGGCAGGAGACACGCCGTCTGGGCCGGGAGCTTTCCGAGCATTCAGGTTCTGTAACGCACTGAAGCACCAGGGCGACCATACGCGGCGCCATTTTGGTTCAACACCATCCAACCCACACTACTGAGAGGGAAGCTGGAGGGAGCCGGAGTAGGCAAACAGCCGACTGCATGGACCATCGACTACCTTACCAACAGACCACAGTATGTGAGGCTCCATGACTGTGTGTCCGAGGCGGTAATCTGCAGCACGGGGGCGCCACAGGGCACGGTTCTCTCACCTTTCCTGTTCAGACTTCTGTTATAATTCGGACGATTGCCATCTACAGAAGTTCTCAGATGATACAGCCATCATTGGATGCGTATCAGACGGGAATGATCAGGAATACAGGGAGGTCATCAGTGACTTTGTTGGTTGGTGTGAGACCAACGTACTCCAAATCAACGCCGGCAAGACAAAGGAGATGATCATAGACTTCAGGAGGAAGTCACCCCCTGCAACACCGGTGAACATCCAAGGGAAAGACATTGAGATAGTGGACTCTTATAAGTACCTGGGTGTTCACCTCAACAATAAACTGGACTGGACAACAAATACAGACGTCCTGTATAAGAAGGGCCAGAGTCGACTCCACCTGCTGAGGAGACTGAGGTCCTTCGGAGTCTGCAGGACTCTGTTAAGGACGACACTGTGGTAGCATCTGCCCTTTTCTATGCAGTGGCCTGCTGGGGGAGTGGATGCATGGACAGGGACAGGAGCAGCATTGACAAACTGGTGCGGAGGTCTGGCTCCGTGCTGGGATGCCCCCTGGAGTCTGTGGAGGTGGTTGGTGAGGGGAGGATGTTAGTAAAGCTGACATCCATCATGAACAACCCATATCACCCACTGCATGAGTCTGTGAGTGGGCTGAGCAGCTCCTTTAGTCAGAGACTGAAACACAGGAAGCTGCAGGAAGGAGCGCTTTCACAGATCATTCATCCCAACAGCAGTTAGACTATAACTCCTCAATCACGATGTCATGAGTCACTGGACACTGTGAACATCCACGGTCACCACTTCATGCATAATGGACCCTCCATGACCTTCCAAGCTATATAGTTTATGTCTTCCATATTTCCAACTATATCCATAATCACATACTGTGTGTGCTACCATTGTATATAGTGTATCTTACTTTTTTTCATTGATTGTACTTAATTGTATTTTTGTATTTCCTTCATATATCTGTACCTGAGCTGAGGTGACGCAAAAATGTCCCCGTTGTGGGATCAATAAAGTCTTATCTTATCTTATTCTCACTATTTTCTATGCGCATTTCTCAGTGTTCACTAAACACAACATTGATATCAGACCTCATTGTTAATCCTCATGGGCACCGTTTGTAGAGTGAAACATGCTGAAATTAACTGCAACATTTTTTCACATGTAGCTCAAAACCGTACAGAAAATGTTTTTTTCAAGTCATTCTTTACAACATTTAGCAAAATACTGGTAATACCAAAATCTGACCCCTACCAGCACACTTTTGCACCGGAGGTTTTCATAAAGCTTTTATTTATTTTAATTATTTTAGATTTAACATTAAAACTGTTTTTTAAATATAAAAACTTAGAATTATTTTACTAAATGTTGTAAAAAATGACTCAAAAAAGACATGTTTTTGTAAGGTTTTGAGCTAAATGTGGAAAAATGTTGCCGTTAACTTCAACATGTTTCACTTTACAAACGGTGCGTCAAATAATCCTCATGGTGGCAAAAACATCTGTTTGGCTGTTAAAACAGTCAAACAACAGTCAGCAAGAACTGAAGTAAAGCTTGGGGTCCTCCTGGCTTGTATCAGGTTAGGCTCTTAACTCTCTGCCAATAATGAAATATTACAACAATCAATGTTTTCACATCATGCAATAATGTACATTCCTACCAAAAATGTGCATATTCTGTGCAGCGATTCATGAGCCACTGTTAAGTTCAGAACCATACTCAGCTGGGAAAAGTGTTCTGAGTAAAGCAATGCTAACGCTAGTATCAGCCTTTTTTGTTCATCTTGTGACAAAAACTTGATCTACATTTGTGCTACAGAAAGCTTCTTAGAGGATTGTCATCGTTGGGTTTGACCAGGCCCGGGCTTTGCTCAGATTCATTATCAAGAATTCATTTGTCTGCCTTTTCTTTGTCACACATTGTGCTTCATCACCGCATTTTCAACCAATAAGGAGCCAAGACACTCCAGCAAATGTAGGTGTTCCTGTGCATAATGCCTCACTGTGATATATAGATAAACATAATTTCCTTCCATAAAGTATTCTGATTCTGATATAAAGGCTGTTCGTACTTAGGAATAAATATAAAAAGACATTGTTTCTGATGGCTTGTTACAGTGAGAGCAACAATTGGTGTGTCAATCAATCATATTTATCATTTTTCAGGTCACAACAAGCTTCAGCTTCATTTTGCATCAAATTTGCTTTTAAGTTAAATTATATACATTTAATATTTTAAGCATAAAAGTAGTCTCATAACTTGTTTGTAAATACTGTGTGACTATGTCATGTTATGTCATATGCTAGAGGGTCACATGGCATTTAGCATAACACAAGCAAATTTGTCTATCTGTGCAATTTCCACCTTGCAGCTCAGTGAGGTGGCACAGAGATGTTAAAAGCACCCAAAACACCCTATAATTGTTCTGTTGTGTCAAGGGAAGCTTGGCTGCCATTAACCTCCCAATACCACAATTCACTTCACACATTTAGCGATTACCTTCCCAATAATGCTTCAGTCTGAGTGTTCTGGAGTTCCTGTAATTAAATTGGGCTTTTCACATGTAAGCTAAAATGCTAAAGGATCAAATTGGGTGATCTTAATCACAAGCGAATAACTTTGAAGGAGGGTCACGTGTGCTGGATGTCTGTCTCACATCCTGATGAGATGGGCCACATTAACTGAAGAAGAGGTCGAGAGCGGGACGCTTTTCTGTTTTGTATAATTTGATGGGGAAAATGGCACGCCTTCAACGACAGTTATTATTTAGCCTGTATTCAAACTATTAACCAATCATATTTTAAAGAGTCTTCATGAGAGACCCACGTGAAAGTTAGGAAGAGAAAGACACATTTTTCCTTCCACTGGATTTTTGATCATTGTGTATAGTGTCGTCAGTGATGTTTGGGACAAAGACACACTATTTGTAGTTTTTCCTCTGTGCAAACAGTCAGTATGTGACTAAACTGAAGCTTTAATTCATTTTACCAAGATTGGAAGCCAGTTTATACCCTGTTCCCCATTTTTAGAGGTTAAAATTTTAGAGTTTTATGGCCGGGTCCGTCCTGACGCAGACATGGTATATGACGTGGTGAATTTTTATTTATAGTTTTTCACTGTAAAATGTAATGTAGGCTCCTTAGGAAACCCAAATAAATCTGTCACAGGGACACCAACAATTTTATAATAGGCCTGGATTCAGAGATGTGTGGACAGTCACATCAAAGTTGTGGGTTGACTCAGCATCCAGTGAACTGGAACTGTGGAATCGATACCTTTCAATCCAGGCTTGTGTCGGACGGGTTTCTCTGAGTTTCTGATGACCTGGGCAGGTGCACGGGGCAGAGATCTTCTCTGAAACCATCCCAACTGTACTGTGGGGCTCCACATGCCCCAGGTACCACACTGAGATCTGGAAAAATACACATTTTACAGGTGATCGTTTTAATCCAGCGGTCCCCAGCCTTTTTTGCGCCATGAACCGGTTTATGTCCGACAGTCTTTTCATGGACCGGCCCTTAAGGTGTCGCGGATAAATACAACAAAATAAAACCAGTACCAAAAAAAAAGAAGATTCATTCATAACACCTGGGAAAAGACCCAGGAAAACTGAGTTAACAATAAAAATGATTTTTAAAAAAAAATAACGATAAAAACTCTGAAAACCATAAATGTCACAGCCCGGTACCAGTACAACCTCCAACAACCTTGCTTCATGTTCTTTCAGGGTTTTGGAGAACACAGTCAACAAGTCATTGAGGAAACTAGTACCTCTTTCAACTGCCTATCCACCATGCATGGTCTGTTAGTCTTTGAAGTTTGCTTTGTGCATTTGTCAGACCTTGAGGCATGCAGTTAAATTCACAGAAGCCCAGGGGGCAGATGAAAGCAGCCTTGGGTTTATCTGCTTCCTCAATCTGATAATAAACAGACTTTAGGTCAAGAAAACCCCAAGCTGGCCCAAAAACCCAACCAAAGTGGCTTCCAGATTGGGAAGTGTGAACGCATCCTTTATCGTCTGAAAGTTGAGTTTCCTATAGCGTATGCACAACCGGATTACCACAATAGGTGAAGAGAAAGGAGACTGACTCTCTGATTACTTGAATATCAAGAAACTCTTGAACGTGCCTGCAGAGAGCTTCGATGTCCTGAGGCTGTATCGGACAAGCACGGTGTTGTTAACCTGTTGAGCCCCAACGCCCCCGGTACCGGGGCAGCAGGAGAACATCTGGTTTTACGAGCTGTGCCTCCAGGTCTGGTAGAAACATCAGAATCTCAGCTAAAAGCTCACAAAACAGTTTCCTTGAATTTCCGGGTCTTCAGGTGTGTGCTCACACACGAGGACCCACACCAGATTCAGATCATCATCACAACTGGGAGCTTAACCCTTAAAAACCCAGACCTATTTCTACTTTCATGAAAATTACGGGGGTTGTAAGTTATATCAAATGAATCATATATAACACATTTCTGAAGTTTTTTTTGTAATAGCTCCACCCACTGCCCCAGATCTGAAATGTCACATATGCGTCACATTGGGCATACAATTTGTTCCATATTTAGAAAGTAATTCTGTAAACACTTTCTTGCTTTTAAAAACAGAATTCTGTTCTGTGATGGGCCCCCCTGTGTGATTTCCAAAGGATCAGGCTTGTGGCAACTTCTGCCTGGAAGCTTCTTTCTTTCAGTGGCTTTTGGACACCACGTAGCTTGCAGTCACGGCGGTAAATCAACCATGCGTTGACAACACCGAGCATGGTGGTTTGCCAGAACAGGTAGAGATACCACCTCCGTGACTTCATGTGGTACTTGTACCTTGCAATGCAGGCGTCAAGCAGGTCGATACCCCCCATGAATGTGTTGTACTCCACAATGTGTGGCCTTTTGACCTCAACAAATGCCTTGCCCGATTTGCTCAAGTGACGGACTGTATCTTGAGGCTCAGTTGCACAATAGGATGAGATGAGGGTAACAGATTTGTTGTCATACCACTTCACAATAACCATGCTCTCCTCCTTAGTCACCCTGGCATCAACAGATCCTCTGCCTCTCTGGGCAAGACTTTTTTCATCTTCAAGCTGACGACCTGCTATGCGATTTCCACGAAGTGTTCCTACAAGGTAGATCTGTCGCTGAAGAAGTGTGAGCACAAGTGAGGCTGAGGAGAAGACGTTATCAGCAAATCTTTGTAGTTTTGCTCAGCTGGCAGAGTTTCACACAACTTCACCACAACATCTCCTCCAATCCCAACTAAAGTCTTCTTCCCAGTACCACCTTGATAAACAACAAAATCATGGAGCATACCACAGGATGAGCACTGGGCCCAGATTTTCAATCCCCAGGGGTGGGGCTTTCCCTTCACATACTGCCTGATTGGGCCGTGTGTCCCCTTGAAGGGTACCATTTGCTCATCAACAGAGTTGTACTCCTCTGGGACGAAACATTTCAAGCCATGGACGGATCTTCCAGCACTTGTCTTCTGCATCTCTGTGTAATAAATCTGTATTGTCAGTGAAATGTAGAGATCCCAACAGGGTTTGAAATCGGTTGCGGGACATGTTATCTGCTACCATAGGACACCTGGTGTCATTTTCCCAGTATGCTCGATTTCCAGGCATTTGGCATAGACCCATCCTCAGAGACCAATGAGTATTTGTAGTTCTTTAACAGCGGTATTTACATTTCTCAGATGGTTGGAGTTTTGTACACTGTATAAATTTGTTTGTTCCATTAACAACAGCAGCATATCATCTGTGATGAAGTTTTTGAAGTTCTCCAGTGGAGTGTGGATCTCATCTGGAGGTTTGGCACAGGGTCCCTTGAATGTGATCTCAGGGGTTTCGAATGTTTTCTTTCTCCAGGAGAATTTTTGTCCTTTGATAGCTGCTTTGGGCTGCCCAGTGTCCAAATGGCTGTGGCTCTGTCTCTAAATCACTTGAATCACAACTGTCTGAATCACTGGATTCACTGGATTCATCACTCTCCACGTCTTTGTAGGGGATGTAATTAGGGTCTCCAGAATCTTTCACATCCCTCATACTCACTCTCCTCTGCAGTGATAAACTCTAGCGCATCTTGAACACTATATTTTTTCTTTTTATCCATTCTACCAAACAGTGAAAATGACAAAAAAAATGGGGGGTAACTGAAAAACGCCTCGACAAAGTTAAAGTAAAGTTCCATCACAAATTTAGGTAATTTAATAAATTAGTTATGCTTGAATTTAGTTAAATATGACTGAGAATTAACAACAAAGAATACGTTTACTTAAAATAACTGAATGAGCTAAACTGACTAAGCAAAGGATCAGTTTTTGTCTTTTTGTGACAAATATGTGACATCAGTTTTTTAAAGAAAATTTGGAGTTTAATGCCCGATGTGACATATTTGTCACAGCGATATTTAACAAACTGATTCTAGATCAAATTGTTTCAGAAATATTACCAAACTAGGTTACAAATGACCTATGACATCTTATCTAAAGTTTAGAATTGCTGAATGAGTAAAAGCTTACCTTTGCAAAAAGAAAAGAAAGATTTTAAAATTAGCATAGTGGTCTCATTAGCTAACCAGGTGGACCAAGACTTTGAAAATGGTGTCTTGAACACCCAGAGTGCCTCACTTGTCACATGACTGAACTAGTTTGTGCAGTAGATGTCACTTAGGGACTTTATTAGTTAAAAGTCAAAGTTAAAACCATTATAAATAGTTTTTCTCTAAGTGTAAAGGGGCAGTGACACCAGTGTCACTGTGGGTCCTTAAGGGTTTTAAAGTTGTGACAGCTCGACCAGACAAGTGTGCAATAATAAACCAGCAGTTAACGAGGCAGAGGAGGACTGCTCAACAACAACTGATCATTCTGAAGACCACTGCCTGCTGGGATAACATGAGACGTTCTGCCCTGCAGCTTCGCAGTACTATAGTAACTGATGCTGGAGTGATTGGTATGGGCAATTAGCTTTGGCGTTTCAGGGTAAATATCATAGTCTGTTTGTACCTATCAGTAAGAGGCACTCTGAGGCAGCCCAAACATCAAGAACTATGAAAGTTAACCTCAACAGAGACCCAGAAACTCTTGGAAAAGTTGTCTGTGTCTGTCCATTCACTCACAGTGTGCCTTAATGTCCTGCTCTGACATGTGCTGTTCATAGAAAGGTTGGACGATAGCAGTCACATGTGAGCTAGTGCCAAATGGACACACTTATTGATCACTTCAAGTTTGCTCCTGGTACCAGTCAAGACTTTAGAGCATTCCAGTTGTAAAAAACAATCATTCATGCTTCCTAGATTCATACTTGTGTGTTTGCTGTTAATCTTTATGTGTGTGCGACATTGCACACATTGCACCAGAGACTGGACCTAGTTCACTGGTGTTGCTGGGATAGCTCTGGTTAGAACACAAGTTAGTTGTTTTTTTTTAAGGGTTTCATTGTAACTTAGCTTGACGCCACCAGTAGTTCATTGGTTCTTTAAGCAAATTCTGTAGACGGTAAATAAGTAACAATGTGGCTTCTCTTCTGGACATACAGGTCAGGGCAATGTTCCTCCATGTGGCTCCAGTCTCTGAAAGCAAGCAATAACTCATCGTTAGGAGCGTCCAGTTGCAGATAAGCACTAATAGAGCTTCAGGTTCAGGACTTCCTCAGGACTCCAGGAGGAGAGTCTCAGATTATTCCCACAGTAAATGAAATAAAAATGTGTTAATAACAATCAGTAGTCATACATGCAGGGTATGTAAACTGCGTGAGTCTGATTAGATCTTCCAACCTTAACATTAACATCAGCACCTGCAGCAGATCCATATTTCTGTTTGCCTTCTCCGTCTTGTGCCTTTCTCAACGTTTGTTTTGCTGGTTTTTGTTGTATTTTAGCATTTAAGCTTTTTTTGGCTGTGACTAAATTCCAAATCAGACAAAACTGGACAAAGAACAACCCCATTAAAAATCCTGTGGTGAGATGCTAGAAATCCTTTGGCTGTTATTAACCCAGGGTCTGTAATTATGCAGATTGCCATAGATTTCTTTCTGGGTGCCTAGAAGTGAGATCCAGGGGTTGTTCTCAGCACGACAGGCGGATGAGGGAATGGTTGTGCATTACTGAACTTGCCACATTCATCATGTTGACTGATGGCACAGGGAGTCAGTCCCCAGGTCCCGGTGGTTAATGTAGTGGGTAATTAACTGTCATTTGCCTAGTAATAGGCTGATGATCAATGGTTTGTTAGGAAACAAATTCTAATCCAGCAGCTGATGAATGCCTGCTGAGGCTGGAGCAACTGATGTGATAAGAGGGATAGAAGAGATTGGGGTTTGGGGAAGGAAGTGGAGAGCAAGACTGCTATCAGGATTTCAGATGGCTGCTTGAAGCTCTGCTGCTATCAGCAGCTGCTGTCCAAGCTGGATTAATCCAATTGTTCTCCTGTGCTGGAAAACTCAGACGAATGAATGATAGACGGGTCAACTGATGTCTCTTTATTTATTTAACTGTGCCTGCAGGTCAACAGAGAAGCCGTCACTAGAGCCGCTGTGTCACTCGACCGTTTTGGGCTATGTGGTGTGGGACAGTATGGTGAAGTCATGGAAGCTGAATAAATGAGCAAAAACGTGTTTTATCAAGAAAAAGAAACATTTGGCCTCTTTAAAGATACATTATTATTCTCAGGTATGAAGCATATGTGATGCCTGGTGTTCTCTTAAAGCACAAGCAACACTGTTCTAGACATGTCCAACCGCTGTACCACCGACAGTCTGGACAAGATGCAGATGACAAATCTGTGTGTAAAATAAGCAACACGTCACCAATTTTCTATTCAGTTCTCACCAGATGTCAGTAATAACCCATCCGATCCACACATGCAAAGAAATCCAACCATATATGTCCATAATTAAGTTAAAAGTAATAATGACACAGGGAAAAGTATTGAACACATGAAGAAAGGCAGATGCATAAAGGCATGTAGAGTCATGACAGTATCAGTGATTAGAAAGCAGTCCTGCCACTTAGTGCAAATTAAGATCAGCTGATGGCCTATAAAATGTGTCACACAAGAAACACCTCATGGTGAGCTCTCGTAAGACTGTCACAAACTTGTGGTTGCCAAATATACTGTGGCATTGGTCGCACAATAATCTACTGTCGTTCCAGCGAGCACAAGATTTCAGACAGAGTCAGAAAAATGGTCAGAAGAGTTGCCTAAGAGCCGAGGAGCACCTGCAGCTATGGTTGTTTCAAACAAACAGGTTCTGCATGTACCCTCACCGTGCAAGACTCCGGTGCTGAAACGTCATCGAACCTTCGGGACTTTGTGTGGAAGAATGGGCCAAAATCACTCGAACACTCTGTGCGACCAGTTTCACCATACAGGAGGCGTCGTGAAGCTCTCATCACGGCTTCTGCCTGAAGTCTTAAATAGATTCCAGTAAACGTGTTCAATCACTTTTACCCGTCATTGTTATACATCATTTATGGACATCAATGGTTTGGGTTCTTTGTATTCGTTGTTATTGACATGTGAGGAGAATTTTATGTGAATAGCACCTCAGTACTTATTTTACTGCTGTATTTGTTACCAGTGACAGTCTGGTACCATCAGGCCCGGGGTCTTGTACAACTGGTCTAGCAGTGAAAGACTGATGGCAGGTAAACTTCATCCATCCTCCTTCCTCACTGGGTGAGCCGAGGTCTACTGTGCACTACTTGTTTGAACAGCCTTTGGCAGCCAACAGTACAACAAAGACTGAACCCTGCTTAGACTCGGCTTTTTAAGAGACTCCAGGAAATGTTCAAACTGGTAATATGTTCCCATTAGTATAGGTTGGTAGAAGGTTTAGTCTTTTAAGGAGATGGTTGAAGTCATACAGAAAGGTAGGCGATGACGTTTGCATATCATTTTTGAAACATTTAAGTTTAAATTAATTTTTTTGAGTAGAAAATCAATTAATGCATCATTTCAAAATTAACCATTTTCATTCAGACTAATACTCTGTTAGCTAGAGGCAACGCTTATAAAACACTGAGCTGCCGATTAAAGTGCAGCAAACGTTAAAGATTTTAACAAATCTTTGATAAGACAAAAATATTTTAGTTTAATAGCTGAATATTACTGTTTTGTTTTTTTGGTGGGGGGTGGGGGGGGGTCTCCTCGAAACTGATTAATTTGATTTTTTCCCCATTTAGAAAAAAATAATGTTAAATTTATTAAATTTACATTTAATTATTTTCATTTGTTGTGATAACACCGTCTACAAACTTTAATGAGTTGTTGCACTCGGCTGATTGAAAAGTCAATGAAAAGCTAATTTATAGTGTATAGTTAATTCATCGTTTATAATATGCGGTTTACCAGGTAAAACACATGGAGAGATTCCCAAAGAGTGCAACTTTTTATATGAATCCTTTTTTTTTATTGAAATTTGAGTGATTATAGTTAAAGTTTTGTTCAAAACACACATCTTGGACAAGAACCAATCATATTTGGGTGTGTATGTGCAGCAGTCAGTTAATGTTTGTGCAAACATCACGAGGGAATTTAAAGGCTTTGTTTTAGCATACGATCTTGCACAGTTTGCAATCACTTCTGCATTACGTGAGATAAAATGATACTAATGTCAAGGTTTTGTGCTCTCGTGTTACATTTTAATTCAATCAATCTCAGAGGAAAGTCGTCGGCTTATTTACCGATTTAACCATCCCTCATATCAAACCACCTGAGGACTTTCAGCTAAAGTTTTCTAAAGCAAAGTCCTCAGGTGGTGGTTCTGTTCCACTGCACAGGCTGCCATACATTTTCAGGAGGTGAGAAGAGAGCATGGACAGACCCAGAAAATGGCAAAACTGAATACCATTTAGATTCAAACAGAGTCCTGAATGATTTATTTTGAAGGGCAATCATTTATTATCCAAATACTGATCAGCTGCTGAATGACAAAGACCTCACATGTGCCCGTGTACAGTGTGAGGAAGCTACAGTGTAACTTAAGGTTCAAACAGTTGTTGTATAAAGCTGCTGTCCACAAACACTCAGTGTCTCTGCAAGTGGACAAATCAGCAAAAGCTTCCACAGAATCCAGTTTTCTGCAAATCAGAAGAGATGCCACCAAATTTTCATTTCTCCGATGGAAAGGCAAAATTCCTTTAATTAAGGCAACACTAATCCATCAAATAGGTCCTATTTGTTTTTCACCCAATTGCTGTGTAACAAGAGAGATGCTTCACTGTCTGAAGGTATGTTGACAACGGCCCTTAGTTCTGTAGATATTCATATGAGCACAATCTATCTGCTTCTTTGCCTCTGGGAAACATCCTTTCTGAAGGTTAATAAACAACCCTGCATATCCCACGAGTTCATTCATCAGATGGTGATCTCTTACAGACTGAGTGGCATGCTGTTTTATCATTTTAACAATGGAGGCTAAAAGTGCCTCCAGAACTCTGCCTAATAGGTTATTTTGTAATATGATTTTGTTATCAGATATGTGTTTGCTCTTGCTAGCCTGGTCTTGGTCACTGTGTAGTAACGAATACTCACATTAATGTCCCTGGAGCAGGGAACACAATAATAAGGTCCTCCCTGGGCAACAGAGCTGGCCACGTCCCATCTATTTCGATGGCACAAGCTGTGGCCCTGCTATTTTTCACTGTGGCTTATTTTTGTGACTGGGGCCAAGTATGTCTCAGTGGAAAAATCCTCTCTGACGCCTGTCACTCTCGTTCTCGTTCACCAAAAGCAACAGAAGTATTTGCATCTCCATAATTCTCTTTAGTGAATTTCCCAGAATAATAAAATACATGCGTGAGATACAGATGGAGTCAAACTTGTTCAACGGTGAAAGTAAATCCTGAGCTCAAAGCAGAAATTTCAGTTGACTGTTTCCGAACACGTTCACCAACGAGCCGACCGCTTCAGCTGCACCTGTAGACCTGGTTTAACATCTGTGGTCATCTCATCCAGATCAGAGGTGAAACGTCTTCAAGCAACTTAAAGAAGTCTAGACGCTTTTCTTTCCAAGCTCCTTAGACTACGATGAGCTGGATGACTGAGAACCTTCACAGATATTCTAACATCTATGAGACGACTAAAAACTCATTTTAAAAAGTATAACGATGTGGAAATAAAGGGAAGACAAATAATTAGGCCTCATTTATAAACAGGGTGTAAGAACAAATCTGAGCATGAACTGTACATACAAATATTTTATGTACAAGTTTGTGATTTGTCGCCATTGAATCGAATAGAATAAGACAGCAGGAATAAATAACAAACAGGAGAAATAAACAAAACAACAGGAAGGCCCATGTTGGAGTGCAGGTGGGAAAGATCTTGGAAGTAGTGCAGATGATTTGGTCTGAGTGTGTGAGCGGCCCGAGCGATGAGGTTACTCAGACCGTGGCTCAGATGGGTGGATGTTTGTTACTAATCCGAATGGCCCAGAGGAGGAAGCTGTGAGTCTGGAGGTGGAGCCGATTCACCTGAGGCGCTGTTCGGAGGGCAGCGAGTCAAACAGGGGATGGGTGCGATGCAAGGGGTCAACTGTGATGCTGCTGGTTTTCCTGAGGCAGAAGAGGCTTACAATATCCTCCAGGGCTGGCAGAGGGCAGCCAATTACTTTTTGGGTGGTGTTAATTACCTTCTGCACAGCTTTCCTGTTCTCAGCAGTTGTCCCTGCGTAACAAACACCCAAGCAGTAAGAGTGGATGCTCTCCACGAGGAGCGGTACGAGGCCAGCAGCAGCTCCTGTTCTAGTTATTCTTCGTCAGGACACGGAGGAGGTCCATGATGAGTTCATTTGTTTCAAGAACGTTCAACATCAGGTTATTTTCGGAGGACCAGCGGGTCAATTCTCTACCGCTGCCTGTACGATGTGTCATCTCTGTCAGAGATGAGCCCTACCACGATGGCTCCAGCAACCTACTTGACGATGACGTTGGCTGAGTGGATTGGTGTGCAGTCATGTGTAAACAGGGGCTACAGTGGGGGGATGAGGACACAGCCCTGCGTCGGGGGGGGAGCCTGACTGAGGCCAGCTGGGGGATCTGAAGGTGGTCCAGTTTTGTGGTCAGGATGTTGAGGATCATGGAGTTGAATGATGAGCTGCAGTCCACGAAGAGCGTCCTCGTGCAGCTCCTCCTGTTCTCCAGATGGTTCAGCACTGAACACATGTAGAGCTGCCTCGGGTCACAGTAAAATCTGAATACTACCTACTATTAGTGGTGGTATAAGAAGTTGTGTTTCCCACTGTAACACTTTACAAAACACAAACATAAGGTGATGCATGTGTCCTCCAAACACACTTCACAAGCATCTCGATTCAGTCACTTAAATTGTATTTGTATCGTACCACATTTCAACATTAGTCACCTGAAGGCGCTCTATATCAGAATCCTCTTTATTTGGCCACGTTTGTGCACACTAATGAAGGATTGGACTGCAGGTCAGCTGCTCCTTTTTCTGTACGTGGACTCCTCATCGCTCTGGATCAGACCGATGGCGTTGTTGTCGTCTACGAACAGAAGTTTCGCAGATGGCTCTCCTGAGGTGCAATCGTTAGTGTAGAGGGAGAAGAGCAGTGGGGAGAGAGCAGACCTCTGGGGTGTGCGATGTAACGCTCCTCAGCCTCACCTGCTGCTGCCTGTCCGTCAGGAAGCTCGTGATACAGTCACAGGTGGAGGCGGGCACTGTAAGCTGGGTGAGCTTCAGATGGAGATGTCTGGGATTACTTCGTTGAAGGCTGAGCTGAAGTTCACAAACAGTATCCTGGTTGAGGTGATGCAGGATGTAATGCAATCCCATACTGAGTGCATCCTCAGCCAACCTGTTTGCCCAGTAGGCAAACTGCAGGGGGCCCAGCAGGTGCTCTGTGATGTAATTTCCATTCTTCCAATGAACTTTGTGACCACAGACTTAAGGGTGACAGGCCTGTAGTACTGTAATCCTGTGAAGGTGGAGCATTTGAAGCAGGAAGGAACTTCCCACAGCTCCAGAGATCTGTTAAAGATCCGGTTGAAGATGAGGGGGGTTGGTTGACACAGGCTCACAGGCATTAGCGTAACCGGTCCTGGACGCTTTCGGGTCTTTGTCTCTGGAAGAGCAGACACACATCTTCCTCACAGGAAGCGGGTCAGAGGGGCAGGGGAAGGAGGATTCCAATTAGTCTTTTCTGTGGGTGTGGGGTTAGGGTGAGTAGATGGGAGGTATGAGTGGTTGTCTTTCAAGTTTGCAGTAGAAGGTGTTGAGGTCATCAGCCAGTCTGAAATTCTCATCAGGGGGTACTGACTTCTGTAGAGGGTGATGAGCTGTAGGCCTCTCCAAACTGATGCAGGTCGTTGGATCACTGTAGCTGTTAGTTACGCTGATACTGTAAGACTAAGACCCTACAATCATAGAGCCAATGAACAGAACCCCGTTTGTGAGAAACATGCTCTCTTTCTAGTCCCTGTCAGTATTTCAGCTGCAGCATTTTGGATCAACAGAAGACTTTCAAGGAGTTTTTAGGACATCCTGATATATCACTATTCAGCAAAGCGAGTCGGTATAACACTTTAGCCTAGAAGTAATAAATGCATGAACTAGTTTTTCAGCATCGCTCTGAGACAGAATATTTTTATACAAACTGGAGTCTATTAGATAGATATGATACAAACCACTGCAGTGCAGTACCTGTAATACCTACAGCATGTTCTAATCGCTCTAATAGGATATTATGGTCGACAGTATCGAACGCTGCACTGAGGTCTAGCAGGACAAGCACAGAGATGAGTCCACTGTCAGAGGCCATAAGAAGATCATTTGTAACCTTCACTAAAGCTGTTTCTGTGCTGTGATGAGCTCTGAAACCTGACTGAAACTCTTCAAATAAACCTCTGCAGATGATCTGTTAGCTGTTTGACAACTACTCTTTCAAGGATGTTTGATATAAAGGAAGGTTGGAGATTGGCCTATAATTAGCTAAGACTGCTGGGTCTAGAGATGCTTTTTGAGTAAAGGTTTTATTATTGCTCCCAGGCATTTGATATGTAGCCTATTAATAGAGAGACTGTCATATTTAATGGCAGGACTTCTTTGGGCAGTTTTGTAGGAATGGGGTCTAAAAGACGCGTTGATGGTTTGGAGGAAATAATTACTGAAGTTAACTCAGAAAGATCGATCTGAGAAAGAGTCTAAATAAATGTCAGTGCTATTGAAAGTAATAATGTGTCGGTGAGACGGTTAATTTTTTTCTGTAATGATTAAAAGTTTATTTGTGAAGAAGTTCATAAAGTCATTACTACTTGCTTGGCTCAACAGCACTCTCACACTACAATTATCCTTGAATTAATGCACAAAGTATGAAAAATAAAAGCAGGCACGAATTAGAAAACAGTTTTGAGGCCAATTGCTAAGTTAGATATATAAGGAGTTTTCCACTGATTCCTTAATTTGATAACTTACACACATATTTTTGTTTGCATCTGTTCATTTGTGCCTCAGGTTGTTTGGTGTAACGGGGAATTGTGCAGCCTGCAGCAAGCTAATCCCAGCCTTCGAGATGGTTATGAGGGCCAAGGAAAATGTCTACCACCTGGACTGCTTCGCATGCCAGCTCTGCAATCAGAGGTGAGTGGACCAAACTTCTGCTCTTTTCTCATATCTGTACTCATACAAATAGCTGGTCAGGATAGCAAGGCACTGTACACTGTTACAATGTACTGCAGTTCAGTACAAGATGCACAAAAAGGAACAATAGCAACACATCATGATGCTCAAGATTTGTTAAAAACAGGGCCATAGTTAGCAGAGATTGGTTTAATTGAATTGCTATAGTTTTTTTAAACTCATTTAAAAAACAAGAACTGAACAGTTTTCAGTATTTTCTAATTCGCCTCGTTTTCTCTTTTGTGGGATGGCAGAGGCCACAGGAAACACGCTCACAGTTTTATCTACTCAGATCAGAAGATGACTGAGTGGTGATGCAGTTGGTCCAAAAAGCCTTGGAATTTGTTGAACAGTCATACACAGACTCATGAGACATGCATATGAGTATTGAACGTTCAGGGGAGCCCATGAGGTTTCATTTCGCAGAACTTCATTACGATTATGGAAACAGTGGAGGGTTTCTGAAGACACTTTCTGGAGGCAATGGCAAAAACAGGATGTTGCCATAAGTATGTGAAGTGTATCGTATCTGTTTCCAAGGTCCTTATGATTCACTTGTTGCTTTTCCACAAATAGCTTTGTTGTAGCCACATGCACACACAAACCAGACATACTAAGCATCCTAAAGGAAAAGAAGTTAGTTATACACAGTTTGCACTGAGTAATTGTTCTGCCACGTCAGTCTTCAGCCTCTCCTATTCAGGGCTCTAGAGTGCGACCAGTTCGCACACACATTCACACACTGGTGATGAAGCTACATTGTAGCCACAGCCGTCCTGGGGCGCACTGACAGAGGCGAGGCTGCCGGACACTGGCGCCACCGGGCCCTCTGACCAAACCAACTTCATTCTAAGCCAAAGACTAGAAAATATGGTGAAGCATATCTGCCCTTTGGCCTCAGCTGCACGTGCCGAGGTGGGTCTCCCTGCAGGATTGCTTTTCCCTTCATCGGGAGCAGCGCTGGGCTGTTTAAATCACGGACAAACAGTATCCCACATTCTTGACAACATTTTTCTTGTTAAACAAAAGGGGGGCCTAGCAAAAGAAGTTTGGGAACCGCTGTATTAAGTTATGCAGGCTTGTTTGCACAACAAGGCTAAATAATTATATAAACCTTTCTGAATCTAAATAGTGTACTTTGGTAGAATTAAAAAATAAGTGTAGTGCAGGTCTATGGTGATTTTTAGTGCTACTATCATCGAGTTTTGATTCTGGTTCTGTATCGGTTAAGTCATAAGCAGTCCTGATTTTGAACTGTTGTAGTCCTGTTTTAATTCTGGATCAGTTCTGGGTCTGGTCTGGTTGAATTGGGGTTTAGTCCCACCATGCATACTACGCCCCGGGTGTATAAAATGTCTGGCTCCGCCTCTGGAGTCAACAGTGTCCATGAACACGACGTAACGTTCGATGATGTGTCATTTCAAAAGCATCAGTTGTAGGAGACGTGCTTACAGAGCGCTTTGTAGTGAATCAGAAGAGTCGACTCCCACTGAACGAGAGCTGCTCCTCACTTAATTTCCTTTGGCTGCTCAGCTCTCACACAGTGGCTCAGCTATGCTCCAATCCCTCCATATTGTGGCCAATCACATGCGAGGATATAGGATAATATCATCATGTGGGTGATGGACGCGACAGTCAAGTGGAGCGAGCGTCTGTCCTCTCAGTGAGTGAGACAGCGGTGAGGAGGGCTGTGCGAGAGCAAGAACACATAAATATGCCTGAAACACAGAAACGAAGCAGCACCTGGCTGCAGTTTAAAGACTTTTTTGTCTCGACTTGGTCTCGGTTTAGGCGGTCTTGACTACAAGTCTAGTGGCAGACATGAGGCAACTGAGACTCCAACCAGAGGCTGTATGGCAATGAACATACAGCATCTGGAAGACAAAAATATGAAAATGTTCAGATAGACAAATCAACTGTCTCCCTGTGGTGTGTGTATGTGTCTTTGTCATGAAAAGTAATTTATAACCAGCGTGGGAAGCCGCAGTAATGCCCCCCAGGAGCCAGAGGCAGAAAGAGAAAGATCCAGGCCATGCGCAGCCCCCAAGAGTACTGAAGACCTGAAGCCACACATCTCGGCAACAACTGCACGTCCATCCAGTTGGCTGAGAGTCCCTTAGAGCCAGAGGCAACCGCCAGCCAACCCTGGCCTCCCCAGGGTGAGTCCAGTCACCCTGGTGTGAGTTGAGAACAGGGCCCCAGGACTCCAGGTGCCCAAGAACCCTCCCCAACACAGAAGAGGCCCAAGCCACCACCCCCAACGTCAACAGCCACATCAGAACATCCAGCCACGTGCCCTGGAACCAACAAACATCCCAGGGAGGGCAGCAGCATCCAATAGGGAATGATGGGGAGGGCCAACCCCATCCTCCATGGCCGTAGAACCACCAGTGTAATTAAAAAGAAGAGGCAGGTCACCATGCAGTACAGCCAGCAAAGCCATGTGTATTGCCCTACCCAATGCAGCCTAAAACCTCCCCCACAACAAAGGGTAAGTCTGGAGTGTGCAGATGACTCCCAGTCTTGGGGCTCAAAGGGCCTGGAGCCCGTAAAGCACAGACCAGACATCTCGTGGGCCTGCTCCCCCCACACTGGAGAAATCTGAACACAGCTTAATCTTCCTCAAGCAAAAGTACAAGCCGCTCGTACAATCGATCACAACGTGACTCTTCAGGGAGTGGTCTCCGGGTCGTAACACTTCCAAGCTCAAATACACAGAGCAGCCATCAATAACAGCACTCAAGACAGAGGTGTGGCAAAACAGGTGGGCTGAACCAAACACGAGAGCCACATGACCACCGCTGCCTGTAGCCTTTTGTTAGCTAATGTCCGCTCTCTCAAAAACAAGATGGAGCGAAGAACCAGGGAAAGATTCCAACATGAAACCAGTGTTGTCCTGTCATTTTTACAAAAACCTGGACTGCTGCAAGTGTGCCAGACTCAGCCATCTATCTACAGACCCACTCCACTCACTGTGGAGACGACACACTTGCCTTGAGCGCAAATAAAGGTGAAGGTGTATCAGTTTATGTTAAGGAGAGATGGTGTGTGGATATTCAGGTGGTGGAGATTGTTGAGCAAACATCAAAATGCTGATGGTGAAGTGCAGACCTTTTTATTTACTGAGGGACTTCAGTGCTGTGTCTGTACTTCCTGTTTACATCCTGCAGTAGCCTGACATTATCACCAAACATGAGACTGCTCACCCACATGTTTGTTGTTTTAACAACTACAACTTCTTGACTGTGCTTTCAAAGTCCCGTCAGCGTTCTGTAGCAACATGAGAAGGCTGCGCCCCAAACCCAGCTATAGTTCCTCTGATACAGGCAGTTCCTCTAACAGCCCCTCCAGTAAATAAAATATTAAAGTTTGGAGTGAAGACACTGATTTGGTGCTTTAGGACGGCTTCAATGCCACAAACTCGGGTGTGTTTAAGATTGCTGCCTTAAAAAAGAGCAGTTCTGATTTACAGGAATATGAAACGGTGGTTAATAGCTACATCAGCACATGCACTGACAATATTTTCCCAGGCAAACGCTGTAAAATATTTCCAAATCAGAAAAAGCACCTCAGCAACTTTAAGATCAGTGGAGATGAATAAACTCATTGTGGTATGAGTGGGACCATTCATGGTGGGGACGCTCTCTAGCACGTTTCTAAAGTGGCAAAATCGACCGCCTTCCCATAAATACAGGACACTACCCCAGCACACAACATTTCATTTTTAATGCAGTTGAGTGTTATTTTTGTTTTTACACTTATTTAAATTTTGCTGATTTTTAGGTTTGTCTTTTAATGGTCTGGGGTCTCTGTGGGGAGGGGGATGACAGCAGGGAGGACCAAATGTCTGCATCCTGGTCCCAACTCTGGATACTTAACATGCTTTAGAAATGAGAGCTGCTCCACCTAAAGTGGGATTGATCTGAGACCAGGTTTTCTGCAGAAAGTTTCCTGATCATTTACTTTCTGGACATCATTCAGACATCAGCAGACCCGGGCAGGTCAGCCCTTCTCTCCCACATTAAAATACATTTAAGCCAGCGTACATATCTCCTCTTTATATTAGGGCAGTTCATAAACTGTCAAATAAAAGTAGTGTGTCTCATGTATGTTGTAGACTGAAAGCACCATTTAGATGCCTCTTCTCATGTTGTGTGTAGAATAAAGGACCCAAATTCAAATTTCAGAGGCAGACTTGATAAAACAAGAGTCGACCCGTTTATTTGGCTGATGGAAACATAACAGAAAAAATAACAAAAGTAACAGAAGCACAGAAACACACGGGGAACAGTTTGATGCATGAAAACACAACGAGACACAACGAGGCTAATCAGGAGAAGAGGAAACAGGTGGGCAACACAGCTAAAATAATTAAGAGAAAAAAGGTCATTAAAACTAAAAACTACCAAAATAAAACAAAGAAAAAGACAGTGCCAACCACAATGACAAAGCAAAAAATATTCTACCCGTCTACAGGTAGGCTGTTATTTTAGCATCAACAATTTTCAACAGTGTGTTACTGTAGAGACTACCTTACATATAAAGCTCCTGCCTGCCTGTTGTTGTGATTTCTGTCGTCTAAAAGTCTATAAATCAACAATGCTGAGGTCAGCACTAACTGGTAACACGTTTTAAAGTCTGGTCTTAGCTGGTCTCTGAAGCATAAACCTGGATTAACTGGGTGACCTTTTGTTTTTTCAGCTTGAGATCTGTTCTGACATCTTACTGAAGTTTCTCTGAACAGTTTCTTTGCATTGTCAGCATGGAGATGTGTTACTGTTCTGTGTCTGGCACGCTCATCTGATGCACTGTTCACTTATATCAATTTTATCGCCTCCATCAAACATGAAAGTCCCCTTGACCCATGGACCCTTCAATAAAGCAATTTTATAAATGACCCAGAAATGTCTCAGTGGTGCACCAGAACATGTGAAATCTGATAAATAAACGAGCTGACACCGAGATCATTCGAGGTTATGAAGTCTAATTATTCCCCAGTCCTGCAGACTGGTTAGTTAGAGGCTATGCTGAAGTTTTAAAGCTGAATTCCTACACCCGGGTTTGGATGTACCGCTACTCATGCACAGTCATTCAGGCATGTCTTCATGCCATTAGTAGGTCTGTGAGTACACCCAGCCCACTGTATCCCACAGATTAAAGACAGAAAACTCAAAGTCAGTCATTACTCTGATTTCATACACATCTCACTGCAGGACTCTAATGGCCACTGCCATGTTTAACTGTTAAAGGGCCATGCTTATGTGATGGGGCTGTTAGTGCAGAGCAAAGATGTAGAGACTGGATTAGAGAACTTATTTAATATTAACCTTATTCCCACCAAACCCACATGCACAGCTCACTAGCTGCAACCACCAATATGGCTCTCTGCCCCTTTAGCACACCTTTCTCTGGCCTTAAATACTTCTAATTGCTGATGGGAGTCAGCTGTGCAAAAAGGCAGGAGAGCCAGCAGGACACACCCACACGGGCAGTTTCAGGAGGAGGTCTTGCTGGGTGGTAACAGTCATCACCATTATTAAACTGACAGCCGCACTTTCCATGAAAAAAGGATCTGCAGCTGAACCCACTTCAGGCATAACATGTTTGTCACAAGGAAAAGTAATTTCTTTAAAATGACATCAAGCTGAGGGACTAAAGGGGACTAGATGCAGTACGAGGTCTATCAGTGAAAACAAAGGATCCCCACAGTGGATCTGATCATTCAGCAATAGTGCTGTCCTAGAGCTAACAAGACACGTAGCTGGTTCTGAGGAGAGAAAAGATGTTGGCAACACTGGGTGTAAAGAATAGGGAAGGAGATATGAGGCTTCATCCAGCAAGCAGTTACCCACAGATCAGCCCTGGGGGACAGCTAATCAATGGGGCTGTTGTCAAGTCTCATCATCTCTCCTGTGCTGGCCCAGTTTCTCCAATAAGTCAAGGCCACAGCTCAGAGAGGCTCGGGAAGGTTACAGTTAGCAAGGCGCAAAGGAGTGCAGGCCTGATGACAGTCTGGGAGAAGGCCAGTGCTGATAAAGGTGGAGGCTCCACTCTGATGTGGTGGAAGGGAAAAAACAGACAGCATAGCTAAGCAGAGACACCGGCTAACAGACAATAAGAGGTCTCTGTCACTTTGTGCCTGTGCTGGTAACTGGGCATGTGCAGCCAGTGTGTAAAACAATTCAATGTTTAATATGTCGTTGCTGGCAGAAGAGGAAAAGCCTGAAACGACCGTAAAAATGAAATAGTTGCAAGTGTAACAGGTAACGAAAGGTAACAGTTTGACAGGCATAAAATATTTTGTTTTTTAATTAGAGCTTGTAGGATTTGAAGGTACAATCACTTGAGTAATCAGCACTGCTCTCCTACCTGGTGTCTTGAACGAGACGTGGGTAACCACTTCACTGCGGCTATCAGGCCCATCTCTCCATCTTTAGTCTTCTGTCTTCAAGCCCCTGAGGTCTCAACAGCAACATCTGGCATCGTAGCTATTACCCCTCACTGGTCGTTGCCCAGTTGTAGTTGTTTCTTTTGATCCACACCAGCTGCTGCAGCCTTAGTGACTTGACTGCTTCCTGGAAAACCCGCCCTCCCATTTATAACTGAAATCACCCCAAACGGCCGCAGCAGATGGCCCCGCCCCCCTGCACCATTCAGGAGGAGTTCTTCCTTCCCACTGTCGCCAAAGTGCTGCTCATAGGGGGTCATATGACTGTTGGGTTTCTCTGTATGTATTCTTGCAGGGTCTACCTTACAGTTGTTGTGATTTGGTGCTGTATGAATAAAACTGAATTGAATTCCAGAATTATTCCAAAATATTTTGTTCTCAAAATCAATATTATTCATTTTACCATCGTGTGTTCATTTGGCTTGAAGGGTGATCAGGGTGAATTTAAAAATGCAGTTTTGGATGGGGAGTGGGGGTCGTTGTTGTTGTTGTTGTTGTTGTTTGTGCTCGTACAGTGTGTTTGAATCACTGTAACTAAAGTTACCATTGAGGTGGATGTAAGAAATTATGCTCTGAACCTGCAATGTAGCCCTGAATAACTCCTGCATACAGGTGGGTCATGTCAGGTACCCGAGCTCCACTCACTGTGTGGAGGTCCCAGCAATGAACTCAGCAGTCTTAACACTAAAGGAAGTCAGAGGCTCACTGCCCCCCCCCCCCCCCCCCCCCCACTCCCCACATCCCAGCTCCACTCCCCCCTGGTAAAGACGGCACTGCAGCTTGCTGACTTTGGTGAGCCTGCACACTGAGGGAGATAAGCAGCCCTCAGGACAATACAACAAAACGTACTGCTCTTACATGTTCATCATAACCTTCATTGCCCTCTCACAACATATGGAGTTATTTTTGTGCCACTATTCTGAGCGCACGTAAAAACTATTTGCAGGTGCAAGTGTTGCATTCTGAGGAGAAATTTATTTTGAGCGAAGAAAAGCTGAATTTGAGTGAACAAAATTCATTCCTGCGTGCAGAAAATGTATTTCAGTGTTTGCTGTTATACACACACACTAGCAGCCCCTCTCGCTCAGTTTTTGCATTTGCGCTCGCTCGCCATGTGTTGTTTACACAGCAACATTCTCACATGAAAATATCTTAAAAGTTTATTTTGTGACCCAGACAGAGTAATATTTCAAACTCCGCCCCTCTGTGTTCCTCCGCCACTGCCTCGTTTGAGTTTTGGACGAAATGGATTCTGGGATATTGCATTTCGTCATTTCGAGCTGATTGGAGACCAGAACAGCCAATCAGATGTTTTTGCATCCAAGTCTGTGATTGGCTGGTTTTGTGGCACAAATATAACGGTGTAGAGAAAGAGTTGAAGGCACGGGCAGAAATGTTGAGAGTGCGAGCGACACATTGCGAGCGAGCGCAAATGCAAAAACTGAGCGAGAGGGGCTGCTGTTGTGTGTGTGTGTGTGTGTGTGTGTGTGTGTGTGTGTGTGTGTGTGTGGATAACAGCAAACACTGAAATACATTTTTTGCACGCAGCAATGAATTTTGTTCACTCAAATTCAGCTTTTCTTCACTCAAAATAAATTTCTCCTCCAAATACAACACTTGCACCTGCAAATAGTTTTTACGTGCGCTCAGAATAGTGGCACAAAAATAACGCCATAACAACAAGGCACAGGAAGGTGGGGCTGCCTGGGTCAGTGGGGTTTTGTTTCTCCTGCAAGGGTAAAGGAACCCTGGCCAGAAACACAGATAATCTAGTTAGGATACACTAAACACTCCATTAGTAAATATAAACATATGCATCTTGATGCATCCTCAGTCATTAAGTAAATCTCCTAAAAATCTCCTAGAAACGTTTCGTCATCATCAGGCGACTCCTTCAGTCTCAGCTGACTGCAAATCTTAGAAACAGCACATTTGCATAATGACTGAAACCAGCCACTGAAGGAACAATTCTCATGACCAAAACAACCTCTGGTGAAGCGGACGGCACAACACAGAAGAGCCACCTCGTCAGGCCAGGACTCTGCAGTCTATTCACACCTACAGGCCAGTGGACTGTTTCAATGATGAGGACGTGCACATCCTGGACAGGGAGGAACGCTGGTTTGAGGGCGGAGTCAAGGAGGGAAAGACCATCTCTGAATGGAGGAGGGGCCTAAGGGTACATCTGTCATCATCTTACAATGCTGTGATTGGAGCCATTCCCCAACTCTCTGTGAATGGGACTCATGGTTGTTGGTCAATGGTCATGAGATTTGTTCCCTCAGTGGGCTGGTTTCAGTCATTATGCAAATGTGCTGTTTCTAAGATTTGCAGTCAGCTGAGACTGAAGGAGTCGCCTGATGATGACGAAACGTTTCTCCCACAAAACGCTACGTCCAGATGAACAGAATCAACCTTTGGAGATAAACATATGCATACACACAAACACTCAAACCAGCCCCTGCATCATCTCCAACCATAGTCCCAACACTGCTGTTGAAAGGACAGTGTTGGGATACAGTAGTTAGGGAGAAGCGTTTGTTGTCAGGAAGCTTGGCCTGTTTAAAGCCTCACATTAATGAAACTTTGATGCTCTGATGTGAACGTTCTCCTTCTTTTCTCTTTGTGCAGGTTTTGTGTTGGAGACAAGTTCTTCCTGAAGAACAACATGATTCTGTGCCAGACAGACTATGAAGAGGGGCTAATGAAGGAGGGCTATGCTCCCCAGGTCCGCTGACCTTCACAGGCCAACATGGAAGAAGAGGAAGAGTGGGAGAAACTCCAGAAAAAGTGCTAATGCCTTCCTGTCCATGTTCCCCACGTGTACATACGTAAGAAAGACTCCCTGAGAGGGCAAACACACTGTTGTACAGAATAGCCATAAAGACGCCGTGGCAGGGAAAAGCCCTGGAAGCCTACAACAAAATGTATCGTGTGAAAAACATTTTTGGATGCTGCCTTTTCCCACCAACCAACAAATACTGGCCTGAAAAGGAATTTTTAACCAACTGCTGGCATTGTTTGCTCTTTTAAAAAAGACTAGTCCCACCTACCATCGCACCCAACTGCACTGCACAGTTCAACAGTCTGTGATTGAATCTGAACTCGACCCGGATATCGTCAATCACTAAAACTGTGTGCTGAAGAACTGAGTATAAAAGTATGAAATCCATCCATTTTGTCTCAAGTGTGGCAAAATAATACTTTTGGGAGTGCGTGTGTCGGTCCATGGACATCCTTTCAGGCTACAGACTTCTGTCATACGTCCTTTAAGGCTTTGCATGGATCCTTTCAGAAACCTGAAACTCCAAACCTGACAAACAGTCAAGTGAGAAACACTTACCTTTATGCTGCCCATGCAGCATTAGCAGAGCAAACAGGGAAGGGAGATATGTCAGACTTAACCAGGGTAAAAATGAAGGTTAATTGTGGACTTGATATTGGACATTTTGAATAAGGTGGACAAACATCCAGCTGCTGAAGTTGCCTCATGTCTGGATGTGTAAATAAGCAATTGTTTGCTAACACCTCAGTCAAAAGATTTATTGGGGAATAGTACAGCATGTCAGCTCCTTCTGCAGCCCACAAGTGTGTAAAAACCTCTATAAGAAAAACTAAGTGTTACAGGATTATAAGTGTGAGATATTTCCATGGTTTGACAAGAGTTATCGCCGTTCCTAAAATGCAGTATTTTGGACTGGGACGCTGCCACTATGATTCTGTGATGGGTTATGTTGTTTTAGGTGGGGACGGCTTTTCTTTTATTAAAAACCTCCAGTCAAAGTGAAATACTCATGGACACTGAGGATGTTTAAGTGGTTTGTAGAATTTTGAACATGGATAGTTTCAGTCATTTCACTCACACATGGCCACAACGCCTTCCTCCCACAGTGGGACGTTGTCCTCGTCAGCTGAGAGGAAAACATCTCATCTTTCTGTATGAACCCATCTGAGCTCATGGCACCGTCAGCAGGACGACAGGAAGAAGCTTCTCTAATCTGTAAATTGTGGATGTACATTCATTTCTGCTTGCTTGTACAATGATTTCTTTTTGTGTCATCCAGCATGAGAATCTTATTTTTAGGACAATGCCTGTAAATACTATAATTGTAATAATTTTAAACACAAATGTAATAAAGTTTTATTGTCTAACCAGTGGTTACGGTGTTTTTCTTCTGTTTCCTATTGATTTGACTGTTGATTGACAGTGTTTGCTGAAGCAGTGAGGGTTCAGTATCAAACCCAAAGATGCAGCTTTAGTTGTAAAGCAGCCTCAGGAATGAAGCTGTTCTCTGTGCCGTGTTACAGCTTATGATATACGAGTCATCAGAAGTGCAGTTATCGGTTTGTTGTCTTTGCTCCTTCTGATGTTCGGGTCACACAACCTAAGAGCAGAGAGCTTTGGTTGACAGTTACATTTTTCCACTTAGGTGAGTTTTTGTTTTGTTTTTTGTGTCAAATTTTTCTATTTTGATTATGTTTCATGGAGCAAAAGAAAAAACAAAGCTTCTTTTACATGTTACTCTTGCAGCCCTCAACAACACTGACAGTTTAGGATCATCTGGAAAGGTAAATTATTTGATGTGAAGTTGGACTTCACAGATGTTTCCATGACTTTACAGTTAAGCTAACTGAATCTGACAAAGAGAGAAAATCTTTGATCATGTTAAAGCTGCTCTGCTCTACATGGAGACGTTATAGTGTTTTTATTTTAAGTGTGGCACCAATAAGAATTACTCACAGATGCTAAGTGCTCTTATCAACTTATCTGAAGTCAGATGTTCAGCCCTGAATCTCGATGCTGATTATTATTGGACTGTCTATGTTGTTTGTGTCGGTGATGATGAAGAGGAACTCAGTGATGGTCGGCACCATTCAAATGTTGATGAATGCTGGTTTTGTGATTTTGTATATTTTCCAAGATGTCATATCTTAACTCGGGAAAGGTTTGGTGTGGAGTTCTATAATCATCATTATAAATAAAAACATTTGAAATCACAATTAAACAACCAATCACCTCTTACCAATAGCAACAACTTAAATGGTAAATGGACTGATTCTTATATAGCGCTTTTCTACTCTCCAGGAGTGCTCAAAGGCTACGTTCACTCTGCAGGTCTTAATGCTCAAATCCGATTTTTGTGTGTGTGTGTGTGTGTGTGTGTGTGTGTGTGTGTGTGTGTGTGTGTGTGTGTGTGTGTGTGTGTGTGTGTGCTCGTTCACACGACAAATAAAATGCGACAGCAAACGCGGATTCAGGACCACATACGAAAGTGACCCAGGTCGGATTTGAAAATATCAGATTTGTGCCGTTCACACTGTCATAGCATGATCGGATAGATGGTCGCATTTGTCGGATTTGATGCGCTTTCGCCTGCAGTGTGAACGTAGCCAAAGCGCTCTATACAACATGCCACATTCACTCAGTCACACTCAGTCTCACAAGTACTTTCTCTATACGTAGTGCTTTCTAACTACATTCACACACATTCACACTCCAATGGACGCATCGCAGAGCAACTTGGGGTTAGTATCTTGCCCAAGGATACTTGACATGCAGACTGGAGGAGCCAGGGATCGAAGCACCGATCAGTAGGTGACCTGCTCTCTCTCCTTAGCTTCAGCCCCTCTAAGGAAAGTGTAACCACTAACACAGTGTAACACGCTTTTTCTTTGTGAGTGGATCTAACCCCTTGGTTAACCTTGATAAAGTCACTTGTGTCTTTTGCATATTTTTGAAAACCCTTTTCTCAGTAAAAGTTTGGATTAAACCAAATAAAATAAATTAAAATTAGCAAATTGCTTTAAACCTAAAGACGACGTATACATATTAGAGCACAATTAAAACTGTTGTTTTGACAACAGTGTCGCTAAGTGAGGAATTGAGCTGTTGCAGTTTAAAGACAAATGCATTAGTGTTTGAAGATAAAGAAATAAGTAATAGTTATTACTTGATTATTGTGCCATAAGACTGTACATGATGCTGTTATCAAATTCAAAAGCAGCATTTTTTTAAGTAAAATTTCTGACTGATGTGTTTTCTGTACCATTGTCTGCATTCTGTTATTTACATTTTAGGTAGCATCCATTCTTTTTTGGAGACTGTTTAAACACCTCGTTTTACTCCAGAGTCTTTTCTAATCACAGTGTAAGACGCTCTCAGTGGGATCTGCACTGCCCTCCCTCCTCCTGAACACATGTAACCTTGAGAGCAGTAGAAACATGTCCTTGACATTTTCACTGACCTTACAAAGCATAAAGAAAAACTACGATGCAGAACCCTTCACTCGTGAGCTTTAACAGCTATTAAGAACCTTCAAAAACGGATTCGCTCCAAGCCTGCATATTGTTAGCATCTTCATCCATGGTTTACAGCTGATCCTGGGTGTGTGGATAGTCCTGCTCCCTTTGCCAAGTGGCTGCAGGGGCAAAAATAATGATCTTTACAGACATACCAACGCTATCTGGAACAGATAACACAGCTTTAATGGCTCCTTATCCTTTGGCCCCTACATTGTGATAGGCATCCTGGAAAGTATATCCCAGTTGTTGGATCATTAGCGCTTTATTGTAGGCATAATGTACTTTTGTTTGTGTGGGATTTGAGTTTTCTAGCGAAAGCGTAGCTCTGCTGTCGGTACCAAAGGACAACAAAATGCAGAATCAGTAGGTCACAAAACACAACGCAATGTTTGCTTCTTAAAAAGACAAACATAAAACTGATTCTTTGTATCAAAGTAGTATCTATCTGATTTCCTCTGCTTTAAAGAAGTATCTCAGATCCTAATCTCAAACTATCTGTGGAGACATTACATCTGTGCTTATTATGTCTGTATAAGCAAACTTTTGCACTGTTTACTACCATTGTGTGTGTGCGTGCGTGCGTGCGTGCGTGCGTGCGTGCGTGTGTCCAGGGAAAGCATTACACAAGTTATCACTGTCAGTAGCTTCGATGCAATGAGGACACATAGAAACAAACTAACAGTCAGTGAAAGCAGGACTGTGCAGACTTTCAGCCTCTTGGGTCTCAGGGTCTTTCTTTTGATGTAGCAGTAACTTCTACCAGATGTCCATTTAGGCCCCAGCCTACCAATTCAACCATGAACGGAAGATTACAGCAAGCCACCTTCCCCACACACACACACACACACACACACACACACACACACACACACACACACACACTATTCTTCAAAGTGGCCAGATGATGATGGTTAGAATGGACGAATCAGCTGAGAGTAAGATTTTAATTATTTGAACACAATATCAAATAATACCCATCAATAGACTTCACACTGTTCAAAATGCAGGAGCAGGACTTCTCCATATATTACACCAGTTTAATGACTCTACAGTGGTTTTCCATCTGCTTTAGAGTTGATTTTAAGATTTTATTTCTTACTTTTAAAGCTCTTGAGGTCCTGGCAGCAGAATATACAGTTCAGTGTGTATCAAAAGAATAATCTGATTTCAAAGCGTTTGAATTCTATAGTTGTTCACTGATAATGACATTGAAAACACCGACTGTGTTTTCAATCGTTAAACAGGAGATTTACGAGTTTCCATGAGTTTCCCACGGTTGCCAGTAGGCAGCATAACAACATCAGTGGCTGCTGTGACTCCAGACATGCTTGAAAAACTATGGGACAACTGTCATGAGGACATTTGCTATGCGTCCAGAGGGGCAAACATTGAGTACCTGTGAACACTGTAAGTTTTGTAGTTTAAATTTTGGTAAATGGTAAATGGACTGATTCTTATATAGCGCTTTTCTACTCTCCTGGAGTGCTCAAAGTGCTCTATACAACACGCATTCATGCAAGCACTGTTGTCTATGCTTTGTCAGCGCTTTCTAACTAACATACATTCATACGCATTCATACTCTGAAGCATCGGCCTCTGCCGTGGCCTTCAAGGCCTCCGAAATAAACCTGTGGGTTGTCATTCTTGTGTGTTAACAGACCTCTCTGCATTGAATCATATCTGTTATTAACCTCTGTCTCTCTTCCACAGCATGTCTTTATCCTGTCTTCCTTCTCTCACCCCAACCAATCATAGCAGATGGCCCCGCCCCTCCCTGAGCCTGGTTCTGCCGGAGGTTTCTTCCTGTTAAAAGGGAGTTTTTCCTCCCCACTGTCGCCCTAGTGCTTGCTCACAGGGGGTCACATGATTGTTGGGTTTTTCTCTGTGTGTATTAATGTGTGATCTACTGTACAATATAAAGCGCCTTGAGGCGACTGTTGTTGTGGTTTGGTGCTGTGTAAATAAAATTGAATTGAAATTGAGCTGAACTGAAGAGATCAGCAGTCGGGGGGTAGCCTGGACAGAGCCAATGAGCTGAATCTGTTTATCAGCAGGTTCATTACTGGACCTCCTGTTGCCCTCCTCACACATTGCCAACCTTAACACCGCCTCGGCCACCAAACAATGCACCACTACATGCTCCCTCCCCCATACATCCACACCCTCCTCACAAATTTCCCTTTTATAAATGACTGTGACGTGAGGAGAGAACTGGGGCCACTACACCAAGGTAAAGCTGCAGGCCTTAATCATGTCGTTTCCAGCATCCTGAAGTCCTGTGCTGCCCGGCTTTCTCACATCCTGCAGTAACTCTTCAATCTGAGGCTACATCCACACTATCGTTTTCAGTCGTTTTCACAGAGTTGTGCGTCCACGTTGAAACAGCCAAAAACACTCACGTTCCAGTCCTGCATGAAACGCATGAAGATTCGGCCTGCCTCATTTCTGCCGTTTATTTACTTTCTGGTTCGTTGAAACATCGCAGCAAAACACAGAGGAAAACACCGAGTATTTTAAATGGACTAACAATGAGGCGGAGTTGTTGCTGCGAGTAACACAAAAGTACAAAGTTGCAAAAGCGAGTGAGAAGCATGTACAGACTGATATTAATCTTTAACAGGGCTGTCAAAACTGAGAGCAAACAAAACAACTGCTGTATAATGCCCTCTGCTATCTTTGGTTAATTGGTCACATGACTGCATCACATGACTAAAATATGTCATCGTTTTCGAAAGTCTCCGTTTTCGCTGTCCACACTGCGACGCAAACGCACCGTCTTCAAATGTATTTGTTTTTGAGAGCGGCGGGAAAACGTCGTCTCAGTGTGGACGGGAGCCAAAACGGAGAGAAAACGAAGTGTTTTCAAACGAAAACGCATTAGTGTGGGCGTAGCCTGCTGCAGGAGAAGGTACCAACGCTACGGAAGACATCACATTTTGTGTCAGTACCAAAGAAAGCCACCCCTTTTGACCTTAATGATTTCAGACCAGTTGCCTTAACGTCACATGTCATGAAGGTGCTGATGAGACTGGTTCTTACTCAGTTTGCTTATCAGCCTCTTGTGAGGGTGGGTGATGCTGTTGCAGCGTCCTGACTCTCGGCTGTGGAGTGGTCAGGAAGAAATCGACTCTGTCTAAATGTCAGCAAGACAAAAGGAGATGGTGAAGAAAGAGTGGACAGCTGCAGGTACTTGGGCATGCACCTGAATAATAGACTTAACTGGAGGACTAAGAGTGATGCTGTGATTAGGGCTGGGTATCGTCACTGATTTCTAGAATCGATTCAATTCCGATTCACCACGTCCCGAATCGCTTTGATCCACGATTCGATTTAATTCAATTCGATTTTAATCTGGGAAATTTTGACAGCCAGAAATATTATAATTCAGATCAGTACATTTACATATTTTTGTATCTATAAAAAGGAAGCTGACACACGCAAGACTTTATCACAGGTGTGAGCGTCACAGCAGATGCCTTTGTGTCAAAGTAGCTGAAGATAAAACACAGAAAAACATGAAGGTTTTCCTGTTCTGGGATTTTATAAAAATATTCTGCAGTACATCAAAAACGAAAGAAAACCATAAATCAACATATGAACGTTACCTTTGAAGTTACAGCGGTTTTATTAGAGACACGGCATTTTGCATTTTGCATAATTTTAAAAACTTTAAATTTGTTCAGTATTGAACGGCAGAAATTAGGTTTTCTTTTCGGAAGAATATAAAACGAAGAAAAAAAACGTCGTCCGACAGCCTGTAAACAGCGGTAGACCTGTGCGTAACAAGCAAGCGAATAATGAAGAAAACAGATTTTTAGACGGGAAACTGTGAGAGAGAGAGAGAGAGAGAGGGGGGGAGAGAGGGGGGGAGAGAGAGGGGGGGAGAGAGAGAGAGAGAGAGAGAGAGAGAGAGAGAGAGAGGGGGGGGAGAGAGAGGGGGGAGAGAGAGAGAGGGGGAGAGAGAGAGGGGGAGAGAGAGAGAGAGAGAGAGAGAGAGAGGGGGGGGAGAGAGAGAGAGAGAGAGAGAGAGAGAGAGAGAGAGAGAGAGAGAGAGCTGTGCATCGCGGTGGAAGCAAAACAGTAAAAGAGTGAATTCATGACGATGTTTATGTGAAGCGTTTGGATCTTCTTTTGCTGCTGGTTTGGTCAGTATTGTTTGGAGAGACATCAAACTAACAGCTTTAGAATCAGCGCATAAAGGGCGTGAACACACGGACCCACCGAAACATCAGAATCAGCGAGCTGTCGGCTTTCAGCCCCGACTGTGAGAAAGGAGACATCTCACTGATTCTGATCCGCGGGTCGCGCTGTGTGTTTAAGTCTTTGTGCAGAATCCGTCTACCTGCTCTCATTTACTGTCTTAACTGTTTGGTGGTTGTTGAAAGTTTGTGAGGTTTCACCAGAGATTCTGGCATTTCGGGCAAAATAAATTTATATTAAAAAATCGATTCAGGATTTTAATGAATCGCTTTTACATTATCCAAGCCAGAATCGATTTTAATCGATAAATCGATTATAAAAACCCAGCCCTACTGTGATGCTTTCTAAGGAAGCTCAGATCCTTTAATGTGTGCACCAACACGTTTTCAGCCTGTGGTACAAAGTGCTATTTTGCTTTTGCAGAATCTGGAGGCGTCCGAGTCGGGGACAGGAAGTCACTGAGCAAATGCTTCACTCCACTCTATCTTCACTTTTACTTTTCTTTCTTTTTGTCACTGTTGTAAATATACAAATTCTTGCAGTATATCATAGTATATGGCCCTTACTTAATTATTTAACCATCTTGTTTCTTGTTGTGTATTGTAGACTATTCAATACACAACATGTATGTTGCATAATGTCGTTTTTGTGATTCCTGTCCGTGTCACAACGAGGCAAAAGTGTACACTGGAGAGAACGTGTGTCATCAACCATATGGATACAAAGCAGTGTAATAAAGAAAGATCACTGTGTTGCTGTTAAATGTGCAACATGTTGCACCTGACTGTGCCTCCACTCTAACATTTATTTGGTGACATGAGATTATGCTGTTAAAGTCCTGAAAGCATCTTTTGGTGACCTCCAACACTGAGCCTTTAACCTCACGTGCACCTCATGCAGTATTTGCAGGTTTTAAAATCTGTGGGTAGCACAGGAAAGAGACTGAATCTGAGAGAAAGCAGAGAAAAGCGGAGCTGCTGGTGGAGGCTGAAGTGTTTGTCTTAAGATGAAGCAGACCACTTGAGCAAGACTCTCTCTGAGCAGCTTGGCCAAAGAGATTAACTGAGGCTCCGCTAAAGGTTCTCCCAACCTGAAACAGCACAAATGAGGCCCCGGACTTTCCTGGGACAGCCTACAGGGACAAGATGCCAAACTGTCTTCTATAATTTATCATTTATCCAAGGGGAACTTAGTGTTACTGCAATACAGGGAACAAGTTATAGCTATGATCTGTCCTGCAACACACCTGAATGAAATGATTAGGTCATTATCAGGCCTCTGGAGAACTTCAAGAAATGCTGAGGAGGTCGTTTAAATCAGCTGTACTGGATCAAGGACATCTAAAACCTGCAGGACACCGGCCCTCGAGGTCTGGAGTTGGACACCCCTGAGCTACATGTTACATAAAAAATAAAAAGAAATCAGTAAAAACTCATGATTCTAGCTAACATGTACAAACAATTATGTGGCAGGAATAATTGCACTGATTGATTTTTAATATAAACTGCACAATTAAAATGTCGTTAGTCATTGAATAAATCTGACTGCAGAAAAAGAGTCAATTCCTGAGTCAACTGTCACAACAGCTGCTTCAAATTCTACTAAACAGAGAGAAAATGCTGTGGTGCAAGCACGTGATGGCAGTGGGAAGAAAAAACGTTTAAAGTGCAATTTTATTTGTATAGCACATTTAAAAACCACAGGTATGTGCTTCACAGAACGAGATAAGAGCAATAATAAATACAAATAAATAAAATAATACAAATAAAATAAATACAAATAAAATATACCAACAGGTGGAGACAAAACTAACCAATAATACACCAGGCATAGTAGGCACAACCCGAAAGGCTGAAGGTTAAAACATTATAAACATTAATAAAGCAAAAAAGATAAGTTACAGTACACTTACAAATGTGGGCTCTAGGAGGCGGGGAAAGCAAGGCTAAACAAATACGTTTTTAATTGAGATTTAAAAGATTGAATTGAATCAGACGCCCGAATAGCTTGAGGGAGGTTATTCCAGAGGTAGGATGCGACAGCGGCGAATGCGCGGTCACCTCTGGTCTTGAGCCGAGATCTAGGTCGCACCAGGAGCATTTGATCTAAGCGCTCTCCCAGGGGTATAAAAGCTAAGGAGATCCCTAAGATAGCTGGGTGCGGTGCTATTTATGATTTTAAAAGTGAGCAATAAGATTTTAAAATCAATATGAAATTTAATAGGGAGCCAGTGCAGGTTGGAAAGAGCTGGAGTAATAGACTCAAACCTGCCAGTTCCAGTTAAGAGACGCGCAGCTGCATTTTGAACGAGCTGCAGTTTGTGAACGAGGGCAGAATGGAGACCAGTGTAAAGGGAATTACAGTAATCTAATCTGGATGTAACAAAGGCATGGATACGTTTCTCCAGGTCCTTATATGGTATGTAGGGCTTGGCCTTAGAGATTAGACGTAGTTGATTGAAACTCGATTTAACTACAGAGGACACGTTTGTCCAACTTGAAGGAACTGTCCAAGACAACACCCAGGGTCCTCACAGTGTCAGAAAGGGAGTCAGCAAAGGGCCCAAAAATACCAGTTAGTTCAGCCCGAGAGGAGGGAGTATCAAAGACTACAATTTCAGTCTTCTTATCATTTAGAATGAGAGAATTGCTCAGTAGCCAGATTTTAACTTCATTCATACAATCGGAGAAGTGTTGCAACGACGACGTGACATCCTCAGCTAGTTCAAAATAGATTTGAATGTCATCCACATAGAAGTGGAAAGAAAAGTTGTATTTATCAAAGATTCGGCCCAAGGGTAACAAGTATAAAGAGAACAGCAAAGGACCCAGCACAGACCCCAGGGGGACACCAGAGGTAACAGGGGCAATGGAGGAGGAGCAGGTACCCATGGTGACAGAAAAGGGCCTTTCTGTGCTTCAGCACCCCCAAAATGAATCAAAGCACCCCCAAAGATTTCTTACTTTTTTTGACAATATTTGCTGTTAATGACACACTGCTAAAAATATAACAATTATACAGTAGTTGGTTGAGACATAACATTTTAACAACACAAGTATAGATATTTTTATGTGGTTCAGCCACAACTCTACTAAAACCTCAGCCAGTAATAGGTAGGCCAACGTTTGGACCGTCCAGTTGTCTGTATGACTGCTGCAGTATGTGCGCCACATTTGCACACTATCAGAAAGAGCCAAACAGCCCTGGTGGAGTGAGGAGCTGTAAAGAGAAGTAGAAGCTCTGTTTTTAAAAATGTTTTAAGCTTGTTTCAAAGATTCTGTACTGCAGCTTTAAATGTTTTCCAAAAGCACACAGACACTTATCAGTGTTTCTCAAACTTTTTACTGTGTGTACCACCTGAGAAGTACCCAAGTACCACTATGAAAGCATGAAACTCAAATCTTACAACACAAAATTAGTGTCTGCAGTAAAGATTTTTATTTGTAATAATTTATTCTGTTTTGGGAGTGTTTTTTATGTATCTGTATTGTATTATACATGGATGGACGGAAGGACGGAAGGACAGACGGATGGACGGACGGATGGATGGACAGACGGATGGATGGACGGACGGACGGACGGACGGACGGATGGACAGATGGAGGGACGGACGGATGGACAGATGGAGGGACGGACGGATGGCTGGATGGATGGATGGATGGACGGACGGACGGACGGACGGACGGACAGACAGACGGATGGACAGATGGACAGACGGACGGATGGATGGACAGACGGATGGATGGACGGACGGACGGACGGACGGATGGATGGACAGACGGATGGATGGACGGACGGACGGACGGACGGATGGACAGATGGAGGGACGGACGGATGGACAGATGGAGGGACGGACGGATGGCTGGATGGATGGATGGATGGATGGATGGACGGACGGACGGACGGACGGACAGACGGACGGATGGATGGACGGACGGACGGACGGACGGACGGACGGATGGACAGATGGAGGGACGGACGGATGGACAGATGGACAGATGGACGGACGGATGGATGGATGGACAGATGGATGGATGGATTTTGGTGACTTAATTTTGAAATATCGATCATATTGCTACAAAAGACAAACGCGGAGAACACAATGTATTTGATGAATTCTTTGAAGTGATGGGTACATTAAGAGTTACATATTCATCTTAGACACTTTCTGTGGTTTGTGCCATAAGTGAAAGATGACACAGAGCGCTGGGCAGTTTGTCTCTGGCACTAATCATCACCGCTGTGTCACATGTATCTTAGCAGCCCATTCTTTCATTTGAGGGAACCAGCGGATGAAATATTGAGCTGGAATTTCACCACAGCTCCAACACAGCTTCTGCTAAGGCTGGGTGTCTGACAAGCATAAATTATGTTAATAGAATTTAATAAAAAACACTTTACTCCAAAGGTTTCAGTACTTTGAACTGTCAAAATGATGTAGTGCGCTACCTGCAGAGAATTCTAAAACTTAAGTTAGAACACTAAAATATTAAAACTAGAAATAGCGATCCTTTGTGAGAAATGACCTAATGAAAAGTGAAGAATGCACAAGTGTGTCTCCCAGGTGGAGTTTTCTGCTTTTATTAATTGGGCTTCCATTATGGTTCAGTATAATTAAGAAGATATGAAAGAGATTTGCAAATATTTTAATGAATGAATTGCCAGTATCGTTTTTTTTGTCAATCCCACTTTGTGCACAGAAACACACAATGCGCAAAGTCCTCGTTATCTAAAAACACCAAAATTGTAATTAAGTTAAAAAAGGGGCTTTTATGTTAACACTGATTGATTAGTAATGACGGCCTCTTGAAGAGTGGACTTATCAGAAAATTACTCTTAAAAAAAGAAAAAGATCAGTTTTGTCTGCAGCCTGCCACCCACACAATCTCCCACCCGCCACTCTATTTAACTCACAGATGGATGATTAAAACTGGTTGCTTGGCTGAAGTGTTCAATTCCATCATGCAAGAGGGCAAATCAATAATATTTAAATTACCGATGGTAATTACCTTTAGTCCCATAACTGGGATCAGCACAAGCTACTGGCTCTGTGCTACCGTCGACTAAAACATATGAAGTGGATCATGTATGTCTGTGTTCACAAATGTTACCCTCATATTGTGCTGACGTACAGATGGATGGGAAACATCCACATTAGTGTTTATTTAATCAGAATTCAATAAATAATTATTTTTTTTAAAATATGTACAATTTTTATAATATTAATATCTATTATTTATTTACTTGTTGACTTTAGTCTTAAATATTAAATTAATAATCCATCAGATTCTGTCAGGGATCTTCACATAGTTTGAAAATATGGCAGCAATTAAAAATATTAACTTAGTCAAGAGATTTTTACTTTAACTGTTTCCCACACAGAATGAATACAATGGCTGACAGCTGAGGCGTGCTTGTTTTAAGTAAAATACTCATCAGTCATTTGTTAGTAAAAAGAAAGAAACATACAATACGCACACGCACACACACACACGCACACGCACACGCGCACACGCGCACGCGCACGCGCGCACGCGCACGCGCACACACGCACACACACTGGGTAAAATGGGTAAATATTATCTGAACACTGGGAATTACCTATAAGTGCTGCTCATGGCTGTGGTTGTTTCAGTGTTAATGTTTTGGGGGCTTGTTTCTTTTTTTATTGTAAGTTTTCAACCTTTTAGGATTTCTGCTGATGACGCTACAGAAAACTGGAATTGAACTGATGATGTCGACACAGTCCCAGTTATGCTGCATTCGTTGTGAGTAAGGCGTAGTGGGCGTGTCTGAGGCTGTTGGTTATAAACGTACCTGTTCTGGTCTGAGGAAAGGGACAGACCCTGGAGGAACAAATGAGTTTTTACTTACAGTGAAGGACACAATGCAGCACGCAGGAGCAGTTCAGGAAATCTAATGAAGAAACCTGCTTGAGCTGAAGCACATTCATGAGCTACATCTGCTCCACGTGACTTCTAACACGGAGCAGCTCGGCTGACTTTAAAATGCCTCCCTCTAGTGGAACCACAGCAGGTTCTGCTCTTTACATTTTACTTTCAACGTCTCCAGCAGCTCATATTAATTTAATGCAAGCTGCAGTACAATGAGGGGATTTTATGTTTTTATAATGAATGCTTTAAAATCTCCTAAATCTGAATCTCACTACACATGGATTTATTCTTTGTGTTCATCAGTTAACAACAGTGAAGTCCAGACATTCAGCTTTAATTCTTAGATGTGCTTTAGGGCTTTACCACACTGGAGTCTGCTGGAAACTACGTTTGATTTTATCCTTTTATTTCACCTTTAAAAATGCTTTTCTTGCTTTTTTGGTATCATTCTTTTCAACCTCACATTTACAAACTGTATTCACACAATTAACCAAAAATTACAGACAAAAAAACATCTGAGTATTAAAAACTTTAGCAAATTCTTTTCTACCATTAAAATCAAATAGAAATTGTAAATTTCAAAAACTCGTGCACAAATTTTGCAGCGTTATATGGAAATCGTTACAAGCAATGCTTC
This sequence comes from Aulonocara sp. 'chitande type north' Nkhata Bay, assembly GCF_057382095.1. Taxonomy (NCBI): domain Eukaryota; kingdom Metazoa; phylum Chordata; class Actinopteri; order Cichliformes; family Cichlidae; genus Aulonocara; species Aulonocara sp. 'chitande type north' Nkhata Bay. Next base: position 41,994,023 of record NC_141360.1, read on the forward strand.
AGGCTTTGGTGTTATTTAACTATTTACAGAACAATTAGGTGTCACGTTAATATCCCACACTAATTATTGGTGTATCGCTCCTGCTCTCCACTGTTTATATAGCTTTGGTTTTTTATGAATGGAAATATGCTGCAAAATGTGACAGATTGTAGAATAAAAAGTTTAAACTTCTGTTTTTGTGTTTTTACAGCAACAGAAAAACGTGTGATTGATATTTACGTGAATATGAGAGCTGCAAACTTATAATTCACCTTTTACTCATGTGATCATGCAGCATGGTTGGCAGGATGCGGCGAGTGAGGTCGTCTCATTGGCTGAACAATTTTCAGAATCATCTTATAAGATAATCAAGCCTGCATTTAAACAGGAGCGCAAAGAAAAGCGTCTTTGGACCTCGTGGACCATCAGCGGTCCAGGAAGATCGTCGCTCCTGAGAGACGGCCTTCTCTCTGTTAATGTTAGTGTCCGAGTGTGAATCTGAAACTACGCTACAGTGCACGTCTGTGTGCTACAAGGACGAAACACAAATATGAGACAAACCAACTATGCAGCATAAAACAACGAGCTTTAAACACAACAAATACATTCCAGAGTTATTGTCTATATTCTTCTTATAATAGTGTTATTATTCTCATTATTGTTATTGCTGGTGATGATGAGTTAATGTTGCTTTACCATCATTGCTGTAACTCCCTCCTTAATCCGGGAGTGGAAAGCACTCTCCCTGCACACACTCACACTTGTTTTCTTACCAACTCCGCCTCGTCTGTACGTTTTCTGATCCACTCGAGTCTTTATGGTGTAAAACAGACCAATTTCCGCTTCCTCTGTCTGTGTTGGTGCTGCAGTTTCTCCCCCTGCATTTCTGCACAGCTAATGCTAGCAGCAGCCTCCTGTGACTGCGAGGACTTGGTACTGCTTGTTACATGTCAGGCAAACTGACACTTTCTGTTTTTACTGTCTTTTTACAGCTCCACCTTTTTCCACTTCTTCCACACCAAACTGAGTTCTCCAAAGTGTGCGAGCACACAGCCAAGGTAGGGGAGGGCCCGCTGCTCCGGAGCAATACAGTGTTGGTAATGATAACGAATGAGTGGGTCAGTGCTTGTAGGGCCGACAGGCAGAAGCCCTTCAACTGACCCATCGGCCCACCGAGCAAATGCTCAGTCCAGCCACGAAGAGTCAAACAGGGAATGTGGATTATCAAACATTAGGTCTCTGTTGTCTGCCTTCCCGTAAACATTCCAACATCTCAGTGTTTCACTGTGCTGCAGCCCATCAAGAGCTTTGAACTGCCCCCATGTTTCAGAGGTGACTGCCAGCTTTCTGGGTTTTCTTTAGGACTTTGATCATCTACAGCCTACGTCACGTTTTCTGATTGGTTGAGGGTCACCTGTCTTTTATTCACTTTACTGATGGTTCAGGTGGCAGCTCGGACCCTCAGGCATGCGTCCTCTCATCAGGCACAGAGTGGCTGTGCTGAGAACATCCAAGTGTCTCTCCAGGATGGTCGACTCACACGGAGGGTGTCGAACTTTCACTCCGATTGTGAGTTTCTTTTTTTGGATTAAGTGTGTGTGCGCGCACACACACACACAGTCAATGACTTAAAGTCATCAACAAAGTAAAAATCTTTGCTGATTTTTTGCATCATTTTACTAAATATGACCAAAGTAAAACTCTCTGATTCACACTGTTTAGCTGCATACTATTCTATTATAGAACATAGGGTTTCAGAACTGTATATCATCTATAATCCTTCAATAACGTGTTTATTTGTTACCTATCTGCAGTCCAAATCCCTGCAATATGTCAAAAACCTGTTTGAGTGACACCTGATGACATATCATACAATGTGATTACCAAAGTGTATCAGTGCAGGAGCTTAGGCAGGAAAATGCTGCAACAAAAGCCGAGACTCTGCTTCATGTTTCAGTTTCTTCATTTCGGCAGTGCAGCTGCTGCTTGTCAAGCAAACAGAATAAATGGGTTCCAATTAGATCATCTAGGAGAGGGTACCTAATTTACTGTCGATTAACAAGGATTTAAGGAGTGCGAGGTGGAACCTGCTATTTATAAGAAGGCTAACATATCAGATAGCACAGTGATAATGGAGATGAAGTTTCGTTTGGTGTTCCTGCTGCTCGTCTGGTCTCTACATCTCTCCTACTTTCCCTCACTGTCAGTCTCTACACTGACATCATTTCTCTGTCCAATCATCTTCTTGTCTGCCTTGTTTGAGACAATCAGCCTCCTCTCTGCACAGTTTAAATCTGTGCTCTTCATCATTCTCCCTTTCAGACTCAGACCCACCTCCTCCCCGTCTCCACCTCAGACAGAGCTCCACCCGAGCTTCATCTTCAACACCACCAGCATCGAGACTCTGAGGGATCCTGTCCCGATTTTAATGCTTAGACAGACGCTGCAGGTGAAACGACACTGACACGTCTTCCTCGTGTCATTAAAGAAAGCAAACTGAATTTTACAATCCACCTTAGGATGTTTCTCAGATATTTGAAACTCTGCATAATCACCAAACAGCCGATTCTATTGAAAGTCTCCAGGGTTTGGATCTCGTCGTGCGTCTCTTGGTGGCATTTTTATTTTTCATGTGGCCCCATTTTCAAGAAAATGCTAATGAAGGAAATTTCCAGTGACAATGAAAGTGTACTTCTTTTGTGTGCAAAGCTCCCTGTGGGGAGCACGAAGCTGAGGAAACCTGCTCTAATTCTGTCATTGTCACACTTTAACATAAGCACTCGTTCAGTTGCCTTTGTTCAACGATACAACGCGGCCCCAATTCTTCCACGTTAATTTAAAAACAAAACCCTGACGTGGTGATCCTCGTAGGAATGTTTGGTGCTGCTTCCGCGTCTCTCGCTGCGTTCAGGCAGTGACGGCTTTTCTTCCTCCTTTTTTGTCTGCTCTCATCCACAGGAGGCCTTTACCTTTGCCACCGAGCCTTAATGACAGGATGCAGGTCCAGTCCGAAGAGTTCAGAGTTCAGATTGAGGATTAAAGAGTTGACAGTTTTGCTGCAGGTCAAATCAATCAGGACAAATCCGTCCTCAGATAGAGATACAGTCAATGAAGAGTCGAGCTGAGTGATGAAGAATAAATACATGGAGAACATTATGTTCTGCCACTCTGAAATATTTACATAAAATATAACAACAGGGATCTGCGTGCCTGTAACCTTTATTCTAGCTTGATGTGACTTTGATTTTTAGCTTGAGGCCACGTAACAAACGTACGCACCGCTCACACGGCAGGGATTTATGGAGCCTACTATAGACGGAAAAGTTTCTCCGACTTTCTTTTCCTCTCTTCTTCTTCCTCTGACACATAAATCTCGGGATAAATCTGGAGGAGAAATTTCACAAAGAAGAAGTTCTTTAATTTCATCAGCACTCCTGACTGACAAGTATCATTATGGATAAAATTATCTCGGTAATTATCCTGCCCAGGGGAGATTTATATCCCTTTGTGGGAGCTTAGAGGAGAAGCAGGAACGTCAGGACGTGGTCTGTGCAGCAGAGTAAGTGCTTTGTTAAAGTCAGCCTTTCTACTGTGCGAGGCTCGTTGGAGGACTTGGTGTGGGCTTTCTGCTCTGCACTGAAACACAACTGTTTGTTTTTGTGAGAGAAACTTGGTTATGAAATACCAGCGTTAGCATTAGCCTGATTTCTACTGTTAAACAGTATTGATTATTACTGAGACTGCTCTACTTTTAAGGTGGAATTGGGTCTCATTTGACTTCACCCTGAAGTTTGGTTTTGTTGTTTGAAGCCCACTCTGACAATGACGTCGTCCTGTGAACTGAATGTTTTCTGCAGGACAAACAGGCCGACCGGGATTTGTTCTTCTTTGCCTTGTTTGGGATTTTCTTGTCCTGTCTTGTTAAAAATAAATAATTGAATTGAAAAGTCTGTTTTGGGCTTCGACATGTGCACTGATTTATATGGACACAGCCCTGCAGAGTCCACCATCAGAAAGCAGCTTGTTGCGTCTTTGAATGATTTTGGGGGATATGACATCACTGCATGCCTGGATGTGTAGTTTTGTAGCTAACAAAGCATCGACTCTTTGACCCTTCAGACGAGTTCTTGTATTTTTCTGCATGTTTGGTCACAGAGTGATTTAGCTTGTAGTCCTTGAACACAGCGACCTGTGAACTGCAGAATAAGCTCACAGCTTTTTCTTTGACTTCTGTAAATAAACATTTTACAGTCCAGACCTTGTTAGAAACACAGCAGTTGGTATTAATCTCTTTTTTATTACATGAGCTGACGTGTCTGACATGAGGATTCAGCTGCACGTGCATCCCTACACAAATAAAAGTCACACTTTCAAAATAAAAGCAGCACAGGGGGCACAAACTAGGGGGCGGAGTTAAAAAGAAAACACTTTGCACTAATGAACCATGGGACATTATCATTGATGACCGTTACTACCCTCTAGGTATAGCCTCTGAGTCATCCCTCCAGCATACTGTTGGGTTTATGCTCAGATTATAAATTTATTATCAAAAGGTGAGTGAACGGTTGATCTCAAATGAGTTTTGCATGGACCTCCATCTCTCTGGCTGCTGCACCAGAGCAGTAAAAACTTTTATTGCATCTGGTAAAAACTGAATGTTAACATGATTGGTCCTCGGATGAGAGGTTTCCTAGTCTATCCGCTCCAGGGAAACAGGGAAATGTGGATTATTAAACATTACGTCTCTCTTGTACGTCTCTGTTAGTACATGATTTAACCCACATAGAAAACAGGTCTGGCCTGGATGGGGCATCAAGCTGGCACTTCTGACTGACTGGCAGGGTGTATGTCATCCAGATGTGGGTCAGGTCTGGCAATGAGGCACCATTTATGTTCCTATTTTAGTTAGAAGACCCAAATGCCATGTTGCAATACTATACTGCTATGGTAGCCAACGTTTCAAATGCAGGTTTGCAGGTTTGTGAGTGTACACTTTATCTCAAACCTAGTGAGGGTTTACTCGTGTTTACCACTGGGTGGCTGTAGCTCAGGAGGTAGCGCAGGTTGTCTGCTGATCAGAAGGTTAGTGGTTCGATCCCTGGTAGTTAGAAAAAGTCTCTGAGTGGGTGAATGTGTTTTATAGAGCACTTTGAGTGGTCTACACAGGACCACCACTGTGTGTGGTGTGGGCCATAGCAGCTTTGCTCTGTGGGAATAGTGTGTGTACAGGATGGGAGGGGGTCGTGAGTGAGGCGATGGCAGGATGACGGTTATTCTCACAGTTTCTGGGACGACCAACTCAGATACCGGAAATTGAAAACTCACCGGTTGTCATGGAAACCCCAAACAAAAGATTACCCCTCTGTTTGTGAAACAACAGATTTCACTCAATAATGAGATTTCAGCAAACTGTTTGGGTCCCTCAAAGAGGGAGCGGAGAACACCGAGACAGCAGAATGTGCCTGAAAATGAATATTTTATAATTAATCATTTTTATAATATTTGAAACAAATATTTTATAAATATTTCTTTCACTTTGTTGCATCTACAGTGTTACATCATAATTTAAAGGATGTGTTTGTATCATCTCTGCCCAGTTTCAGCCTGTTTCAGCTCTGATCTCTATCCTGCATGATTTATGCCATAACTGTAAAATATTTCTTTAACATTTAATCAGTCTGTTCCTCATTTTATCAAAAACACACAGTTCATCATAGCATGCAATATTAAAAGAACAATATTTCTCTTTTATACACACTGCAGCACACACTGCAAAAAATACTCGTCTTTGAGAAGATGATCTCAGTGTTTGAAACGGTTCAATTTTACAGCTGTACATTTTTTATTCAATCATTTTATTTATTAATACAATAAATTACATTTTGGCCATATTATATTTACATTACCAAAGTGAGCTGACTCTACTCATGAACAACATTAGCTAAGTGTTGCTAGCTAATCTTAAAATTACTGTTGGACACAGAAAAAACCCGACAATCAAACGACACTTCTGACCTTCACGATCTTCTGAAGGCCCAGCCTGACTGTGAAGCCCTGGTCCTGGGAAGGATGCAGACTTAGGACACACCTTTTGTTTTGCTGTCTCCTGTTTTGCCACTTGATGTCACTGAAACAAAGCTTTGAATGCATGAACTCATCCACCAAGTAAAACTGGAAACGGATCAGTTGCAAAATTCAGAAACTATAACTCTTCATAGAAAACACGGGACTTGGAAGACTGAGACATTGAGAACAGGTTGTTCAGGCCGTGATTGATAACGTGATCAATAACAGTTCCCCGGGTTTCATCTGAGACCTTCCAGTTACACCTCTACCCCACACAGACTCCTCTTCCTCTTAGAACTCCTCCATCCACGCTGATGAGAAACAGCACAGACCCCCTCTGAAGGCCTGCAGACTGAGTGCTAATTGAAGATTTGAGTGAAGGCGTGTCAAACAGGTGCTTTGGTGATTTCATACGGATCTAGATGGTTTCTAATATTTAGGAGCTGTTTGGTTGCATTAGCTAAAACAGTGAGGTTTGGGCTGTTTGAATGACAGCTGTGTTAAGAAAGGGTTGACACATTTGGAAGAGGCGTCTCCTGCTCTGCTCAGAGACGATGAAAACTGAGGGGATCCCAGTTTCTTTAGGCAATCAAGGAAAACTGTAATTACCTTCTGCGTGGCCTTTTGTTCTCAGTGGTGGTGCCAGCGTACTAAACTCACAGGCGGTAAGAGAACACGTTCTCCACTGAGGAGCACTAGAAGACCAGCAGCAGCTTCTGGGCCAGGTTGGCCCTCCCCAAGGCACAAAGGAAGTGCAACCAGACTCCACCCTTTCTTCATTTATAATGAGAAGAGGCTGGATCTGTGGACGAATCATTCAAACATTGACTGTGAGACCAACACATGGGTGTAGCACGGCTAATGAGCCAACAACAAGCCGCTAACAGGCTGACAAGTAGAGAAGAATAATGTAAGTATTATAAGATGTTAAGATGTGTGTCTTTTTAAATAAATATAAATATATTTAACTTAATTCTAAATCTGTCAGTTGCAGTAAAACCATTAGCAGTTAAAGCTGGAGCAGCCGGGCGTCTTAGAAAGTGCAGGACAGCGTGATCGTGTCCAGCAGGTGTGCGAGCTGGAGCTGCACAGAGTAGCAACATGGCAGCTCCTATAACAGCGCAGTGGGGGGAGGAGCCAAGTCCTCACTCTGACACAGCCACAAACAGCTTTAGTTGTTCTTTGTTATGAAATTGTGAATTTCCCTTATGAATCTTGTGTTTGGATTTTTTTCCTATAATAATCTATTTGTGTTTTACTTCCATTCCTGCTGTATGACCTTTAGCTCCTGTTTTAAACGTTTCAGGTTCACTGTAATAAACATGAACTGATTACCAGTCTCACTGCTTAAACAGTATTTTTACTATCTGTCCATACGTTTCATTTTGGCTAAATAAATTATTGCTAATCATCCCCAGTCTTACTGAACAGTTTGTCCCACCTGGCTGTGATTCACTGTGTTCTTGTTGTACGCTAACCAGAGAGAAGAAATCCGGTTGGATACGTTCACCACACTATATCTGAATATTCTGCCACAGTTTGCAGTAAAAATGCTTTCACTGATCAGCTGAGGTCACCTTCCAAACTCTGATTAAACGTGTCAGTTTATTCACCCTATTATGCAACTCCATCCTGTTGTCACTGATTGTCGTGTGATGGTGCTGATGTGGAGGCTGCTGCTGATCAATAAAAAACTGTACGTGTCCAGAACCTGGGAGGCATTCTGTAATTAAATCAATATCTGTGCCTGGCTCGTGGCATTAAGATTATTGGCTACGCTGGAATTTAGTCACCGTTGTCTTAAGCCGAGAGTATAAACTGGCTACCATAAGAAATCAATGGCTGCATATCACAACCAGCATCCTAATTACCTGGCAAGGAATCAATGTGGCTTTCTGCGTTACCGCTCTCTCGGGCAAATCACAGGACGCTATTTTTCTTGGTGACTCTGCAGCTCAGAAGATTACGCCCATCAGAATCAGAATCCGTTATTATTCCCAGAGGAAGTCACAGCTGCTCCGAGACAGTAAAAGAGCAGCAGAACACGTTAAAGGACCAATATAAAATACTAGAGTATATTACAGAATAGCTCTAATATATAAATATTCTGATATATGACACAAAATTGAAATATAAATGAAGCTGAAATTGAGGTGCAGATACTATTGTCGCACGTATGAGTGCTTATAAAAGCTGTACAGAGAGAGCCGCAGGCAGGAGTCCTTTCAGCTGAACAGCCTCCCGTGACGGCACCTCATGGGGTGGGTGGGAGCTACTGGACTGGATCTGTTCCTGTTTAGGCTGAAATGGTTTTGATTCATGAAGCCATGCAATGATGTAAAAAATACCTCAAATGCATTTCACTTTCAAGTAACAAGCCTGTTTGGTAAAGAGTAGAAATGACAGATATTTGTAAACAGCTGTCAGAATTCAAATATCTGACTGTATTAAAACACATTTTCTCATTGCTTCAACAATTAAATAACACAGAGAAAAATGTTTCAATAATTGGTAACAATAAAAATTTATAATAATTCATAAATTTTAAGAGGATGGAGGTGCTGCAAGCTTTGACATACTCCACAGTGTTATATGTCCATAACTGTTTAAAGAAAGAACGTAGAAGACGATGTGTCTAGATGGAAATCTCTACCCACATCGCTCATGTGAAGGGTCCGTTCAATAAAAATGATGCTCTTAGCAAGAATCAATCATTTATTTTCAATGATCCCGAGCTCCAGACTGGTTCAGATCTCTGGATTGTGTATTTCTAAACCCCCGCGTGTCAGCTTCGAAACACTGCAAAGGAGCAAAGATAAAGCAGTCTACGTCTAAACTAAACCCACAATGCTTTAGTGTGCTGTTCTAGCTTTGCTCTACTTACTATCCCGGGTTAGTTTGTGGTTGCATTATGTTAGTTTACATCCATGTATATGTTTTTAAAGTTAACACTATTGAACCATCAGGTCCTTTTTCTGATAAAGGAACATTTTTGTTGAATTATGCTTGTTGACGTTGCTTTGGTTACACTTACCGTTGTTTGTCCCTTTGTTCAGATCTCACGTCCAGAGCAGGTGTGTGGGCGGGGCCGGCCCAGCACTTCCTGTTTATGAAGGCTCATGATGTCACTGACTGCATCACTGGGTACAAACTAAGCTTTTTGAGTTGTACTGCATAAAGTGTTTTACTTTTGAAACCATTTGAGAGTAAATGAGTTTGTAAGTTAGATGAAGTGTTTTGTTTTTTGGCTAACCTGTTTGTTAATGAGAGACTGATGAGGTTCAGGTGTGTACAAATCTGTATGAAACCAGTGAGGTTTGGACAACCGGGGTTTTTTAAGATGACAGAAAATAAAATACACCAAGAAGAAACTTGAGCAGTCTGCTGATGCTGTCGTCTTATCGCTATCTCACACTAATCAAGTCCAATTTCACTCGCTGGCCCACAGTTGAGCTGCAGTTTGGGGAAGACCTCGAAGGCGACTGGTGACGCCTCCCTGGCAGATCCTCATGCACTAAATAGAAGTGAAGAAGTTAAAGAACTGAGAACAAGGAGGGAGGGGCACGTAGACGAGAATGATCAGCTTGCAGAACTGAGGGAACCGGAGGGAGCGTGTTTGGAGGCGTGGTCCCGCTCCTGAAATTCCGACGCGTAATCTCCAATACAAACACCTGATCTCAAAAGCCCCAAAATTACTGTCTAACACATACAGGACACTCCAAAATAGATGCCCCCCCCCATTCTAACCAAGCATAGGATGGAAACTTTGAAATCCACATTGACAGCAAATGTTCCAACACTGGGAGGAACTGTTGCTTCCAAGAAAGGGTTGTTTCTTAGTTATGACGCTGTGACTCAGTGTTTTTTTCCTTTTTATTTAAATGACTCTGAGTATGTTTGATATCCTCCAGAATCTTGATGTAGTCGATTATTCAGATTACTAAACTGAATTTTAAAGATGTGAAACATCCTGTTAAGTGATCTAAGTGATTCTCTCACCTCAAAGCTGAACTTTTCTACAGACACACATTTACAGGATAGAGACCACTTTACCCTGAAATGTCCTTGGGAAATCTGCCACTCATTCAAACGGACCGCTCGTGGTCACACCTGCGCCTAATCCCCCACACTTAGATCTACATCTTATTTTAACTACATGATGGCTGTGTTGACTCTTGGAGACTTCTTAATCCACAAACAAGGACATATTCATTTTTTTAATCTTATTCCTGTATTGATTTTTTTCACTGACAGTTTAAAGTGATTCCCTCTGACTGTCATCCAGCTGTGCCCCCCTTACTGTGGACTCTAGACCAATCCCATTTCTCCTTCCCACGGGGTTTCTATTCACTTCTGCTTTCAGATGATACATTTAATGACTTCATTGCATCAGCAACTGGTGAATTTTTATCTATTAATAATAACAATTCAGTTTATGGGAATCTCTCAAAGCTTATCTATGTCTGCAGATAATTTCTTTTTCAGTTCACCAGAACAGAACCCAAAATCCAAGCTGCAAAGAGAGACGAGAAAGCAGGGAGGGAGAAAGAGACGTGGGGGAAGACGAGCAGTAAAGGGCCGTGGGTCCGACTCCAAACCACACTCCTGCCCTCCAGCCAGGCAGCATGGGGTCACTGAACTGGCAAACACTCTGAATCAAAAAATGCAGCTTCCCTGCAAAACAAAGTTTCTTGCTTTTACATCCTGGTGACAACACGGTGTATCCTTACTCCTCTGGAAGTCACCTAACCCCCCAAACTCCCTGTGGCTCAAAGACATGATGCCATTTCTCAAACTAGAAAAAACAACTTGTTTTTCTTTTATTATTTTAGTTACTCACCAACCTTGTCTTTAGATTAGCCCACTTACTTGGTAGGGATAGTGGCTATAGTGGGCAGGTGATGTTGAAGATGGAGCTGACAGGCAGAAGGAAAACAGGAAGACAACAGAGAACGATGCAGTGAGTGTGCAGGGATCGTGTGACAGCAGAGGATCAGCTGAGGCAACCCCTCGGAGGAAGGTGAATGAAAAAGCTCGTGCCCATCACTCCACAAGGCACCGACTCATTCGTCCAAGGTCAGCGTCTGTAACGTCTTCAAGTATAAAAGAAAAAGTTTTCTGCCTTGAGATGAACCTCAAATGTATTTGCATGCTGTTCAAGCCCTGCGTCTAATCCTCAGGAAGACGTTCAGCACAGATCAGTGGACAGGTCAGGATCACTTATGGTTGGCAGCATAAGCCGCACGCTTCCTATCGCAGATCTGTTGCTCTGATGGCTCATTTATATTTGCCATCACTGCCGACACGACTGGTGGTTCTGCCACGAGTGACGTAAAACTGCTGCAAAAGCCACACTCTGGTTTCAGCTGATGGTGCATCTCTTGCACACAGCATGGTGCTGCACGGTCACCTGACAGCAAAAGTCCAGCTGGGCCTTTGTGTGTTTTTGCTCAGCACATCTCGTCTTTACCAGAGTTTAGAGTTCAAAATCTCGACTTTAATATTGAAATTTTGACTTTATTCCCAAAATGATCAGTAATGTTTTTTTCCTTAAACATTCTTCATGCTTTCAGGAGAAACTTTAAAAAACACGGACTGAGACCGTTTTGCTTCCTGTCTTTCTCCACCAACACTAATGTGCTGCATTTTACACTGTGGAGCTTCAGTATAAATGTTTAATGAGGCTGTGATGTGACAGCTGACACACCTACAGCCAACATAACTTTAAACTAAACTCAACTTTACACTCTGCTGCATCTTTTACAGTTTACCAACTTTTATTATAATAATAATAATAATAATAATAATAATAATAATAATAATAATAATAATAATAATAATAATAATAATAATAATAATAATAATGGATTGGATTTATATAGCGCTTTTCTAGGCACCCAAAGCGCTTTACAATGCCACTATTCATTCACTCTCACATTCACACACTGGTGGAGGCAGCTACAGTCGTAGCCACAGCTGCCCTGGGGCAGACTGACAGAAGCGAGGCTGCCATATCGCGCCATCGCCCCTCTGGCCAACACCAGTAGGTGGTAGGTGAAGTGTCTTGCCCAAGGACACAACGACCGAGACTGTCCGAGCCGGGGCTCCAACCAGCATCCTTCCGGTTACAAGACGAACACCCAACTCTTGAGCCACGATCGCCCCCATTTATAAGAATAAACAGGAAACAAACTGTTTTTCCACTCCGTGTTTATTTTATGAAGTGCGATTGTTAAATTATAACAAGTAAAAAACTTTGATCTTCATCACATTCTTCGCTTCAAGCTTTAAATTACCAGCTGGGTTATTCATCAGGACACTGAAAGCACCTTGAAGGAGCAGCAGATTTACGAATGAGGCTCGTGTGGATCTTCTGAGCTTCTCTTTAAAACGTGAAGCAGGTGAATTCAAGCCATGGGAAGCTCATGATACGCTGCATACTGTCCAGTCACCTGATGATAAATCTGTCCAAGCAAAAACATCTGTAAAAACCTTGTGTAAAACAAGACATGTCACATCTACTGCGCGTTTACTGCGTACCCACCTGCCTCTCAATGTCAGCCAATAGGCTGCTGGCTCCCAGGCGAAACAGGCCGGGACAGAGCCAATCATCACCCAGCTCTTCTTTGATAAGAGTCAGCCAAACCAAAGACTCTTCAGCTGTTCGGATGCCCCCTGCTGGCTTAAAGCCCACCTAAAAGAAGGCATGCACACGTGTGTCAATAAAACACACAACACACTTGGAGCACGATGACACATCTACAAAGGTGGTACTTGGAAATACACACGCCTAAAAAATGTTACGTGCACATGCGTCAACCAGCAGTTGGACCCATGTGACCTCTGTGGCTGTTTACGTTCCTCCCTCTGCTGCGACATTATCCACTCTGCCAGAGCCCGGCTACAGACTCAGCACCCGAGGTTCCATCTTTGGTGACTTCAACCCTGCCAGCTTTCACACAGTAGAGCCCCTGGTCCATCAGTACAACCCTGTCCCCCTGCCGGCTTTCACATGGCAGGGGGACAGGGTTACTGATGGACCAGGGGCTCTACTGGTCCATCAGTACCTACTCAGCTCAGATCGCCACGGTTTGCGGGGTTTTCCATTAGGTCACAGTACCTGGTACTTTTTCAGTAGTAGTTGTTTGTCGCAACACTGACAATAAAGTTCTGAAGGCAAAAGCAGGTCAGAACTAACACGGTGTAACTAATAAAGAGTGTTTTAATCTGAGGAACTTTGCTTGAACCTGGTTCCACAGCACTAAAATCAAAACCGTCCGTTTTGACACTAAATACAGAGAGCACACTGTGGCGAGCCTCGACTGGCCTACGATTGGTTATTGATGTAGACGCACGTCATGGTGACTCAACCTGTCTTGCAGCGCTGCCATGTAAATGTTTACATTAAGATTTTTGCTGCATCTTAATGAAACTGAGCAGAATTAAGTTCCTGCTGTTTGATAAAATGCTTCTCATCTACTCGAGTACTCGAGCTGCTCATACAACACATGACTCCACATTCATGCAAGTACTTCTTTCCATGTCAAAGACTTTCCGTCCATCAGTCACAGTGAACGTGATGCTGGTTTCATGAACATAATAAATGTAGTAACTGTTCTACAGTCAGTGAGTGTTCACGCCCACTGTACCTTGTGGCCCGTACTCATGAAGTAGTCACGGATGGCTCTCACCATCACTATGGCAACAGGGTAAGTAGCATTGACAGCCTCCTTCCCTGTAGACGTCTTGATGAAGTCTGAACCTGCCGTGTTGGAACAGATGAGATGTCTTCAACAAAAGCACGTACTGAGGTTATGTTGCATCGCTCAGCTGTCGGGTTTCGACTTCAAATTTGTCCGACGGGACGACAAACGGCTCGAGGCCGGCGTTCCCATGCAGGTCGACTGCACCGACAGCGCGGCCGGAGAAAAGCGTAAGCTGCTGCAACAAACGACAGCTTAATGCTCATCAATAAAAATCATTATTTCTTTCCTCGCCTTCCTTCACAGCCAATTATATTTTATCAGCTAGACTGATAAAAATAGAAGATGAAATGACGCAGTTTAACAGATTACCCACAAACTGCAGGGGCAGAAAAAAGAGGCGCCGCCCTCCTGCCTCCCTGAGTTATAATGACCGTTCATTACCGAACAGAACAAGATGGAAATTTTACAGTTCATTAAAGACATGTTATATGTATTTTTTCAGTTTCTCTCCCCTCTTTCTCAAACTGGCGTAATCCTTAAGATTCGTTATACGGAGTCTTAATTACCAGATAATGGATAACGGTTATTAAATGTGGGTGGCGGTAATGAAGCTCTATTCATTTGCGTGAGCAGGGAGATACTGGCGGGGAACGGCGGGGTAAAAAAAGGCTATATCAGAGATTAATAGGTAAAATTATCATTCAATTTCAGGAATCTCATATGCAATTCATAGGAACAAGAGGAGATTAAGGAGCAAGTGTGGTGACAAAAGCAATGTATTTTAATGACGATCTCTATCAGAGCGCCTGACAATTTAGGTCCGTAATCGGCTTACTGTGTGTGTGCACGTGTGTGCCTGTGTGCGTGCACGTGTGCCTGTGTGACGGCTAGTTAAGCACGCTCGCGTGTGTGTGTGCACGTGTGTGTGTGTGTGTACGTGTGCCTGTGTGTGTGTGTGTGTGTGTGTGCGCCTGTGTGACGGCTGGTTAAGCACGCTCGCGTGTGTGCATGTGTGCCTGTGTGGATGCGTGCGTGCGTGCACATGCGCCCATGTGCGTGCGTGTCAGCAATTTTTGTTACATGGCGTAAATGTTTCTACATACGCTGCAGGTATGCAGGCAGTGAGTGCAGATCAGCTGTTATTAAAGCAGAGTTAGGAGCAGATCAACATGCTACTGTCATACAGCCTGTGTGACCACGTGCTTCATTTGACACGACAGAACAGATGACCAATGAAAACACGGGTCTGAGATCCTGTGTATCAACTTATTCTGTAAGCTAGTCTCAGTCATTTAACAGCTGTCAGAGTGAAGAGCCTGGAGAGCGAGTTTACACTGGAGGCCTTTCCTGCTGCGAGCCCAAAGGGCATCTGTGACTCTGCCCAAAAATCTTTATGATTTCACACCTTTGATCAAAACCATGAACCCAGCGTTACGTGGACATGAAGCCTGCATGTATAAAGGCTCATTTACATCATGGAGCCCTGTTCTCAACAACGGTCATAGACGTAACTGTGTGATACGTGTTTAAAGTTTAGTCTTGTGCAGGACACGACATCACCGGGTCGGCTCGTAGCTGCTAATAGTTCCCTCCATCTCTCTGTTGGCAGAGCAGAGAGCAGACGTCTGCAACATGCAATCATTTAATGGAATAAAACTGTCTTTCCCCCCAAACATCATAAGCAGCTGCTACATGTGCATCACACTACAAACACAACATTTCTTACCAAAGCACGACTGGGAATCCCAACATCAGCAAACTCTCAGAAATCTCTGTTAGACTCCCCCCCCCCTCACTCATTTATACAAACCTGAACATCACAGCTACAGACAGACTTTCACATTTTAGTGCAGCGAGACAAAGAACGACGAACAGCTCGAGCAACAGGAAGTGAAAGTGGATGGGATGCTGTTGCAGCCAGAGGCAGTAAATGACCCCACACACAGTGGGTTACTGGTTCTCTCAGCAGTTAGCAAATATAAACTACAGCCCAGTGACCTCACACTCTGTAGACGCCGCTAAACATGTCGTAAAACCTTAAATCGAGCTTGACAGACTGAGTTGCATCTGTAAAAGGCCTCCATGGAGTAAAGAAGCTTCATACATGCAGCGTTTCATTAACACAGTGCTTTGTTATTACATCCACAGCCCAACCTGCTCGTCTTTAAACTGAAATTACTAACAGAAAACAAATATAAAGCTGGAACCATGCAGTTTTTATTTTATGATCAGCTTCACTAGAAAGTGTAATTAAACTATCAGATGAACACGAACACACACACACACACACACACACACACACACACACACACACACAGCTGTGAGACTGACCAGCCATCATGGCGACCATGCTGGCTCTGTAGACGTTGGTGAACGAGCCGAGCTCTCCGACAGCCAGGATGGTCTTCATGTGGGCGGGGCCACAAGCCTCCCGAAACTGACGGATCTCGTCGTACATGGCTGCAGAGGGAGACACGAAACTGAAATCACTTGACATGTTCAGTGCACGCCCATGTGTGTGTGTGTGTGTGTGTGTGGGGGGGGGGGGGGGACGACACTGAGGGAGGGAGGCCTCACCTTCTCTGCTGCCCTCATGACGCAGACAGAAGTGACAGGAAACGGGCGGATTACTGGATTAGCCGATGGTTTGTTTTGTAACTGGCATTTCATCACGTATGAAACTCTTACTACAGGCTCAGACATCAGTATTCAACACACAGATCCTTCCATACAACCACAGTAACGACAGTGAGGCTGCAGCATACCTTCCCACTGTCCTGTAATGGCCAGCATCCTGTTGATGACGATGTCGATCTCCGTCGCGCCGTCACTCACTGCTATGCGCACTTCCTGCAGGCGGGTCTCCAGTGGAGTCTGGCCAGCTGGGAAGCCAGTGGCCACTGGGAGAAACAGATAACACAGTGGAGCCCAGGCAGCACAAGCCTTTCATTTTCTATATTACACACACAGGGTTGCCATAGCTACGACTTACCTGAGGCGACAGGAAGGCTGGAGTCGGCTGCTTTAAGTGCTCCAACAGCATCAGTCACACGAGATGGATACACACACACCGCTGCTGTTGTCACGCCTGACATCAGGGATCAGAGCAAAGAAGAAGAAACGTGGTGATAAACTGGCCTGTGGCTCCCTCTGCAGGCGGACTAGTGTCTGAGCAGTCTGGCATGCTTACTCATCAGGTAACGATGACAAATAGGATGATAAAACTGATCAATGAGATCATGGTAGCAGAAAAAGGTAAATAAAACATTTGAATTCATGCGGTTGTGAGATGTTAATGGTTCAAAGCCTCCTGTGTTTGACTTTGTCTGTGAATAAATGAGCGACAGCCGTCCTCACCACCAACGCTCTGTTCACACTGGCTTTAAAGGGAAAAAGCAGCTGTGCGTCTTTGTCAGAGCAAACTGGAACATGAGCGCGTAACCACAGTGATGTGTAACCCTGTTCTGCACAGAGACGTGGACACTAATAAAGACCAACACTGTGTGTGCAGAGTAACGCACGTTTCAAACATTATGGGATTAACGATGAACGTGATTAAACTTAAAATGCACGTGTAATATCTTTTTATTTCATCCAGTGAGCCCGGTGTTAGAGGCTCTCAGAGGTTCTTTTAGAATTAATGACCTGTCACGTCCCTGATCTGGACTTTGACTGGGACGCAGCAACAACGGTTAATGGTTATTTTGTTTCTCAGCAAACAGGAAAATCTGCTTTTAAAGTAAGGTTAGTTTTGCCACACACGACTTTTTGTTTGTGTTAAATAAATACATTTCACGGCTTTTTGTTGATGCAGGATTATATTTGTCCGATGTTGCGACCTGTGATTTACACATTATGTCCTGACAGGTGAAATCGTAACATGGAAACAGCCGTTACTTGTTTCTCACGTGATGCCGACGGGATTTTGCTGGCATGATTTGGGAAAACTGCAAATGAATACAAATTTGTTGTGATTCCTTTTACACTAATGATGCTCAACACAACAATATTCAAAACAGCAGAGAGACGTTGAGAATTAATACTAAGCACCACTGAAGCTATCGTGACAGGATACGCTAGCTCATTATTTACTAATAATTATTTTATGACACTAACGCTTGTTTTCATTTTATCAGTTTTCCTGACAGACGTGAGGGCGGACCTTTGTCGTGCATATCAAGCTTCTTGAGCAGGTCGTATCGAACTGGGTGGATAGCTTTCAAACAGAGCCTGTGCACGTTGGAGGCCGTATCGTCTCCGGCCAGAGTGGTCAGGTCGATCAGGGTCGCGGCCTTCAGCAGCCACGCAGCCTGCAAGGACACACAAGGAAACAGCGCTCAGAGAAGGATACACCGTGAGACATGTTAAAAATGTAGCCCTGAAACCCGCCTTATAGTTAATACTGTCTATGACCACAGAGGTGTGCTTACATGTACGTACACATAAATGCATTTTGGTGTTACAAGTTAAGACGGCGTGGGCTTGTTGTCATCGTGCACCACAGCTTACAGCACAGCTCACCTGCCACTGTTTCTTGGGGATCTTCTGTCTTTGGATAAACTGAGCCCTCTTCAACACAGCCTGTGTGTTCACTCTCACTTTGGATATCCTTTCCAGGTCTGTTATGAACACAGAACAGCAGAAACAAACTCACTTTATTAAAGTGGCTGAAACACACAGAGAGTATTGTGATATTATTCTGTTATCATATGTTACCTTATATATGTAATCAAAGTAGTTGAATTAGAATACTGCTGTAGATCATATTATACCCTTTAATATAGAGTGTGTGAGCTGTATGTAGTTTAGTTCTCATTATACTTTTGAGTTAACAGAACATATTTACATATTAGTTCATTAGATAAATGTGCATCACTCTGTATCCTTGATCGGCTGGGAATGTGTTACACTGTTTTCTTGACATGTTCTATTGTTGAATCATGAAGAGAAGGAGACTCTGTGTCTAAGACAGAGGAGATAGACCACATTCCACACCCCCACCTTACAGAAAGCAGAGAAACAACTGCCGAGGTCATAACTTCGGCGCTGTAACAGAGAAAGAATGTGATGTTTTGGCTTTTACGACTAGATGGGGGCCACTAGAGACTATAAAAAGCTGAGCAACCCGTCACCATTTTGAGACTTGCTGTGACCCTCTTCAGGCATGTCTCCCCATCATGATGGTCCTTATGCTCTTAAGTATTGAATTGTATGGAAATAAATGATTGTTGATTGAGCATAAATACACCGAGTATTGTCCTTCCTTCAGCCCAAAGATTCAAAGAATTGGGAGATTTCAACAGTATTTCAATCAGATGTCCTCTCGATACCAGAGGCAGAGATCAAAGCAGCACAGAGGGACGTGAGCATGAGGTGTCTAAGCACAACAAACTGTTGTATGTGAGGCCTCTTATCTTTATTTATATAATGCCACCCACTTGCTGCACATAATGTCCTCTTTGTAAATACTCATTCACTGTATATAAAGTTCTGTCTCTCTTTTTTGCACAGTTGAGGAGCGTTTCACTGCGTGTTATATCTGTATAACTATGCACGTGACAAAGAAGCTTGAATCTTACAAAGACTCACAGCTATCTGCCCCAAAGAGGAACACCAGAGAGAAACCAGGAGAGTAAGTCAGCTTTGAGCCATACAACGTAGAAACTCAGCATCAGGGGAACAACATGAGAACAGCCGCCAAAGGCTGGAGACTCAGTAATACTGGAACAATCTGGTGTTTAAGTCTGACGCCATTAGTCAAACGAACACTGCAGCATCACTGAGAGTTAAAAACTGTCTAAAGTCTTTCATCTTTAATAAAACGATCAGCTTTGCTGCTCTACCAGGTGTAACAATTAAGTTTAACATCCAGGCATCCATGAAAACAGAATTTATGACATTTAACAGAGTTAGAAGTTAGCAGGAAGTTAGCTCACTAGCTTCCACCTAAGCATGATATAGCATGTTCTGACTGAGAGGTTTCTGAAGCATTCAAACGTACAGCTCTGTTATCACTTCCAACATAAATGAAGACAGGAAACTAAACAGCAGTGACGTTTGTAGGGTTACTGAAGTTGGCTAGCTGC
Source organism: Aulonocara sp. 'chitande type north' Nkhata Bay (assembly GCF_057382095.1). Lineage (NCBI taxonomy): Eukaryota > Metazoa > Chordata > Actinopteri > Cichliformes > Cichlidae > Aulonocara > Aulonocara sp. 'chitande type north' Nkhata Bay. Next base: position 42,013,860 of record NC_141360.1, read on the forward strand.
TATATAATGATGTGCTACGTGTGGCTAGCAACACAGCTATGTTAGCATAGCATAAACACAGTGAAGCTGGAGGTTGAATGCTAACTTTTTTTCCACTCGATAAAAGTTAACGTGAGGGTTCCCGATGGTTAGAGATAGGGCTGCTCAATTAATCGAATTTTAATCTCGATTACAATCTGGGCTTTCAACGATCATTAAAAGTGACTGAGCCGATTATTAGCCCCTCCCTCTTGCTTTACTCTCACACTGCTCCGTGTGGCAAATCGAACGCACCTCTCTGCATTTCGAACACGCGTCACAACAATTAAGAGCAGCGGTCTCCAACCTTTTTTGTGCCACGGACCGGTTTATGCCCGACAATATTTTCATGGACCGGCCTTTAAGGTGTCGCGGATAAATACAACAAAATAAAACTAGTACCGGTACCGAAAAAAATGAAATTTATTCATAACACACGTGAAAAGACCGAGGAAAACCGAGTCAACGATAAAGACGATAACAAAATAACACTGAAAACCGATAAAAACCCTGAAAACCAGACATTTCACACCTGAGCCTCAACTCTCGCGGCCCGGTACCAAACGACTCACGGACCGGTACCGGTCCGAGGGTTGGGGACCGCTGATTAAGAGGACCAGAGGGAAGCTCGGAAAGCTAAGCAGAAGTTATTTGGAGAGGAGAGTGACTGCAGTTGGTTGAAAAGAGGTAAAAAAAAAAGCTCCAGTGGTGTGGAAACATTATGGGTTCAGTCAGACGTGGATCAATTAGACACAGTGTGTAAACTTTGCTACAGTGTCGTAGCTGCACCACAGAGTAACACTGCAAAGCTCACTAAACATTAATGTTTACATTTTTCAATTATTTTTTATATTGCAAACATTTGCACTGTTATCAGTATTTGCACACTATTTTATATTATTTTTTGACAATCTTTAAAGTCATTATTCAACACATTGTTATTGTTAAATAAATATCATCAAATAATCGAGATCTCAATGTCAGTGAAAATAATCGTGATTATCATTTTTGCCATAATTGAGCAGCCCTAGTTAGAGACAAATGCAATCGCATGGCAGGATGCTGTAAACGGACCAAACTTCAGTCAGGAGAACAACTGAGATAATCCATCCACAATACGAGGTTAGTCATTAATGTACTGCAACAACATGGAATAGAGCAGCTGCAGAGAATTCAACATTAATGAATCAATGGTACAGAAGTGGAGGAAGCAAGAAGAATGAGCTGAGTAAAATTTGACTTATCTGACTGTTTTGTTTTGCTTAAAGTGCCTTATGGTCCAAAAAATACGGTAAGTCTTAGAGTAAGTTGAGGTAAACCATACAATGAATAGTTTATTCTGAAAGACCTCCGTTTTTCATCGTTTGAATATTTATTATTGCTCATTAATAAGACCAAAGTATTTGTTATCAAAATAATCGATGGAATAATCAAACTTATTTACTCAAATAATCAATAGCTGCAGCCCTAACATGGATGGCTTCAAGCTGTATGCTGGGAGTGAATGAGGCTCTACAGAAACGACATGAGAATTTCTTTCATATTGGAGACGTGCAGTTGGAGCAACAAAGAGACAAAAAAATGGTCAGAAATGAGGGGATTGTACTACCAGTAGGTGACACTGCAGACTGAGGACGGCTACAAGTACCTTAGAATCTTGCAGGTGAATGGGAACCATGAAGAGGAGCCGAAACCACCAAATACCCAAGATCTTGGGAATGCTCGCTCTTGGAAAGAACAAGATCCGGGCAATCAACACCAACACCCTGCCTGTACCCTTCCATTAGAACTAGGGCTGCCACGATTAGTCGACTATCAAATTCGTCGACGACTAATTTAATAGTCGACGCGTCGTTTGAAGCTTTGTAAGAAATAAGTAGTAGGATTTAAGAGTGTAATAACGCACTGAAACAGAAGATGGCAGGACTTAAGATATTTTCAGGCGAGAATGTAGCTGTGTAAACCTCAAATATCTGCTCGGTTTATCAGGACACCGCATATTTTCAAAAGTGCTCCGACGTTTTCGGAGACGTCTGTTACCCACCAGCTTGATAGCTAGCCGGGGGCAAGGCTCACTAGAGCCGGGGATAACACCGGACCCCACACGTGTTAGAAAGCCTGTCTTTGTCTACTCAGGTTAAACATGATATATGAGTCACTTAGATAACTTAAAAATGTTATTGTTTGGCTTTTTCAGTATTTTATTTGTTCCTGAGTAAATCGGTTTGGCTGAGATTAAAGTTATAGTTTTTACACAGCTGAATAAACGTCAAGCAGACAACTGATTATCAGAAGTGTGAGATGCTCCAGAATTTACTCCTGTGTCCTGTTATAGTTTAGATAGCAAGGAGTTTATTAAACTCCACCGAAACAATCTGCAAATTTCATTAAAATTTAATAAACTATCATCTTGTCTTTATTTTTAGTTAGCACAGACCTTAAACACTTAAAGCTGTAAGCTAATGATAGTTATATAAGAGCAGATGCTGCTGGTGCAATAAGCTGTACGTTTAACGTCCAATGGATGATGATCTGATTAGTCGACTAATCGCAAAAATAATCGGTGACTAGTCGACTATCAAAATAATCGTTTGTGGCAGCCCTAATTAGTACCTACTAAGATCGACTCGCCATGATTCGCTGCGATTTTCAGGGTTTTGCAGTTGGTCATAGTACCTGGTATGAGGTACTAATATATTACCTGCTCACCTGGGGTTACAAAGTGATGCAAGCAGGTACTAAAATGTGATGTCATCAGACTGCATGCCACTGATTGGCTAGTCAGTGGCATCACTCGGTGAGTCATGAGAGCGTCTTGTTCATGAAAATCAAAAGCACCATTGTTGAACCCAGGCAACGAAGGAAAGGCTACAAAAACAACGCCACGGTCCCCGAGTGTGACAAAAAGACACACCGAGCAGCAGGTGTATCCTCACGTCGACGACCTCCTTTCTTGTAGTGTTTGTGTACCAATTACGTCATGGGACAATGGTCACGTTGCTATCCGGTTGTTCAGTCTGACGTCACTAGCCATGTCTGGGTCTAAACTCCGCTGCAGGTCCATATATCAAACGATCACTATGGGATTACTGAGAGTTGAAAAACTGTCTAAATTCTTTCATCTTTAATAAAATGATCAGCGTTCTGCTCTACCAGGTGTAACAATTGAGTTTAACATCCAGGCATCCATGAAAACAGAATTTATGACATTTAACGGAGTTAGAAGTTAGCAGGGAGTTAGCTCGCTAGCTTCTATCTAAATGCAATATAGCATGTCCTGACTGCGGGGTTTTGGAAACAAAATAAAACGTACAGCTCTGCTATCACTTCCAGCATAAATGAAGACAGAAAACTAAACAGCAGTGACGTTTGTAGGGTTACTGAAGTTGGGCTAGCTGGTATATAATGATGTGCTACGTGACCGCTAGCGACACAGCTATGTTAGCATAATATAAACAAGCTAACTTTTTTTCCACTCGATAAAAGTTAATGTGAGTGTTCTCGGTGGTCAGGAACAAATGTAATCGCATGGCAGGATGCTGTAAAAGGACCAAACTTCAGCCAGGAGAACAACTGAGATAATCCATCCACAATACGAGGTTAGTCATTCATATACTGCTGCATGGGCTGGGCTGTAGTTACATCCTAAGGTTTTAAAAACTGAGCTTAAATAAATGATTAGCGGTAATAAAAGCCGAGGGAGGTCAACAGTGATCACTGACTGTTTTAGGAGCTTTTTGAGATCAAATAGAAGAAAATACAATTAAACATGTTAACAACACAAAAGCCATATTAAACGCAGACTACTTTAGACCCGGAAGTAGGATTCGTCGCGTCATCACTGAACAACCGGATAACAACAACCACACACATTAGGTAATGGAAACCAGTCAATCTGAGTAGGTACTAATGGGAAAAGGGCTTAAGTGTTTTCCCTTATGGTAGTGTCGGATTGTTTTCTGTGGCACACCAACAGTCTGAAAGAATGAAAATGCTGAGTTTTTCATCAGTCGTTGTTTTAAACATATTTGTAGAGGTGGGAAGTACTTAGTTACTATACTTAAGTAGAATTTTCAGGTATCTGTACTTTACTTGAGTAAATGGTCTGTCAGTCACAAGGGCCTATCAAATACAAAGAGATGAAAGACACAAGACAATGAAATGTATGCATAATGTATAGCACCATAGTCAGGTGTCTATAAGCTGTGCTCATGTTACTTTAGCATGTAGCACTGCAGAAGAGCAGCGGGCATAAAGAGTAACGTGTTTTTTTATGTCACATAATTTCAGATGCAACTTTTCCATCAGCTCAACAAATGTCAGAAAACACAAACTGTTAATGTGACCGCCAGGTTAACCTGTGACACGTCTGGATTCATTCTGACCTGATCTCATGTTCATACATCAGATACGACCTCTGTGCTCATCCCTTACAAATACACTAGAGTACAGGTGCAGGTGCCTGACAGGTGACTCTGGTTGGACTGACAAACATCCACTCTGAGCGCAGGTTACTTAAAGTGTACTGTGTAGATGTTGAGGTGGCCATCGTCAAATCACAGAAGGAGTGAGTGGGAAGAATAATAACAGCAGGACATTTGTGGAAATATAGAATATAAATCAACTTTGTCATTCTTTAAACTTTTGTAGTGTCACGAGGTAAACCCACGTGCTCTTCTTTCTAGTCCGAAACAAACTGTCAGCAGACCGCAGTGCTGTGTTAGGTCTTAATCAGACCTCATGAGTATTCAATCACACAGTAGAGCCAGCTGTCACATGGTTGCTCAGTAAAAACTAGCTACACGTCGGAAAGCAGGATTAAAACGCTTCCTTTGCTTGTTCCGGTTCTATTTGTTAGTGTGCAGTAACATCCGTGCTCTCAGGGTCAGTCACCTCTAACTGCTTCACTGACTTCACCTGTCCTAACTTAGCATCGTACACTCAAAGTTTCAGCGTGAAATCCTGCGCAAAGCAAAATGACGACGTGAATATTCCTTGGTAACAAAATCATCGTGCTATTGGGTCGCGGTAACGTGGGAGCACGATTACTGCGGACGTTCTGCCCGTACATGCGTTTACTTACCGAGCGTCGTACCCAGATTTCTGGGTGACATGTTTCGCCACAGAGAACGCTGTCGTTTGTGAACTTCGTCATCAGTCGCAGCCAAAATACGTATGAAGTGCGCTCAAAATGCCCGGATGTGTTCTTCGTAGGAAAGTCAAACGCCAACGAGGGTAGAAGTTTGTGTGTGACAAAAGAAACGGAAGATATTTCAGAGCGCAGCGGCATGTGCTATTAATCTTTCTCTTTGCATCCGACATGAGGATTCACCTGCACGTCTACACAAATAAAAGTCACACTTTCAAAATAAAAGCAGCACTGGCATGAACTAGTTTTCATTTACCTTTCCTGTTTGCCTGACCCTCCACCAGATGTCAGTGTAGCGCAGGCTTTTAATGACGTTTCAATTGCAGAATGGATACACAAAATAAATCCTAATTTTGTCACATATATTCAAATCAACTTGAATTTATTTTATTTAAAAGGGACAGTGCAGTTTAACATAGTTCAAGTGCAAGACATGAAACTGATGTACTGCAATCAAACCACTAAATTAATTCAAAACCCCCAAAGCAAATTCTGAATTCAGCTGGAAATATGATTCCTAGGGTCTGAATATTTATATAGTACGGTGCATTCAGGTATTCACAATGCTTCACTTGTTCAGTTTTTTTTCTATGTATCAAATTAATTTTATAAGAGAGTGGCGCCCACTGCCACCGCTGTGGGTGCGCCACCAGTGAGAGCGCAGCCTCCTGGTCGAGTTCTATGCCAGTCGGCTTAGAGCAAAGGCCCACCTTCAGGCCCCTGGCAGGATCCAACGCCCAGGACGAAGAAGCCTCAGTCCTCCTAGCTGTGAGAATGGGTGGAATTGGGCTGTGTTAAATGTTCAGGTGACCATGTCAAGTGTTCCCACTATATTTCATTGTTGTTCCCCAATAAGTTTTGAATGCATCACCAGTTTTATAAGTAAATACATTTCTAAAGGTGCTATTAATATTAAATTCTCACCAGAGTTGGTTGGTAACAACCCATCCAATCCACGGATGCAAAGAAATCAAACTACAGATGTCCATAAATTAAGGGTAATAATGAGAAATATACTGAAATTGATTTAATACTTCGTAGAAAAGCTTTTGCTGGTGATGACAGTTTCAAGTTGCCTCTTGTATGGAAACTCTAGAGGCATGCAGGTGTGATTTTGGCCCACAAACAGTCAATCCTGAAGGTTATATGGGCCCTGCAAGTCTTGAACAAATATCTACAAACGTTCCAGTTCTAACAGTCAGACAGCTTTTGAATCCCGTTTGGTCCACAGGACAATCTAACATGGCTAGACACCTGAGCCACAGGCAGTTTCTCAGGTTTGCATTCCTGCATTCGCTGGTTCTGTTCCACATTCGGGCACTGGGTTTCTTAGTGAACTTTAAAAAGAGCTCACGAACTCCAAGTCAGCAGATCTCTTTCTTCGATTTGCGACTGGATACATTAGTCGGACCACAGAGGGGCCGTGTTTTATCACTGCCTCGCTCAGTTTCAGCTGGGACACAGATGGCATTTCCAAACAATGTTATGGTTACTGGGCACAATGGCATCAACGATTGCTTAGTGCCACTCAGACTGTTAAAGATGGTGGTGGACACTCTCTCACAGCCTGTGTGCATCGCGTCACCTCAGGGGGAGGCTGAGGGTAACTAGATCGTCCCTGGAGGGAGTCCAGGCTCCTGCACCAGGGTCTTAGACTGAGAGGGTGTTGTTTTGCATGGTGTTGTCTTCAACAGCAGTCTTTTACATAAACAGGTAGGGAGGGACGCGGTCCTTTCCTCTGTTTTAAAGCTGTCTCACTCTCTGTTGTTATGGTGCAGTGTTTGTTTTCTGCCTGTAAGAGCTGCTCATGTTCCAGGCCATCTGACCCTGAGGCCAGACCTTCTCTTAGCAGCTACATCTCCTCCTCATATTGGCTTTGATGAGGTGACACCAGCTGCACATGTCCTTGCCATAGATTTTTTGAAAGGGGCTAGCGTCCCTTCATGGGCCTTGACTTCTGTGCTGGATGCCCTTTGTGGCCCTCGCTCTTTGAACTCATGGATTCTGTGGATATGACATTTCTTTCATATAAGTAGGGATGGGTATCGAAACCCGGTTCTTGTTGAGAACCGGTTCCCACTGTCTCAATTCCTTGGAATTGTTTGCCATTTTTACAAACGATTCCCTTATCGATTCCAGTCGCCCCGAATGACGTCACCACGTTGCGGAGCGTCATTTACCTGGCAGGAAACACGGCGCCTAAGCGGCTCAAACGCTCAAAAGTTTGGTTATACTTTACGAGAACGGATGACAACAGGGCAACTTGCAATACTTGAAAAGTAGATATTTCATTTAAGGGAGGAAACACTACGAACATGCAAAAGCATTTGCTCACAAACACGCGATGACCTTAAATGAATGTCATGTTTTTAATTCCACTCCGGACTCGTGAATCTCAACCAGCAGCAGCGGTAACGTTTGCACGTCCTCTCCCGTTAATGCGGCAGGTAAATAATCAACTAACAGTGCATATTATGTTAGCGCGATCTGCCTTATTACAAACCTGCCATTACTGTGCATTTAGTGACCATGATGAGACAGAGTCTGGCTCAGATGCTGGCAGTTCTCGCTGCAGTCTGCCGGTAGCGTCTCCTTTCAGGCAGGATAGACGAATGTCACCGAGCAGAGACTCAGTTTGTGGTCAAAGGCTTGCACCCATTTGCCACAGCAAATGATTTTCAGTAAGTGAATGTGTGTAATTGTAGGCAGGGACATTACTGGATATTCTTGTGTAATTGCTACAGAATAATTTATGTCATACTTTGTTATTGCTACCAGTGTTGGTCAAGTTACTTGAAAAAAGTAATCAGTAACTAATTACTGATTACTTCCCCAAAAAAGTAATCCTGTTACTTTACTGATTACTTATTTTCAAAAGTAATTAATTACTTAGTTACTTTTTAAAAACACGATTTACAACCTGAATAGGTAATAAAGCGATAGATCTTTCAGCCCAATTCTACTTTTTCTACATAATCCATCATATAAAATGTAATCAAATGGAAAAGTTTCTTTTTAAAACTTGTTTTATCAGTTTTAATCTTTTAACTTTATGCATCAAGCAAAAATGTAATTATCTGCATCATTCTCTGACTTGAATAAATTAGTTTAACATTTAAACCTATTTTCTGCACATAAAATAAAATATTTTTTGTGTTTACACTCAGTCTTTCAAATAGATGCAAGTAAAACACAGCAGAAAATAAATAAAGTCAAAGACTCAGCGGTCCTGTTGCTCTATTTTCACCTGTAAAGCAGGAGTGGGGTAGGCGGAGGTTTACCCTGGTGCAGGTGTGCCGCGGTCAGTTGAAGAATCCGCGAGTTTCTCTGTGAGTTTCCCATTACCTCGTAGCTACTCGGTGCTTGTTTGGAAGTTTAGGGGTTTTTTCGCTGTAAAAAGAAGTTTTCTTCCCACGCACAGCGGACACTAATGTTTTTGTCACTTTGTATGGAATCAAACTCAAAGTAAGGTCAGTACTTCCACGCTTTAAACGCTGCACGCTCATACTCTCTCTGCACTCGATATGTGATCCATTGTTGATCTGCACACAGCTGTTGCCACGAACGTCGCACTCGCTAACGTCACTGTCATGAGACATTCTCGCAAAAAATCACGGTTTTAGTAACGCAGTAACGCAGCGTGCCTAAAAAATTAGTTATTGAAAGTGAAAAAATTAGTTATTGAAAGTAACGGTAATTAACGGTAAGTAACGGTAATCTAATTACCGTTTTTGCAATAGTAATCCCTTACTTTACTCGTTACTTGAAAAAAGTAATCTGATTACAGTAACGCCCATCTCTGATTGCTACAGAAGAATATTTATTTTATTATTTTACATTTACAATTTTTTTTCCTGGGGACCCTGTGACACCCCATTAAAGAGCCGTGGGCTGGATCTCTTAAGATCTGTTGGGTTTGTAAGGCCATGTTACTCCTAAATTTCTATCTTGTTCAAAGAGAAGATATAAAACAAAGTTCTAAGCTAATCGACCTTAGTGTTCTCCTTTTTTAAAGAGAATCGATAAAGAATCGAATCGTTAAACAGAATCGAAAATGGAATCGGAATCGTGAAAATCTTATCAGTACCCATCCCTACATATAAGACTGCATTGCTTCTCACTTTCTGTTGCGCCTGAACACTGCATATTTACCCAGGGTTATTCCTGCAGCTTATAGCTTTATGGAATTTGAGCTTCTGAGCTTTTGCTTCTCTCCTTCTGCATCTGAGGAGCAGAGGAGTTTCCATTGTGTGTCCGTTGCGTGTGCTACATATACCTACATTGACCACACTCAGAATGTGCAATGTGTGACCTGCCAGCTCTGTCTAAACAGAGACTCACTCTCCTGCTGGATTACAGAAGTTCATCCGTCTACAGCACCAAAGGTCTTGCTTTGCCTCAGGATGTGAGAATGGCAACCTCGGTGTCTAGTCTGTGGGAGGTGTATATATGTCCCATACTATATGTGATGTACCATATAGTGAATCAGCTGTGAGGTTCAGTATGTTCCCCAAACCACCGACCTTTCAATTAGATGACCTGCTGCAGCCACCCCAGCGTCAGTTAAATGCAATGAATGTAACTAGTTTAACACTAATTCAAAGGTAAAGATTCAGAATGAGGTTGATTTTATTTTTAAATAGACTGTTTGAAAAAGTTAAAGGAACACTTTGAAAATACATCAGATTTCAATGGAAAATAAAATTAATTCCTTCACTTAGGCGGCCTCAGTGTGGTTCTGTTGGCTTCAACACGTCTGGCAGTGGCATGTATTGATGTGCCATCCTGAAAGAGCTGGACTACCTGTGGAATCTCTCTGTGATCTACACACCCTGTCAGGCTACCAGTAGTGACACTGACCCAGCCAAATGCAAAAATAGTGTGAAAACACTTGGAAAAGATGAGGAGGGTTGAATTCCTGCCATTCAGGACATTTATCTTCAGCGATGCCTCCGTATAGCACAGAGCATCATCAAGGACCACAGCCACCCAGCACATCAGCTGTTCTCCTCTGGCAGACGTTACAGGAGTCTGTCTGCTCCGACTACAAGACTTAAAAACAGTTTCTACCATCGAGCCATACGACACCTCAACCACAACACTTACACACACACACAGGACACACTCAGAAGCTACCTGCAGCTTCACAAGTACTCTGTATAATCTGCACTGCTCACTTCACTTTATTGGTATTTATTTTAAAGTGCAATACTGTACTAACTGCCAATAAAACCTTTGTGCTGTTCAGTCTGTGCTGCTGCTCATTCCTGCCACTGTGCAATATCCCATTTGCCCCCCCCCCCACATTCCTATTTAAGATTTTCTGTATTTAATCACTAGGGTTTACATAATATTTATATATACATACATATTTAGTCTGTTATCTATATGTAATTTAGTGCTTTTAAAGTTTATGTTTTAAATCACGTTAAAGGAAGGACATAAAGAGAGCGGTGACAGGGTCTGTCAACAATGGTGACAATGGTTGAAGTTACAAGTCATCTCAGAGGATGTGACACCCAGAAAGAGGGGGGGGGACCCAGTACAAACGTTTGGTGCAGAACAGTTTTCCATCCCATTGTCTTAAAGAAGATTGGATCTCAGAGGTTACAGCTGCTTATTTTCAACACCACAGCCTCCCTGAGTGTTGTTGCTTACTGGGTTCATCTCTGTATGACATGCTGTCCTGCTAGAAGTAGACATCAACTGATTAGTGTGGATAAAGTTCAGCTCAAACTGGTTTCTTGAACATGACAGTGGGTTCAGTGGACTCAAATGGGTTCCAAAGTCTTGACCCAAAAGAACACCTTATAAATGGGTTCCAACACATTTGCATCAGTGATGTACGGCTAACAAATCTACAGCATCTGTGTGATGTTACCACGTTAATATGGGCCACAATCTCTGACCAGTGTTTCCAGTAATGTTGAAGCAATTCCATGAAGAATTAAGGCACTTCTGGAAGGTCTAGTCCGGTTCTAGCAAGGTGTTCTTAATCAAAAGGCCAGCGAGTACAAACAGCCTACTTGGCCATGACCGTCCAGCTTTTGTCCGAACTAGTGGACTGGTCCACCAACCGTGCACCTCAGCAGGTTCAGACATACGGTGAGTGTTCAAGGCAACTGAAGTAATCAGACTACAAAAAGATAACAGGTACTGATAGAAAGAACACTTTGTATAAAGTTTAATGTTCACAAAAACAATTAATAGTTTCATGTTGGGTTTTGCTATACCTGCTTCACACTTTCATTGCCTAATCGTAACATCTACTCTTACCAGAAGAAGCCTTTGTTGCTCTTTGTGATACTAGAAGATAAAACTCACAGCAAGCAGCGTTCAGCTCACTGGTCCAGCCCTTAACAACCGTCTCGTGTTGCCTTGTGGTCCCTTGGGAACTACCCACAAATACGTTACAGTTTCAAATATACAAGCAGCAAGTCATAGTGTTGGATACTTTTTATTCACCAGTTAACTATTTCAATTCACACTGTGACCAAAAACTGCAAATATTTCTCAAGGTAGAGCTAAAGAAGGAGCAAGTGTATATATCATTAATAAAATATAAGTGTGCAACCATGTCTTCAAAAATATATGGTCATAAAATCTAATCATTTCAAAGTGACGATATAACAATGTCTACATGTTTGTGTGTGCATGCCTACAAACCAGATCATGTTTAATTCTGCAGACACAATCCAAATACAGACACAGGAAATGAAAGGTTTTGGGTGGATGAAGCTGATCAGCCATACCATGAACATGTAGGGACAAGTTTTTGAATCCAGGAACAATCGGTGAGCAGCAGAGCAGCGCCACAGTGTTGATGAAAAAATACAAAGAAGGTCAGAAAGATCTAGAGAACGCACGAGAGAGGAAGTGCATGAGGATAGCAAGGCACCTGGGGTCAGGTAAGACAGGTTCATGGTGGGGGTGAGATTATATCAGGGCTGTGAGCCCGTCCTCGTTTGCAGGGGACGGAGGTGGACAGATGAGGTCAGACAGAAGTCTCCATGACTGCAATAGTTGGGATCTGTACTGAGAGTAGGGAGCCGGCAGGTGAGCCCCCACAAAGGTGGAGGTATGTGCTAAAGACACGAGGAATGAATGCTGGGTTTTCTTCCTGGATGGGCAGGATAACATGGGCAGGACATTTGCAGAGGAGGGACGGTGCAGGCAGGAGGCAAAGAGGAAGACCAGAGTGAAGATTGATGAATGTAGAGGAGGACATGCAGAGGGTTGGTGTGACAGAACGAGACGACAGCAGTTTGTTTTTAAAATCCAAAGTCAATCCATTAACCAAATTTTAATAAGTGAGAGTAACAAGAACTTTAAATGAAGTGTGTTCCTGTGCGCATCATTAAATGATTGAAAACAGCTTATTTTTCCTCTAATCTTTTCCTTATCTGCATCTCAAAAAGAAATACACAACTTCCTTCTTCATGACTGTTCACAGAGAATATTTGGTCAGTGGCTGAATCCTGAACATCACCGCATAATCACCTGTTTCTTACACAGTAAGTCAGAATAGAACTAATCTCAGGGGCTTTCTTCTTCTTTCCTCTGTTTTTCTTTACAGCTCAGTCTTCTCATCGCTCGCAGAGCTACTGGCAGCTCCACCCTCAGCTTCACCCCTGGAGGCAGAGGGCGCGGTGTCTTTAGGCTGAAACGCCAGTGAGGCAGAATTGATGCAGTATCGCTTCCCTGTGGGTCTCGGACCGTCGTCAAACAGGTGTCCCAGATGAGCTCCACACTGAAGCAGAAAGGAAGAGATTTACTCCTGATCCTGATAAATGGCAACGATATTCTCCACATGACTTTATTTGCATCATTTTGGTGAAAATTCAGTCGCCAAGAACAGAGACTGTTTGAAAGCAGTCTGATTCTGATCCGGTGGCAAATGTTATGCTTTCTAAAAACCCTTCAGCTACATTTTGTTGAGCCTGGGTCACAGTGAACGTAACGACTGGTGAAACATAGAAACATGAGTGCTGTGAGTCACGTTTTTGTGAGTCATACTGAATCTTGGCAAACGTTGATCTGAGAGAAACGATGTGTTTCTGTCTAATTGAAAATAGCGATCAGTAACAGTAACACAGCCTAAAATGATTCAGTGCATGAATACATCTAAGTTTCATCCACTTTAGTGCCCAGTGGGTAGCACCTCGGGCTAACAGCTTGTGTCCCTGTGTTTGTGTGGCTTCCTCCCACAGTCCAAACACATGCAGTGGGGTTAGGTCACCTGGCCCACAGGTGTGACAGTGGATGGTTGTCTGTCTGTGTCAGCCCTGTGACAGACTGACGACCTCGTAGTAGAAGAGTAAACAACAGCTGCTGATGACGAGTTTACCTGACTGCAAGTAGCCTCTACTCTGTGCATCCCATAGGAGAAGTCATCAGCCTTAGTAATGGATTCCTCCTTCATGAGGTCGCTGAAGGATGGCCAACCTGTAACCATGACAGCATCACGTCGTCTAGTAACAACACGCTGCATCATCATCTGTAACATTGTAGCTACCTTTGTCTGTCGGAGTTACTGTGAATCTCTTTTACAGAGTCGGTTGTTTGTTTACATGAAGTGAAACTTTGTTTTCTATCAAACCAGCTCAGAGCTTTTAGTCAGAAGCAGATTTAACGATATTTATTTTCATATTCATGGACCTGAAAACTTTACAACAATGCATAACAAAAGAGACATCCAGCCAAGTGTAATGACCATCACTTCGACATGAACTACGACGCACTACAGCCACGTATGATTGTGTTGATCCACAGTTTCATTCTTTCTGTTCAGCAGCTGTAAAATATTCATCTTGTTTGTCTAGTGGAAATAAACTATAATAACAGAAGTGTTGGACCACACCGTATTGTTATTGATGTGTTTATAAAAGTTGTTCCAACATTTACAAAAGACTGATAAACAAGTCAGAAACTCCTGCGGCTACACGTCTGCCTGTTGTTGACCGTGTCCCACATTCAGCTTGTTTCCTGCGTGCTGTACAGTATCAGTTTAAGGCAGTAAGAGCTCGTTCTTAGCACACACGTAGCTTTACATACAGTACATTCAAATAATCTTTTACATTTTTAAAATGTGAAGTTTAACTTACCTGATCCGGAGTCAAATTTAGAGTTGGAACTACGAGAGAAAATAAAAATGCCATGAAGAAAAATACTGGTTTGTGTCTTATTCGCCATATTATTTTAAACTGTAGTGGCGTGCTACGTCTCCTACTGTCAGCTGTTCTACTGACCTTTACGTTTTTACCCCACAGCCATCAAAAGCTGATGGCGTACTGGCGACCTCAAGTACAAGGTCAAGTTTTCAGAAATTCTTGTGAATGTGACAACTGAAGGAGGAAGTCACCTGGGATTTTCACATTAATACCAAAGTTACATCTACTGAAACTCTCAGATGAGCTTGACCAGAACTATGCTATGATTTCACCTTTATCCCACAGGTGCCCGTGTACAGAGGCTGAGGGGCAGCAGGCGAGTACGTATGCACACGGCAGCACTGAAGCACTGCGCTAACAGTCACACAACAACAGCAGGGCAGTCTTACCTGAACAGGGCCGACCCACAGACGACACAGGCGTAGGTCCCTTCATCTGTTTGATACGTGAACTCTCCACTGAAGGCGCTGTGGAAAAGAACGAAGTGAAACTTCACGACACTGACTTCATTTAGCTGTGATGCACTTCAGTTCGGACCTTTCAGCGCACTGAGGCGACTGTTGTTGGAACTGTGTAAATAAAACTGATCCCAGTCCTGTTCATGTAACTGAACAACAAGCGGATTGATTTTATCTGGTAATAACTTAGATCAAGTAGTAAAACATCACCATAAATGATGTAAGCAATAATCTGTCAGCTGGCAGCAACTATAAGCTGACAGTTTCATGATTTAGTTTCAAATACTGAACGGGTTGAAGTACGGCTTCCAGAGTAACTTCTGTGATTACATCGACCAGGTCACAGTTTTTACATAATGAACCTCAGTGGTTTATTTTGAAAAACTAACTTGTACCTCTCAGTTCCTCTTTCCTGGGTCACATGGTACTGCATTGGTGTGAGGCGCTGTCTCAGCTCCTCCTGTGTGAACCTCAGAGGCCATGTCCTTTTAGTCCTACATGCTCCTGAGAGGTCAGGCACAGAGAGCAACAAGTATTAACTACACTGCACACCGTCATATAAACAACATGAATACATCTAAGAGCAGGTGGATCAATAAAAAACAGATTGTGCTACAGTTGAGATGAATAAGCTGGATTGTTTACACCTCAACAATCAAAATGTTCCAAATGGATTTCTACAAATGGATCATATCCACCTGAGAAGCTCTGTATTTATGTACGAACTGAAGGAAAGGTGCAAGGCTTTTACGGAGATGCTCCTCTGGGTTGACAGAGAACATATGTGCATGTTGGTAAAACTGGCTGTCCAGGAAAACAAAAAACACACTGGCACCATTTCAGACTGCAAGAATCTACGAGCAGGATGTGGTGCAACGTCACAAACAAAATCACTCAGTGCATGCAAGCTGCAAGAAAGCCAAGCGGTGAATCGTTTATCTGTTAGACTAGCAGGTCAGAGACTAAAGACGAGTTACAGTGGTTGCACTCATTTTTCAGCCAAATCTAGGACCTGGCAACACATGAAGCAGCTCTTACAGGATGAAGTTTACTGGAAAACACAAACTGGCACCAAGTCTGTGTTTGTCAAACATCTATCAGTGCAAAATCTTGGAAAAATGTAAAGTCAGGCTGACACACCAGGAGTGTTAAAGTTTTAGTGAGGCAAAGCAGAGCAGGCACACAGCACCCAATCAGTGGACCTGAGGGAAGACTGCAGGACCTCAGAGCTACAGGCTGACTCTTGGTTATTAGATGCAGCAGATTGAAGCCCGACATGGATGTTGGAGAAACGTATTCCACCCAGCACTAGAACCAAACACCCCTTAGCAGGGTTGCAACCAAGGACTGGGCTGTATGAAGAGTAGCAGACAGAGGGTGAAACAACATCACGAGCAGTTACAAACGAACAGAGTCTCAGATGAGATGACCTGATGACCCAGCAGAGAATGTCAGACTGCTACAGTACGAGACTACAGGCAACATCTTCTACAATTTAACAGTCGTTTACAGCCTTAAACATTCATGTACATATGAATTCTCTGAGAGAGGTTATCACAACATGAGCAGGTCTGCCTCGTTCAAGTACGGGATAACATCAACGAGGCTATCACGTTATAATTCAGACTTTCATAAACACTATCATTACAGAAATGTTAACTTAAGTAAAGAACTGTGCAAAACTCGGTGCAACGACTTATTGAAACATGCAAACATAAATGAAATACATCATATACGGCACAAGTGACGTGTACAGAGTGCGACCCCCTTTATTCTCCGCACATCCTGAACGCTCTTAGGCAGTTAATGTCTTGAAGCAGTCTTCAGGAACCCGTCTCTACACTTATCAAAGGACATTACGAGGCTTTCTGGATGTTGACTCCCTTTGATTACGTGATCCCAGACTCCTTTGTGACCAATAATGTTCCATCGTGTTTGAGATCACAGTCGTGCTGCAGACTGAATCCAGTCAGAGGCTTTTCAAAAGATACTTGATGGGGATTATAATCTGACAGTACTTTCCTGCCTTCATTATTCTGTTAGCTTTGACAAGACGGCCAAACACCACAAGTGGACAAACCGCCCCAAACAATGACACAGCCTCCCCCACGGTGTTCTGCAGATGGCTGTTATACCTCATTACTAATGACAATTGAACCAAATATTTCACATTCAGATTCCTCGTCCATGACGCCGACTTCATGAACCGTTACTCAATGAGAGCTTGTCGCTGATTTTCAGCAGAGATCTTGTGTAATATGGTTTACCTCAGCGTTTCTGACACGCTGCTAATACAAAGTGCATCAGTGCCTTAAAACTGGTTCTTTACCAGGCTGTCCGTCATCTGTAGACACAATATTGGATTAGATCTTTTTTTACAGATGAACTCAGTGCTGTGAAAACAGATACAAGCTTTCTGAAAGTGTAGAAAACTGCTCACAGATGTTTTTAATGTCAGGGAGGCGCGTGTCGTTCCTTGTAGTGATATTCAGCTGTTGACAACTGTCGCGCAGCCTGTTAGTAGGCCCTCGATTGTGCTTCTGCGGAAGGTTGAGGAGATGTTGGCGTTCAAGCCAAACCTCCTAAGCCTCCTTTAGAAAGTATAAGCGCTGACACACCTCCCTGACTACACTGTCCATGAGTCCTGGAGATGTCCTTGATAATGTTCCTGTCGAGGAACCTAAGCACCGCTGATGTGGGTGGGCAGGTGTTCTTCTCTTTGGTCCAACATCAACTTCTTTGTTTTGCTGACGTTGAGAGAAACGGTTGTTGTCCTGGCACCAGCTGTTTAGTGCCTACACCTCACCTCTGTAGATTGTCTCATCATTGTATTACAAAACATTACAAGACATCCTGGTGTGTTCAAGCCGTCTTTTACATGTCTTGATGCACGCTCAATCATCCAAGTCAATCCCAGAAGGTTGATTCTGTTCATCTGGATGTTTTCAATGGAGAAACGTTTTTCAGCATCATCATCATCAGGTGACTGCTTCAGTCTCACCTGGCTGCAGGTTTCCAACCTTATAAATAGGGCTGCCACAAACGATTATTTTGATAGTCGACTAGTCACCGATTATTTTTGCAATTAGTCACTAATCAGATCATCATCCATTGGACGTAAAACGTACAGCTTATTGCACCAGCAGCATCTGCTCTTATATAACTATCATTAGCTTACAGCTTTAAGTGTTTAAGGTCTGTGCTAACTAAAAATAAAGACAAGATGATAGTTTATTAAATTTTAATGAAATTTGCAGATTGTTTCGGTGAAGTTTAATAAACTCCTTGCTATCTAAAATATAACAGGACACCGGAGTAAATTCTGGAGCATCTCACACTTCTGATAATCAGCTGTCTGCTTGACATTTATTCAGCTGTGTAAAAACTATAACTTTAATCTCAGACAAACTGATTTACTCAGGAACAAATAAAATACAAAAAAAAAAGCCAAACAATAACATTTTAAGTTATCTAAGTGACTCATATATCATGTTTAACCTGTACGGAGCCCCCAGGGGACATGGGAGAAAAAAAAATTAGGGAGGAAAAAAAAAAAATTAGGGAGGAAAAAAAAAAATTAGGGAGGAAAAAAAAATTAAGACGGACTTTTGCGAGATCTCGCAAAAGTTTTAGCCACATTCTTCGGAGGCCGCCAGCTCGAAGCCGACCGGGAGGTCGAGGCACGATGTGCCGGGAAAGCGGTGTTCCTCCCGGCTGTATTAGGTCTCGACCTCCCGTTAGCTTCGAGCTAGTGGGTGTCAGATCTCCAAAAACGTCGGAGCTCTTTTGCAAATATGTGATGTCTTGTAAACCGAGCAGGTATCTGACGTTTACACAACTACATTCACGCCTCAAAATATCTTAAAAGTGTATTTTGTGACCCAGAAAGAGTAATATTAAAACTAACAGCTGCCGCCATTGTTGGAAACTGAGCTGGGCCGCGCTATGAATTCTGGGACACAGCTTCTTCTTCTTCGGGGTTTAACGGCAGCTGGCATCCTTGTACATGCAGTGCTGCCATCTTCTGTTTCAGTCCATTATTACACTCTTAAATCCTGCTACTTATTCCTGCGTCTTTTGGGATCTTACAAAGCTTCAAACGACGCGTCGACTATTAAATCAGTCGTGGACGATTTTGATAGTCGACTAATCGTGACTAGTCGACTAACCGTGGCAGCCCTACTTAAAAACAGCACATTTGCATAAAGACTGAAACCAGCACCACTGGCTCTTAAACAGGTCATTATTTAGCTCAAACCCATCCAGCACACTAGTCGCGGCTCTACTGTACGATCGGTACTTTAATACTTCAAGCCCAGTTCTGGTGACGATGTTTCCATCAGTGGGTCCTGACACATTAAAACCACAGCACTTCAGTAGCCTACTTATCATCTCTTTATAAATGCTTGTGTTTGCAGCTGACACAGCTGTATGCATGGTTTATGTAGCACTAAGGTGTGTTGATATTTTTGGTCATAATGTACAGTACAGTACGTATACGGTATGCTTTTAAGCACTGGATTACATTAGATTGATTGAAACACACACCTTCTTTGACTAAATAAGAACCACAGCCAACGTTGGTTATATGGATGATTTTACACCTAAACTAACAGGTTACTCTAGACGAGCAGCAGGTACCTAGAAGAGCAGCAGGCAATGCAGGGTGGCAGACTGAGCTGCTACCCTGCCTGAGGGCATGATGCAGGGCCACAAAAAGGCCACGTCTGACGAGGACAGCCATAACAGTCACACTGAAGACAGAGAGAGAGAGAAAAGAGGACTATCATATTTGGATTATTTTATTAACCCCAGAAAACATGCATGAATGGGATCTACTGGCTGTGATTCATAAGTTAAACTGTTTTGAGGTAAGTTCTGTGGGTAAATACTGCTGAACACCAGCATGGCTGCATTTAACTATTTACTATGAATTCTTGTTGAAACAGCTGTTTCGTGGCTGCAGGAGCTGATCCATGTCTCTCTATCACACACACACACACACACACACACACACACACACACACACACACACACACTCTTCTAATACATTTTGAAATTCATCTTGTAAATTGTGCGTTTGTGTGACATATGTGTGTTATAGGTAATGAAATACTTTTTATAGTACTGTGTGAAAGTGGCCTGTAATGTAAAATGGTTACATTATATACACACGTGTGGAAAGCACAGAGTTTTGCTTCAGAGTGGATAAGGGACAGCATTACATACGTCCATTCAAACTGTAAATACAGGTTTCAGCTTAGAGCTCTGGGTGCTCCCAGGAACTGCACACCCAGCAGTGCGAGAGCAGCCACGGGGCTGGTGCTTCATGTCGGGAACGCAGCTACACGAAACCCTCCAACTGTGACAATTCGTGAGATTTTCACCAGATACGTCATGATGGCGACACCTTCGGCCACTAGATGTCAGTTAGGTGTAGCACCGTGGGTTACGTCACGAGTGGGATTATGTAACACGCACCACATTTACCGATATTTGCAGCAAGTATGCACTCAGTAGGAAACGAGGACACGCGTGTTAAAGTTATTCCACACTCCCACCCGTCTCTGCCCGCCGAGCATATCCCCATCTTAATATTCGGTCTTCATTTGGAAACTAAATCGTTTCAATGTTCGCCCTGTTTTTAAAATCTGAGTGTTTTGCATTCGTACAGTCCCCGATGGACGAAGACATTCCCGGTTTACTAACAACGCGGTAACGTACCAGCGAGGAGCAGCAGCAGGACCGCGACGCTGACGAGCGGCTGGCGGCGGAAGGAGCTCCCCGTGCCGGCGACTCTTCGGAGCATAAGCCAGCTGACGTCATAGGCAAACAGCGGAAGGTTATCGGCGCAACCAAACATGCGTCCGGGTAAAACGACCTGCACATGTCCAATTATGGCCACGACTTCACTCGGCGACTCCAAGCCCCTCCCCCTTCACGGTCCCGCGAGCTACCGTTCCATAATTCCAACCACGGACGGTATTCCCGGTTTTTCCGGAGTTGTTAAAGCGGCAGCTTTGAATTAAAATAAAATGTATAAACTCTTTCCGTCTCGCGTACAAACGGCAGAAAACACACACACGTGTACAAATATAAAAACTAATAAACCTTTAATATGAGCAGTTTGTACAATTTACAAATCGCATTAAAATGTCTGAAATTATTTGCAAATCCCAAAGTCGAACCACACCCATACAAGAGAAATCAAACTGCATATAATGGCATATTTGAGTTATATCAATACACAGGGTTTACATAAAACATCAGGTGTATGCGTTTAAGCAGAGGAGCCATCACATGAAACACTGACATGCAGCCCCTGTAATCACTGTGGCGGACACGTACAAAAATAGATTACACTGATGCACTAACAACTGGCTGATTTCTGAAAAGTCTTTATTTATGTTGTACACGTCCTGACAATATAAGGTCATCCCTGATGGAGGAAAAGATATTTAACCGGTCCAGCGACATAAGAATATATCAGCTCGGTTGTCAAAAATTAAATAAATACAAGCTTTTGGTTTCATATCAAAAGAAACTGCTACAAAACACCAAATCTCAAGATGTCACGCAGAACTGGCGTTACTCACACTTTAAACAGTTTCTCCATTTGTTAAGCCCGTTACATTATCCAGTAATGCATCACCAGTTCAAAACAATGAAAAGAAAGGGGAAAGGTTTAAGGCACCGTTGGGTCGTCTACTGCAAACTGCTGCAGCAGCCGTTGAGCATTTTAAGTTTGCGCCATCTGTTCAACTTCACACTGCAAAAAGGAAAACGCTCATTGTTCAGACCACCTGGAATCCTTGGCCTCCTTACAGTCTCTGGAATATTTGGACATTAGTATTCTAACCTGTAAAAAACGTGATAGTGCTTTAGAGACAAACCAGTGGTTGTATCAGTACAAGAGGCTGACAGGTGAGGAAACACGATCAGTTCTGTAGGCCAGCATGTAAAGACCACACGCTGGCGCATTAACGACCCAACACGTAAGAGGGGAAACAAACAAGAGAAACAAAAAGATTCGGGTATATAAAGGACTATAACAAGAGACGAGAGCTCCAGGTGAATGTTAAACACTTTGCTATAACAGCAGAGTACTGGGGCGCCCCGCGGGCTGCTGTCCCCCAAATCGAGCCCAAAGAGTGGCTGAAAAACCAAACGCAGCGACCACGACGCGACCACGACGCGACCGACGCTCCGCTCTTCCAGCTAAACCTCGTGCATCCTTGTACTGCCGAGCGCGGCGTGAAAAATGTGCGCCGAAGGTTTACTTTGAGTACAAAGATGTCGTAAAGCTCGTGCTTCACATATTTACAGCACAACCTAGAAGCCTGTCTTTACTAAATGGTACTAAACAGGTTAAATACACTGTTGTACTGAAAGTTTATGTCGAGGCACGCTCTGCCACATGCAGCCGTACATGGCCAAACGTATTCCATTATAGCAGGACTTTATACTACGAATAATAGAAGACTGGAGTCTCTGCAAAAACCTTAAACATCCACAAGAGCTTTGCTTACTTCTAAAATCTGTGACGTTTCTAATATAAAGAGTATTAAGAAAAAAACAAACACTGCTGAACATCTTCTCTTGCAAATTTCCTGTTTTCAGAAAAGTAAACTGAAACAAATGAAAACGCTCTGCTGTGACACACTGAAGGCTTTCCTGTTATAAAGCAGCAACATCAGACTGGTGCTGTGATGTGGGAGGAGCACACGGTAGGAGGTTCAAACACGAGCCGCCCTCACGAGAAGCCCGGGGAGCTGGCTGAGCGGTGATGCTGCAGGTGGGCTGTAGTGTTCGTGACACTTGTGGCGAGGCCAGAGGCCTTGAGCGGCGTGCTGCAGCCCTGTGCCTGTGGAAAGCGCTGGTGATAGCGGTCCAAGCGTAGATACTTCACCGTCACCAGCTTACCTGTGAAACAGAAGCAATCACTGCAGTGCTCCTCCATACATGAGCCAACCCATCACAGGGTCATAAATCATGAATATGAGCAACATGTATTCCCATAAAGCTGATTCTTTCAATGTTTGTGGCAAACTGGACCTCTAGCAGATGCGTAGCATACGAGGGTTCACCTACAGGTTGCATTTACTTCACTGTCGGCCACGTGCATCGTCACTCAGAAAGCTGGAAACTATCACGTGAAACGCCTGAAGGACGGGTTTTTGTCCTTCGAGCATCTAAATCATGTCTGTTGATATTTTTGTTAAATTGGTACTGCTGACATAAACCACAGTGATTTGTAGACAGTGTTTCAAAGAGTACAGATTATTGCTTTAAATGTGATTATTTATTAGACTTGATGTTTTGGAGCCTCTGACGGATCCTCCAGCAGTGGTTTTTCAGTCTGGCGCTCGAATCAGTTTTAAATTTTGGTTTTAGGCACAAAAACACTTCTTGACTTGGATCAGACGCAGTTCCCTCTGACAGGCATCCAAGCAGCTGCCATTTTATTTTATTCAATTCTTACTTACAGGCCGACTCTGGAGTCACACTTTAACTTTCTTATGCGTGACACCAGACCGATTTTATTGATAGTATGCTGGTGTGTTTGGGCCTCCGTGACAAAACCATCTCACACTAATAACTTCTGTTTTTAGCCCAACATGTAGCCAGTCTTTGTTGAAGTTCAGTTACTGATATCGATGTTAAAAATCCCCCAAATTAAATTCTCTCTTTTCCGTTTCATAGCCCTACCTTTAATATTCAACACATATTTTAGTTTAATGTTCAAAGTCTTGAATGAGTTCCATCCTTGGATCGCTGTTCCCCTTGTTACAGACCATCCTTACTTACATGGCTTATATCATTTTGTAGGGAAATCCTGCTAAAGCCCAGAGTGAATATCAGAGGCTCCTCAGTGTTGAAGCACAACGTGTCCTGTTTGCTCTCATTTACAGTAGAAACTGATGTTAATCACAGGGTTGACAAACATGTTCCCTTTCTGTGCTCTTCATGTATCACATGAGTAATGATGGCTGTGCATTATAAAACCTTACGTGAGGGTTTGACATAGAAAACTATTTTTTCCAGTCATTCGTATAAAATTCTTCCATGTTTTTGGTTAAACTGAACATGTTCGACAGCAGCACCTGAGCTGTGAGCAGAACTGTTCTAAGGGGGAGATAATCTCGCATCTATCAGAGGAAATCAATCAGGTTATTTGGACGCTGCTTTAGACTCTGTGTGAACTCAATGAGGAGCAAATGTGAGCTGAACATGATTGTATTTCACAGCACGTCACTGAACTTGATCCAAACATCTCAGTGGTTCCTTTAACTGCAGCACGGGAGTAGCATCATGGAGATGATCAAAACTTTGAAAAGCAGCTGTAATC
This sequence comes from Aulonocara sp. 'chitande type north' Nkhata Bay, assembly GCF_057382095.1. Classification (NCBI taxonomy): domain Eukaryota; kingdom Metazoa; phylum Chordata; class Actinopteri; order Cichliformes; family Cichlidae; genus Aulonocara; species Aulonocara sp. 'chitande type north' Nkhata Bay. Next base: position 42,038,004 of record NC_141360.1, read on the forward strand.
CTGGCTCCTGTTCAGCAGCATCAATACTGGCGTGGACTCTGGCAGCAGCTCCAGCTGCACTTACAGTCCACTTTCATTAGGAGAGTTTTGGGAGATTTACCTACGGTATCTATTTGCTTCCATCAAATTCAATATGATCATTTTTTCTTAAAACTGTATATTTTCTCAGACATTCGCTATATTTCATGTTTTATTGTGAATAACATATCATGTGTGATTTACCATCAAACCAGGAGCCATGAAGCGCCTTGAAGGCTTTCCCTGAGTACTCTGCAGAGAGACACTTGACATAGACGCAGCCCTGTGAAGATAAAGGAGGCGGGAGTGACACGTGCAGCTAACAGCATTAAAGCCAAACTGTGGGCAGGCACAACGTACCTCTCGTGAGGTCTTGTCCACAGCTATATGGACAATGCCATCATTATCGCTGCATTTCTCCAAGATGGCCTCACGAATGGCTAGGTCCCAGTTCTCCCCCACCTCCCTGAAAACATCAGGTAACAAGAGCAGAAAGTCACGTCTGTAAACACTGAGGACAGAAGCATCAATCGTTTGTCACCTCTGTTCCATCAGGACAGAAGGGCGATAACAAACGTGTAGTTCTTAAAATGATATAAAACACCAGCTTCCAACAACTTTCCACCCAAAGCAGAGCTGCTGGACAGGACTTTGCTAAATGTGCAAGGAAATTGTTGCTTCAACCTTTAGCAGGAACAAATAACACGGAGCCAACAGGTCAGCAGACGATGCTCTTAACACGGGACTGCATTTCCCCTCCAACATCTGGACTCTGCAGAAAGTTGTCTGGGAACTTTTGGGAACTTTAGTTCTGCTTTTTATAAAATCGTCCCAGCTTCCACCTGCAGCTGGATCACTTCCTGTCGGACAGACTAGGCAGGCATGCCTCACTCTCAGTGCATCGACACCAGTTCCCCCAGGACTATTTACACTTTCTCCTCCCTGTTCACCAACAGCTGCACCTTTAGTCACCAGCCCATCATCGGGCTCATCTCAGGTGCAGACGAGTCCATCTGTAGGAGGGAGACTGACAGCCTGGTGAACTGGTCGAGTCTCACAACAGCCTGTTTGTAGATATGGACGCCTGGATATGCAGACTCACTGTTTGCAGCTTTAACTGCTTCAACTCTTCTGGCAAGGCTTTCCACAAGGTTTAGGTGTGTGCTCATGGGAATATTTGACCATCCAGAAGAACATGTGTGCAGTCAGACACTGGTGTTGGATGAGAATGCCTGTGAAGCAGAGGGTTGAGGGTGGGGTGCCGGGGGAAGGTTGGCTGTCCCAGCTGACAGCAGTCATCTAATCCCAGTAGGACGGCGGGGCCTGGGAGAGAGAGTAGCGACGGGCACGGAGAAAACGACGAGCGACTGAAAAGCTGCTCCGTCAAGAAACGGTAAATTAAACAAACACCAACAGCAGAGTTGCGTGTCTGTGGTGCCGGCTTTGGGGACTGGGGGCGTTACAGCATGGTGTGCAGTTCCCCCTCTGCTTCATCCCAAAGCTGTTCTCTTGGGTTGGGGTCAGGACTCCAGTTCTTCCACAACAAACTCACTCGTCCATGTTTTTAATGACTTGTTTTGTGTCCTTGGGTGCCGTCATGTTGGAACAAGAAGGGCCCATCCCCAAACTGGGAGCACGAACCTGTCCAAAATGTCTTGGTGTGCTGAAGCACAAAGAGTTCCTTTGACTGGAAATAAGGGGGCAAGGCCGACTGCTTAAAAACAGCCCACCTCCACCAAACTGGACAATGCAGTGAATGAGCACCGTTCTCCATCCATTAAATGGTTATGGTAACATTAATATCCTAATATTACAATCCATCAACAATTGTTTTCCAAAAAGTCTCCATCACATCCCAACGGTGCTCCATAAGACTGATCTAGTGACAGAACATTAGAGTACAATGAGCTCTGTGACACGGAGTCGTATCCATGTCAGCAACAAGACTGAAGCAGCTGATGGCTTTGAAACGATGCTCAGCTGGTACCAAGAGGCCCAACGTGTGGCGATAACATCAGCCCCACACCGTGTCACTACCACCAGCCTGAGCTGCTGATTACAGGGTCGGTCCATACTTTCAGAAACAACACATGTTCATCTTTTCCATTTATAACGTACTTAGTCTTGAAAACGTTCTAGTCCTCTACCCTGGGACATCTTTAGTGATGTATGTGATCCTAACAGATCATCAAACATGTAGAAGAAAGAACTTACATGACTGGATCAAACATGTTCCTGATTTTCAGACATGGGGTCAGGCTGTTGGGAGGTGAATTCCTCCGGTCCAACGGAAACGCTGAAACAGCAACATGATCAAACTGTTAACGGGCAGGTGATCGCAGTAAGAACATCTCCATAAAGTTTACAGACTGGTTAACGTGCCATTAGGTCCATCAGCATTTAGACAAACAAGTGGCCTGAAACGCCATCTGATCAACTAGACGCTCTTTAGTGCGTTACCTTTTCCTTGCCAGACTTTGGAGGAGCCCTTGTCACAATTAAGAGAAGGCTGGATCCACCTCCAAACCAGGAAGTCTGCTCCACCAATCCTCTGAGTCTCTGTTCGAATCCTTGATTCATTCGCTGAAAGAAAACTCACGGCTCGCTCCCAAATCTTTTTCATTTTCCTCCTGCAAAACAAAATCCCCAAATCATCAGTACCCCAACTGGGCACAACCCGGAATTTCTCTTATACAATATCCCGTCCATGATGTGGGATACAGACTCATGGAAATGTACCAAATACCTAGAAACAATTAAAATCTATAATTAAATCCAACAAATAACCCCCTATTCCACCCCAGATTAAATGAAGAAATAACAATAATGCACGTCAGAAAAATACCTTCCAAAGGTTACACATAGGGGTGGGCGATATAAACGATATACATTTGGCCAGCGACAGATTTTGACTACACCGCTCTATCGCGATAGCGCATGTTGATGATGTCATCAAGCTGCGCCTGTTTTGGTCGAAAGAATCGCAGCAGCTACAACCATTATCATCTGCAAATGATGGCGGGCGACAGTCACAGCAAAGAGATGAAGCACTTTTGGAATATGGGGAAAGCCAAAAACTGTACTTCCTCCTCTTCCGTAACATTGATTCATTAATGCTGAATCCTCTGCAGCTGCTCTGTTCCCATGTTGTTGCAGTATATTAATAACTAACCTCGTATTGTGGATGAATAATCTCAGTTGTTCTCCTGACTGAAGTTTGGCCCGTGTACAGCATCCTGCTATGCGACTGCATTTGTCCCTGACCACCAGAATCCCTCACGTTAACTTTTATCGAGTGGAAAAAAAGTTCATCCTCCAGCTTCACTGTGTTTGTTATGCTAACATAGCTGTGTCGCTAGCAATCACGTAGCACATCATTATATACCAGCTAGTCCAACTTCAGTAACCTGCAAACGTCACTGCTGTTTAGTTTCTGTCTTCATTTATAATGGCACCCAAAGCGCTTTACAATGCCACTATGCATTCACTCTCACATTCACACACTGGTTATTTATGTTGGAAGTGGCAGCAGAGCTGTACGATTTAATTAGTTTCAGAAATCTCTCAGTCAGAACATGGTATGAAATGTTTAGGTGGAAACTAGCGAGCTAACTTCCTGTTAACTTCTAACTCCGTTAAATTTAATAACTTCTGTTTTCATGGATGCCTGGATGTTAAACTTAATTGTTACACCTGGTAAAGCAGCAACGCTGATCGTTTTATTAAAGATGAAAGAATTTAGACAGTTTTTAAACTCTCAGTGATGCTGCAGTGTTCGTTTGACTTTGGGACCTGAAGCTGACGGAGTTTTGGACCCAGATTACTCCATGAAGCTCCTCCCTACGGCAGCCGTAATGCTCTGACGATCCATCAAGCTGTGCGGCTTATCAAAGCTGTACTAAAACATTTTTAACAGATTTCTGCCAAAATCGGTCCGAGGTCAGTAAGCACAACCAGAATTCATACATAAGGCCCACTCTCGATTTTTGAGAACATTAAAGGATTTTAAGTGTGGAAAATACGTTATACAGAAGAATATATCGCGATACATATCGTTATATATCGTTACCGCACGTGCTTCAAATTATATCGCAAAATGAGTTACATACTAGTTACACAGTAATTCTACTTATTGATACCTTTCACAAATGGAGAGTTGAGTTTCAATCCAGCTCTGACGTCTGGACAGAAATGTGAAATTTCCTCAAAGACCAACGATGTAAAGTTAAATCTTATAACGTACAAAAAGTTCAGACCCACCTCAACCAAAGAAATTAAAAAATAACTAAATAAATAAATCAGTAATCTGATTACCCGAGGAAACTGCTTTGAGGTCTAACACTAAAGATGGGACTTACCGGTCCTGCGGCTGAACCAGCGAGTCTCTGACATGCGGGATGGGCAGGTAGGGCTGTAGGTCCTGGTTCTCTTGGCAAGCCTCACCATGAGTCTTCATCACATCTGGATAGGAAGAAGGTACCAAACTCATAAGCAAACACTTCCTGTCTGACATCCAAGTGAATACGGTGCGGTCCTTACCGATGATCCTCTCCACCATGTCGTACATTTGTCTCGTCTCCGCCTCGTCTCTCCTCCAGCGATACTTCACGTAGCACACCACGCTCCACACACAAGCTGCCGCTGTGCAGACAAACACAGCATTCACAGGTTCAAACAGACCAGCTAAACACTGCCTCCACATCTGTATCAATCTAAACTCTGATGGATGAATCACTGAAGCTGGTGCTGCTGACAAGAACGTATTCAGGGTATATTTAGTCATAATATTCGTTTATCCTTGTTTTAAGGAACCATTTCTTATCAATCAGCTGACAACAGAATGTCGCTCCTGCTCACCTACAAACTATTTGATCTTTCTGTTTAGTGTCAAAGTTTTTATATCATTTATTGAGAAAAATGCATGAAACAATCATCACCTGTGTGACCAGAAACTTGGTGGGTTTTGCTTTAATAACAATTTGGCCCCATTTTAGTGTCTTTGTAGCAGACCACACTTTAGTTGCCAACAGCAGCTACTGCAGCAGACCATCAAATGATGGCATTAACACCACATGGATCTCACACCTGGATGGGGTTTGACTGATTTCCAAACATCAGTCGAAAGACAAAATGTGTGTTCCTTTACAAATGACTAAAAAATAGATCCCATTAAAAAAAGAAGCTGTGTCTAAATCACGACACACTGCAAAGACATGTTTGATAATTCCTTCTAAAAATGACTCCCGTCAGGTGCTCGCCCCTCATTCACAAACCAGATGCAGAAACTGCCCCCGCTACCATGAGGGGAAGGCTTTCTGAATCATCTCGTGAGGGACAGCACCCACCTGCACAGTCCTCATTATAAACTCCATGTTTACAGTTTGTGTAACGTGGTTTATTCACCGACTGCAATGAGGAGGACTCTGTTTATGATGGTGAAGAAGGCTCGGCGGAAACGGCACGTGAAGGACATCTTGGGATGAGTGGACTCCAGCCGAGCGATCTCAGACACCTTAGTCACCGGCTCATCCGGCACCGCTCCCACCAGCCTGCAAACACCGGCACAGAAAGTGAGTGCACGTGTCGCTCTCACGGAGGCAGCGAGGAACTCTTCAAAGAGGCTGAACATTACCTAATGCCAAATTCCTGGCCTTTTTGGATGATCCAGTCCAGAGAGTCATTAATTAAGCCTTTAAACGATTTATTTTGAGCCTGCACAGAAAGAAGAGACATGATTCTCATTTATTTTAAGCAATTTCTGCTGATTCACTTAAAGAGCCAGGTGCTATGATGTTTATACATGAAGACTCACATGTGCAAGCACATACGAGTAAGCTGCATTAACCTGGTTACTCCACATGGACAGCAATCAGACTGCTGCCACACTTTGATTTAACTGTGTGATAAAAGATGGAACTGCTGACGTTTCCTATTGAATGTGTTGTTGTGTGGATGTACCAGTAAATACAGCGAGGCCTCATCTATGGACACACTCCGGTTTGGATGATTTGGGTCTCCACAGTCATGCTGGCCTGTAATCACAAGATTAAACTGATGATAATCTCGCTTTAATCCAACTTCCCCAGATCAGCACACACACAACAACGAGCTGATATGAGCGGACAGACCACACAAATGTCACAGACATCTGTTTGTGCTATATGTTTCTGTAAGGACAATAATACAGCCTGTTAGAATCACCACATAATGTCCCATAATGATCATTCTCTGTACTCTGTGTGTGTCTGAAAATTTACTATTAAATCAAATTTCAAAGGAAGTTAAACGATGTAAAAATGGAGCAAATATGTTAAAATCTTGTGTTCACATTAGCTGATGTGGTAACTGTGCTGTCATAAATCTGATACTGTGAAATAACCGTTTCCATATACAGTTAATAAAAATTAAAATCATTACCAGCAACAAAGGCCAAGTGGTCATGAAGACTGAGCAGCAGCTTTTGGATCACATCCTTCTGTAAAAAGAAACGCCCGATTATATTAGAAAGTACCAACAAAACTGCACTGATCTGCATATTTATTCATTTTACTGACAAAATCTCTGCAGAGAAAAAGGCCATTACACGCAGAGGGCGTGGCCAAAAAGCAGCACGCCACTCTGAATCTTTCGGTCAAACACAAACACAACAAACATGTTGGGGATTTAAGTTCTTAAAAAACACGTTGTGAAAAGAGTCGACATCATCCCAATGAGCAGAGACGTTTCTGGACAATAAAAAGGAAGAACGACTCTGGGCAGCAGGAAGAATTTCATGGAGGTCACGTTCATGTTTCCGGTGGGCAGTGTGGCAGTGGGAGCTGAGACTAGACGTGGGTTTGTTTTTTAAATCAGTTTCCCAATTCAAATGGATTTTAGTTTGAATAAAGCGTTATTGATTCATTGAATCCTGAATGATTTTCAAGTATAAAATTTGCCAGAATCTCAGGTCAAAGTTCATAAAAATATTTCAACAATCACCAAACGAGAGCAGGACACAAAGACGTAAACACAGAGCGTGGATCGTTCACCCGACGGCACGTCTCAGTGTACCCACAGACCAGTTTACCATCAAAATCTGTTTGATCCTCAGTTACTCTGACACAAAGGCCTCTGCTGTGATGCTCACACCTCTGATCAAGTCTCACAGTGTCAGCTTTGTTTTTATACACAGATATAAACATGGAGAAGTAAGAATAAATGATCAGAATCATAATACTTCTGAGTCAAAACTCCGTGACGAGGCCCAGCTGAGGAGGCAGAGGAATCGTTTCAGAGAGCCGACTGACCCCAAGCAGCGTCTAGATGTGTCTGAGGACAAATAGGATTATTTTACTATGTGTATCTTCAGAAATGGTGCTTGTTTTGAGCCACGAGCGTACTTGTTGGTGCCAGAAAGTATTAGCACCAAATTTACATGCGTTTTTCTACCTCCACTCAGCAGCCATCTTTAATCCACTGTGGGTAGTTCTTATTTGAAGCATTATCTGAATAAACAGTAGATTCATGGTCATGGTGCCATGTCATCAGGTGTCAGGCAGGTTATCTGACCTGCAGTTTAATAGTTGGACACAGGCCTCTGACAGAAATCGCTCTTCATGAGCTTTTTTATCTGCTGTTTGTTGCAGCTTGGTAAGCTTTAGGCAAAACACTACGTAGGTTGAGATATTCTAAAATAAAAAGCATTGAAGTAGCACTTTTCCACGGTGTTGTTTTGTTTAAGCTGGGAAGTGCAGATACCCCACTTTGCTAATGACAGCGAGTCAACATCTGTCAGAACTTTAGGAACACTGCTGGCGCAGTGCTGTGAAAACATGTTGGCCACCAAACTGATGTGTTTATTTTTGCATGTTTGTTGTGCTTAAATGTTTCAGATCTTATATGAACAAAGATAAACTGAGGAAACTGAAAATGTCATTTTCAGATGATGACATCGTGTTTTTAAAAAGCTATCCAACCTACACTGTCACACGCTTGGACACGCCTTCTCATTTAATGCTTTTTCTTTATCTTCATGTGTATGTATGTAGCTAACAAAGAAGTGTAAAACAACTCAAAACATGCTTGAGATTCTTCCTTTGCACATGCTGGTATTCTCCGATGAGCTTTATGAGGTTGTCTGCAACGCTAACAAACTGTGGACGGCGTGCAACTTTGAGGAGTCTAAAATATAAAACACATTTAGAGTTATTTATCAACTTTCTCTTTGCTACATAATTCCATCTTGTTTCATATATTTGATGTCTTCAGTTTGTATCTACAATGAAGAAAGCAGCAAAAATAAAGACAACATTAAATGAGAAGGTGTGTCTTCTGATTGGCTGTCAGTGTGGTTCTATGTAATATGTAAAACTGCCCACTAAGCCTAATAATTGGTGACGCCATGATTTGCAGCAAGAAGTGCAATCGAGCATGTGTGATAACTGCCAATGAGTCGTTGCTATCACTCTACAGGACTTCTGCAGACTTGTTTTTCATGTAGCCACCAAATCTGTTCATTGTTTTTACGGCCTCGATCTTTTTGGTAAGCAGTGGTTTTAGCTTCGAGCTCTCGTGGACGGCATTTTCACCCCATCTCTGTCTTATTGATGCTTCCCTCAGGGCACCAGTAAACCCACTGTAGCGTTCGCATTGCTCACCGCCGCTGATTTTCCTGCTGTTAGGGCGCAAGAAGCCGCTGCAGTATTCTTGTGAACAATAGGTGGCAGCACTCAGGCAATATCATGACATAAGTGTTGCTATAGGAAGGGAAGAAGTCACAACTGAAAGCAAAGACTTTCCCCGAGTGCCCATATTTCAAACAGCAGTAACAATCCCCTCTGCATACATGTCCATCAGAATGGGACGCCAACCTTGGCTAGGTTGTATTATTAATATTATGAAAACATATAGCTATGTTTTCATATTCAGATGACACCCAGCTTTATCAATCCATGAAATACGACGACAGGTTGTCTTAAAGACAAAGACCTGGGTGGCCTCTAATTTCTTGCTTCTAAATTCATTCAAAACTGGCGTTATTGTACTCGGCCCTGAAAAGCTTACAAACATGATGTCCAACCACATACTTTACACCGACTCTAATAAAACCTTGGAGTTGTTGTTGATGAGGATTCAATGTGCAAAGTAAACAAATATGCAGGACTCCTTTCTTGCATTTGTGCAATATTTCTAAAATTAGAAACATCCCATCTCCGAATAATGCTAAAAACTGGCTCGTGCGCTTATTACCTCCACACTGGATTACTGTGATACATTATTGTTCAGCTGCCCTAAAAACTCCCCTGAAAGCCTTCGGTTGATCCAAAACGCTGCAGCCAGAGTGCTGTCAGGGACGAGGGCATTGATGATCATCTCTCACACTGGCTTCATGGCTCCAAGTTCATTCCAGAACCTAACTGAAAATCTTTCTCCTCACATACAGGGTTTAAGACCTCATAACAATATCATCTCAACAGAGCACTTCACTCTCGGACTGCAGGCTTACTTATGGTTCATATTTAAAAGTAGAATGGGAGGCAGCGCCTTCAGCTTTCAGGGCCACCTCCAGTTTGGCACAGACATCCTCGCTACCTTTAAGATTAGGCTTCAAACTTTCCCCTTGGATAAAGCATCTGGTCAGGGATGGATCCGGTCACCCTGAACCCTCCCTTAGTTACAGTGCAATAGGCCTAGGTTACTGTGGGCTTCCCATGATGCATTGAGTGTTTCTTGTTCGCTCACTGTGCTTACACACCTCTCTGTATGTAATCATTATTTATCTATCATCGTTTGCTCTTTTCCACAGTCTGTCACCCTCCCCTGGTTGTGCCAGAGGTTCTTCCTGTTAAATGTTGTTTTTACTTTCCACTGTGTGCTTGGTCACGGGGGGTTGTTGGGGTTGTCTCTGTATACGGTAGAGTCTCTACCTTACAATACAGAGCACCTTCAGTAACTGCTCTTGTGACTGGTGCCATACGAATAAAACTGAATTATTGTTGAATCATAAACACTGTCCTGTACTGAGGCAAGTGAGACTATCTGATAACTCTCCGTTTCTCTCGGTAGGCCGTCCACTCCTGGGGAGTTTCATCACTGGTTCAAGTTTTCTTCAGTTGTGGATAATAGCCTTCACCACAGTTTGCTCCCAAAGCCTGGCTTTGTAACCCTCTTCAGACTGATGGAGGTCAGAGTCTTTGTTTCTTACCTGTTCATACGTTTCTTTAAGTTGTAGTTAATTAATGATTAAACAAGAAGGCAATTACTTTTCAACATATGGCCCATTAGATCTGTATACCTGTGTTCAGATCAAATCCTCATTTATCATCTTGTACCAACTTGGATTATCTGATATCTAATGTCACAATTCAGTTGATGATCTGAAACGTGTGACAAATACACCAAAAAAATAAATAAATCAGCATTGCAAGTTACTGAAATGGTACACACTGTTAATCTAATCATATTTTCTGTGCTGTACATTTGAAAACCTCTTAACTTAAAGAGTAGGGGGAGCCTGAAGAAAGTATTTACTTACATTAGGTGTGTCAAACTCTGGGGGAGGGCTATTAACTGAAAATGAAGAAGAGACAGACAGTCAGGACAATTCTCATAAAAGTTTCCAAAGTACACGGATTGAGAAAAACATCCATAAATTACTTTTTCTGTTAAATATAAAACTGTTAGTGTGTGCATTCGTAGCTTTTGCACACTGTGCATCATTTTAAGTGTAACGTGATTCTTTTGATAGTCACATAATCCTTTTATCTGTAGGGGCACAAAAAACAACTCAGAAATCAGTGGAAGTGAATTTGGAGCGCCGTCCCCGTCCGACTGCTGTTCTGTGCTTGGGCAGACTGACTGTACAGATTCCTGCCAGTCTAAAAATGCTCATCTTTGGATCTGTTTGTATTTGGGAATCTCTCCAACTTTGGTGTTTGTTCAGCAGGAACATCCACTCAAAATACACAAAGAATAAACACTTGAATACATTACCAGGCAATAAAACAACTGCATGCATTACAGTCCCTAAACGTTAACACTCCAAATAGGCAGTTCGCCCAGATACTCACTGACGTTATCCACCTCCATGGCTCCTGAACCCCTCATCCTGAGGTACATGAGGCCCAGCAGCACAAAGAAGAGACACGCCGCTGTGAGCAGGAACATGGACAGGTAGTGAGCGCTAAAACTACCTGAGGAAGCTAGCTCTTCCCTTTTGAACTGCTGGAGAAGCTCATCTTCGGGAGCAGACACGTTTCTCTTGAGCGCTGCGTGGCCGTAGGAATGGTTGGGAGCAGGGGTGTGAGTAGAGTGGTTGCGCCCGTACGTCTGCGACAGACCGCTGTAGGTGGAGAAGCGCGGTCTCAGCTCGGTGCTGTTGCTTCTGGATGCTCCGTCCTCCCCGGTGGCCGGACTGTTTTTACCGGTGTTGCCTTTGTGGTTTTCGGTAAGTGACCTGTAGATGGGTTTCCTTGGAAGTGTGTGACTCCGCGAGTCTCCCAAGCGGCTATAGTCCCTTCTCCTTAAATCATCTTCCTCTTCATCCTCACCTCGACTCCCCCCCATGCTTAGAAAACGACGAGGCGTAGCTTCTGTGTTCTGCCCATCGGTCGCAGACCCTCGATCAGTAACGTCGGAAGATAACGCCACACTGGGGTGGTTTCGTCGAGGCTCCAATCTGTCGCATTCTGGGTCGCCGACGCCAAGCCCACTAACTTCCTCCTCGTCCGAGTCTGAGTAATCTCCAGCTAATTTGCTAGCATTCAGGCGAGACGCCCCGCGACCATTTAAAGAGCGAGATTTCTTTTCCATATCCTCCTCATAATTGTCCTCGTCCCCTGAGTCGTCGTAACGCCGTAGTCCCGCATCGGGACTGGGTCTGTCACCGACTCCCCAGCCCAGTGAGACACGTCTCTCTCCGTTCTGACCCAGGGAAAAATTGCTGCTTGGTGTCGCACTGTGGTCGTACCGACTCTTGATAGCCACACTCGGCGGTGAGGCAGGCCTAATCTTAGGCTGCTGTTGAGAACTGGAGCTTCTGTTCGCTCTGCCACTGGGACCGAGGCCTTTCCTCTTTAGTGGGGTTTCAGCATCAGACTCGTCGGAGCTGAAGCCGAGGAGGGAGGACTTCCGGCCCGGTCTCCTGCTTGTATTCAGGTGCGTGACGTCATGGCTGACTGGCCTAGATGCCACTGTGCTACCGCCGCCAGTGGTACTGTTAATGGCACCGATAGTACGGGTTTTACCAGGTCTTAGTCCTCGCTGCTGTTGCTCCTCGCGAAGCTTCTTGAGTTTCTTCAGGTACACCGGACGAGTGTTTTCAGTAACGGGCCCTGGAGTGAAACCAAAGCGTTTTAATTCCAAAAAAAGCTCCTCATCCGTTAACTGTGTTGACGCCATCTTGAAAAGACCTCGAAGACGGTTCTGTGACGGAAATGACGTAGAGGTGAAGTGGCAACCAACTGGGCTGTGTTCAAAATCACCAACAAGCTGCGAAAATATGTCGCAGACACCCCCTTTATTACGTCGCGGATGTTTTCAAATAATAGTTTGTTTCACTTTTTCTGTGCGCATATTAAAAATCTAATTACTGTTTTTCAAACAAATAGCTTTATTGAACGTGTAAACAAACAAAAGTAACCATCTAACAACTGAAGGCACGGTAACAACGAAAAACATACAATTTCAATATGAAAAATATAAATAAATACAAATCACACAAAAAGGAAAAAGAGTCAGAGAAAACAATCACATTAAATCAAAATTGTTAGGTAATAAAAGTAATTTCACGTCACAGACTCACTGAACCGCTTTACGTCATTCTTCCAGTAATTCCAGTCAGGCTTTGCTTTGAAAAATCTGCATCAGTGAATAAAATATTTTCCAAATAAATTTACTTTTTTTCTCGTTTGTTTGTTTTCTGTTTTTTAAACAATTGTTGTTGTTATTTTTTTATTTACAAATTCCACTTTACTACTCAGTGAATGGAGTAAATGGTCCAAAAAATGAACGAGAACATCTTCAGAGACTGGATGAAGTCCTGCAGCGATTAGAGGAGGCGGCCCTGAGTTTAAATGTCAGTTCACAGAGAAAGAAGTGACATTTTTAGGACACCGGGTGGATAAGACAAGCTTACATCCAGTGCTGGCTAAAGTGAAAGCAGTGCAGGGGGCGCTACCCCCAAAATCAGTGACAGAGCTCAAAGCTTATTTGGGGTTGTTGAACTACACAGCATTCTGATTTTAAGCCCTACAGACAGAGACACCAGGAGATGAGTGTGCAGGGTGGGTGTGTGCTGTGGGGGGCAGAACGAGGTGGACGCCCATGTTAGAACAGCTACATCAGTCACAACCAGGAAAAGACGCATGAAGGGCCTGGGCAGAAGCTCATGTGGTGGCCACATATGGAGACTGACACTGCAGACAAGGTGAAGTACTGCAGTACTTACTTTACGCAGTAAGTACATTACTGTACTATATATGTACTGTATATGTACATACACACACACATATATACATATAACCAAGTACCTGCAGAGGGTCAGGCAAGTCCTGAGGAGGGAAGGAAGGGGACCGGGGACTGGTGAGTGTCAGCACCACAGTCCAGGATGAGACAACGAACATCCAAGAATACATCAGGAAGATGGAACCATCATGGAAGGACAGGCCCCTGCACGGTATGTACCACCGGCAGATAGAGGAGGTGGCTGATATCCAGAAATCCTACCAGTGGCTGGACAAAGCTGGACTGAAAGACAGCACAGAGGCACTAATCATGGCAGCACAAGAACAAGCTCTGAGCACAAGATCCATAGAGGCTGGGGTCTATCACACCAGGCCAGACCCCAGGTGCAGGCTGTGTAAAGATGCCCCAGAGACAATCCAGCACATAACAGCAGGGTGCAAGATGCTAGCAGGCAAGGCATACATGGAACGCCATAACCAAGTGGCCGGCATAGTGTACAGGAACATCTGTGCCGAGTATAACCTGGAAGTCCCGAGGTCACAATGGGAGATGCCCCCAAGGGTGGTGGAGAATGACCGAGCTAAGATCCTGTGGGACTTCCAGATACAGACGGACAAAATGGTGGTGGCTGACCAAAATAGGCGAGTGGCTCCAGCAGATCCCGGGAACAACAGCAGAGATCTCTGTCCAGAAGAGCGCAGTCCTGGGAACAGCTAAGATACTGCAGGACCCTCAAGCTCCCAGGCCTCTGGTAGAGGACCTCAGCTTGAAGGATAGACCGCCCACAGGGGCGAGCTGGGTGTTTTACATATGTCTTGCAGTCCTGTGTTGATTTCCTGTCATACATAGCACCGTGGTCTTGGAGGAACGCTGTCTCGGTTCACCGTATGCTGCACCACTGTACATGGTTGGAAATAAAGCCACTTGACTTGAAAATATATTTTTGGATTTCAAAACAAAAGTTCCCAGTTACTGTTGAATATGCCTAACATGGTAGCAACATATCCTGGGCGTGTTACTCTGAAGGAAGATTTCTGGGCCTGGATTTTGAACTTCTGGCTTTCGGGTTGTGTTCATTAGATCTATTCCACATTTCTCTACAAGCTTCTCTGTTGTTTTTGCTGTTTACAGATATAACCTATAACTGATTTTAATGATGTCTTACAAGACCGAACAAACTTCAATCATATGTCATGTGTCAACAGATAAAGCCAAACTTAATGCAGGCAAATGCTGGAAATGCATGCAGTGCTGTTGTTCATTAGCACACACACATTTACTCAGATCAACAGATTAACAGCTTACTGTTTTAATCAAGTTAAAATGAATCTAACAATCATATGTATACAATCATTATATAATCAGTTTCACACACATAAAGACCATGATTTCACCTAATTGTTTTAATAAAGTCTTTTTCATGTATAGACTTGCAAAAACAAACACAGTGAATTTAAAACAATACCAAGAAGCTCATAAATTAAAAAGTAAATATCACAATTTTAGAAATCAGCATGTATTCATCTGGCAGACCATTAACAGAGGGGGAGTGAGTCTGTGGTGACTCAGCAGTAAATCTTATGCATAACAAATTAAAACAGCGGGCCGTTCACAAATGTGCACACAGAGGTTTTGCCTCCTTCCTAATTTTTCTCTTTCTGCGTATTTGTCACACATTTCAGACGATGGACTGCTGTACAACAGTCATATAAATAAATACATTTTAATATTAGTTTAGAAGTTTTTAAATTCTAATTTTATTTAAATTGATGTCATGAACTACTTGACTACACCTAATAACTGCTCGTGTCACCCTCAGCAGCAGCTGCAATCAAGCGTTTGTGATAACTACCAGCGGGTCTTTGTTATCACTGAGGAACTTTGGCCCACTCCTCTTTGGAGATTTGTCATAATTTAACAACACTGGAGGGTTTCAGACATGAACCTGTTCACATCATACCAAAGCCGTGGCTCTCACAGGTTGGGACACACTGCTTTACATTGTGACAGGACGTGTTGCTTTTCTCTAAGCCTACTTAGATCTGCAAAGTTAAACAGAACCTGTGTTTTTCAGACAGGTCCGAGACCTTTTCTGTATTTTCACCTTTATTTCAACGTGATGTACAGTTTATATAATTACTTATCAGCATCGTTCTATGAGCACGTTTGGTTCACGTCGTGGAAAACTGTACTGACAAAATTATTATTCATTTTAAAGATGTGCTTAGATTTTCTAACAAAGCCAATGTTGTTTGCAAATCTTTGTGTGTGTGCATCATTCAGAATCCAATCAAATTCAGAAAGGAAGTACTGACCAATCAGATTTGTGCACACACACACACGTCTGTGAACACATCTGATTGGTCAGTGTTTCCTTTCTCAATGCTTCCTGCATTTGCATCCATCCAGCTCTCCTTTCAGTGTGAGGCTCTGTCTTCACCTGTAAACTGCATGAACTGGAGCAGCACGACTGGAGAGGTCTGTGTAGAGCTGCTGTTTAAAAGAAATGAGCTGCATTAGGGGCAGACGAGCTGCTCACTGGCTCCATATCAAATCAGGCAGTGTGGCCTTCCTCCACAAAACGACGAGTACTTGTTGGTTTTACAAGACAGAAAAACTGATAATAATCCACAACGCTGGTTAATTTGGGGTTTCAAACAAACAGCAGAGAACAACAGAAAGAGCTTACCAAGAACACACCGATTGTTTTAACAGTTACAAAGGTCAATAATGGGATTTTTGGTGCACCAACATCAACACTCACAAGCATAAATTAATCACAGAACAGGCAAATTGTGGGTTTGCAGCACTCAGTGCTTCTTCATCGAGTCGAGGACGCGGAGAATGTGCAGGAAGAGGTTGACAATGTCCAGGTAGAGGTTAATGGAGGCCAAGATGTGCTCCTCAGGAGAGAGCTGCTTCATCAGCATGCTGGTGTCATAGATGATGAAGCCACAGAAGACCAAGGCCCCAGCTCCAGCCAGGAACAGACCTGCATCGTCACTGTGGAAGAAGAGCTGCAGAGAGAACAGAGCACAAGGGGATTTAAAGTGACTCCCATCGGTTTGCTCCTAAAGCCAAACCACCACTGCTCTGCGTCCACCTCAAACTGTTATTTAATACCATCATCCCTGACGTTCTAGTGATTAGGCTGCCGTAACTTCCCACTTGGATCGAAAGCTTCCTTACAGAGATCAGAGAGCCCTTCAGTCCCGGCCTTGTTCAGCCGACTGCTCTCTGGAAGGAGGTAAAGAACCAGCACACTCCTAACACTGACAGCACCCAGCAGCAGTTTGTGTTTGATTTTACCAACGTGTCTATGTTTTGTTTCATCGTGTTTATAGCCGTGTTCAACTTCAGCTGCAGCACTGACATCTTATCCTATACAAGGAAAAGCAGCAGAACAAAGGCTGGTTTTAAACTTGGAAGTCTTCTGCACTACAAGGCCTTTTATTTCAACAAGCCCTTTACCCCAGCAGGCAAGAAAAAGACCAGCTCTGCAGTTTGCACGCTTCACAACAGGGAAACTACAGGTTTCATTTGTGCACGCCGTCTCACTGCCACAGCTTGCTGCTTCTACCCGTGACCAGTTCACCTACTGTGGCTCAGCAAATGTTTGATGTGGAAAAAAGTCCAACATTACAATTCTCCAACTAAACTTCTTTACATTGGTGCACAGCCCATGTGTAGGCTTAGCTCAGAAATACCATCAGCCCTTTTTCTCTGTAGCTTTCTGTTGTTTGTAACTTGTTGGCCTTTGTTCCTCTTTCATTAGGCCCATGTGACACTGATATCAGGCCCCTCCACTCACCCTCATGAAGGTTCCAATGATGAGGATCCACAGACAGGAGAAAAGCCTGCAGGGATGAAACAGACAGTCCACTTTAGCTGGACTCAGTTTGTCTGAGCTGCACGTCAGATAGTAGGACATCAGTGGAAAGCTCATGTACATTTCTAGCTTCAGATTGAAGGTGTTTCGTGTCGTCACAACTTTCAAAATCTACGAATGTTATATTTATATACTCCACTCATCTCATCTGCATGTTACATCTTGTGTGTGATCAGGCGGCACATTGAAGGAGCTCGGACTGGACTTTGTTAAGTTTCTTTGAAGACGTTTCATCCGAGAAGCTTCTTCAGTTCTCAGAGCAACAGGTGGAGAGTCGCAGATTTGAAGCCCTGTGGGACCCAAGAGGGTCGTGGACCTCCTATTGAGCCTCTGCCCAAAAGGCTTAAAATCTGTGACTCTCCACCTTCTAGTCTTAGAACTGAAGAAGCTTCTCTGATGAAACGTCTTCAAGGACGTCTTCTTAAGTCCAGACGCTTTCCTGTCCGAGCTCCTCAGACTGCGATGAGCTGGACGACTGAGAACCTTCACAGACATTTAAAGAGTCCCATCAGAACACAGAACTTACCAAGCTCCCATTTTGCTGAAATCTCTTTTGGACTGAAAGGTGTAGGCTGTTAATACAGCGAACACAGCACAGGTGAGAAACAAAGCTTGCAGTATTGTGGAGTAATCATAGAAGGTGACTGTGGAGAGAAAGAAATCCCATCAGAGTCTACGGTAGCCTGGAAGGCTGGACACTAACAGAATGCAACTCTAAACACTTACGAGCTGTGGCAACAGACAGCGCCTCCAGAAGAGTCTGCAAGCAACACAACAACACAGCCATTATTAAAGCAGCAGTTACTGCGGCTGCAGCCGCTGAGCAGCTCAAAATGAAAAAGGAAACATGGCAACAAAGTAACGTGGGGAATGTTACAGCATCAGGTTTATGGCTCTGTAACCACAGCTGAAACAGGTCACATATAAAAAGCCTTAAAGACCATTTTACACACACAAATACAAACAATAGAAAACAAGAACATTTTATGACTTCATACCATCTTAGAAACAACTTCTGTCATCTTGTTTAGTTGATATCATCCACCATTGTTTACAGTATGCCTCATCAGTTACTTCATCTATTATACATCTATAGTGAGTAAAACTGGTATTAAACACAAAAGGCCCATCAGTGCACTGATGGGTGTTACTGTCACCTGTGAATAGAGTCTTTTAAAATATATTTACTTGGAAAATTGGTGACGTGTTGAATACTTATATTACCCACTGTTCATAAACAAGCTACTGTTATACGTGTTAGCTTCTCTTCATGGAGGAAATAAACTGATCATTATGATTGTAATTCTGATCATTTGATCTACCAGAGACAGACGAACGTTGCTGATAACAAATGTGAATCATTTTTGCTTCGTGCCAAGGCGCCGACTGAAAGAGGCCACCACCATCGGTAATACCAGGAAAGGCTGAACATGGTCTGCAACAATGCTTAGGCAGGTAGTAACAGGACTCCAGGTTTCCTAGCTGAAGCATCACACTGCCTCTGCTGGCTCGCCTTCATCCCATAATGCACCCTGGTGCCAGGTGTTTCACAGGTAAGTGACGCACACACGCTCAGCCGTCCACGTGATGCACCAGAAAATGTGACTCATCTCTGTGGTCCACTGCTGAGGCTCACGTGCCCATTGTTGGTGCTTTGACAGTGGACAGAGGTCAGCACGGGCAGCCTGTAGCAGCTCGTTCTTGTTAGCTTGAGCTGCAATAACTCATCCATTGGATCAAACCAGACAGGCCAGGCATCGCTCCTCGCGTGCATCAGTGAGCCTCGACCACCCACGACTCTGTCGGTGGTTCACCAACGTTCCTTCCTTGGATCACTTTTTAGATACTGACCATTGCAGACTGGGAACGCCCTCAACAGCTGCAGCTTTGGAGATGCTCCGACCCCGTCATCAAATGTGGCTCCTGTCAAACTAACTCTAACCTTAAGCTTGTCCATTTTCCCTGCTAGTAATATACAAACTTCGGGGATAAAATCTCCACTTGCTCCTTAATCTATCCCACCCACTAACAGATGCTGTGATGAGGAGACGATCAGAGTTAATCACTCCACCTGTCGACGGTCACAATGATGATTGGTGATCATCGTCTCCTGGTGTAAAAGTATGTTCTTATAAAACATTCGTTTTATCACGAGCAGGAATTAGACCACGAATATTCTTGGACTGGGTTCACTGAAAAATGACTCACTGCCCATCACCGTTACTTTCCTGCAGCAGACAACAATTTTGACTGTTATGACAATCAATCAAATTTAAAAAATGTATTCAAGAAACTGAAAACAGAAGAACTTACAAAAGCAAACAGGAGGTAGAGGTTAGCTGGATGTTGGTGCCTGTACACAGCGAGAGCCACCAGAAGAACCAGCGAGAGCAGAGATGAAACCATCACCACAGCTGGGCTGAGGAAGGAACCAGGTCACAGTGAGACAATAAGGAGAACCAAGCTTCATAGAGATTATGTGCAAAACGAAGGATCATTTTATAACAGCAGGTAGCACAGACAGCACGCTGTGGACAGGTGATCAGACTGTACATGCAGCCACTCATCGCCTCTTAACACTTTGCTTGGAAAAAGAGAAATAAGAGCAACAATTTACTGAACCGTGCAAACAGAAGAGGAATTTCAGTTTACAGGCAAAACTGGTTTCGTACAATTCTCCTGAGCTTTAAAGTTCATATTTGGGAAAACCACCGTTCCTCCTCAGCACAGCCTGATGTGTAATAATGTCTTTAAATTAGAGCTGGGCGATAGAACGATAACGATATGTATCGCGATATAACTTTTACTCGATAGAGAAATTAAACTATCGCGATAGACCTCGCCGCTCTTGTCCGCTTAAAAAAAAAAGGGAAAAAAAAGGTCAGCCAATCCAAATTAAGTAGCGCAGAGCCGAACCAATCACAGCCGCAGCGTCACGTCGTGTGGCTTGTTACGTACAGCACAAGTGCCAAGCTGCACGTGTGTTTGTTTGGGAAGCAGCCAGCGGGTAATGGAGGAAATGAGTGTGCCGACTAGAAAAATCAACCGAGCGTGACCGAAGAGAAAACAGATGATGGTTCCAACGCCGGAGAGATTGTCGAACGGAAGAGCCATAGAAGTTCCGTAGTGTGAAGGTATTTCAGCTATTTCAAGTCTGACAAAAAACAGAGCAGCGTGCACTGTAAATGTGCCGAAAGCAAGTCTGGAAATACAATAAACTGGTGCATGCGTCACACTGTGCGCCACGTTATTGTTTCGGTGAAATGAATTTCTACAATACTGTTAATTCTACTCTCTGCAGTGTTTAAATGCTTACATATACACACAGTTACTGTCCCTCCACACATACGACTCGGTTCTGCTTCTATGCCCCAGCTTTGTTTACTTTTTCCCACCGAGGCTTCTAGACTTCTGATTGGCCAACATTTCTGCACGGTTAGGAATCTAGCGCCACCTGCTGCTTTGGCATGTTCATAGCAGCGTTTTCCTTCATTTCTGCCTTTATGTGTGGACGGGATTATTTTTTAAAACGAAAACGGAAAATCTCCGTTTTCAAAAATACCCGTGTACGTGTGGACGTAGCCTCAGTCTCTGACTGGAAGCGCTAATTCGTCATTCGGCTTTTGTCAGACTAAAGTAACTGTTAAAACTGTTTGAAAAGCTCAGCTATACAACAAGGAGAGATTGAGAATTTCCTTTTAGTTCTCAGTTTATTTGATATTGACAAAAGTTAGTCAGTTTTGTCTGTTCTTCTGTAAAACAAACTAAGATTTATTTTTAGAATTAATATTTTGTTTCTAAGTGGAATTGACAATTTAGTCTGTTTCGTTTGTTCTATTTTGAAACTTAAACGCTTTAGCGGCTGCCTTTTGTGTAGTTTGCAATATTTGCCTTTATTTATCTGAAAAAGTCTCATGTTCCTTAAGTACATCTACCCTGTTGAACTTATTATGGGAAATAAATATTTAAATAAAAACAAGCTGCTGATTATTTCACATTTTACTTGTGAGCAACGGCACATTTAAATCTTACAAATATAGTTATTTGGCTGATATCGTGATAGATATCGTTATCGCCTGAAATGAAAAAAACATATCGTGATATGAAAAAATCTCATATCGCCCAGCTCTACTTTAAATCATCATCAGAAAAATTCCTCCGAGCTCCCTGAAGGACACCCCAAAGCTGCCTCTTTGGACACTGGCCACCTTTAACCTCACACTGTTTCACTTTTCTATCCAGACATCCTGAACTGCATTTGGCAGTTTGGGACCACTGCCATGAAAAATCAGTCGCCAATCAGAAGATTTCCAGATGGTGCTGCACGATGGCTCAAACTCTGAAAGTTCATTTCTATGTTCAGAAAACTACATGACATGAATTTTTGACAGGATGAAATTGAGCCCCAAACCACGACAGAACTGGTGATTTAATAATCTGACGTACTGGCCAATCAGGACACAAAGCAAACACGTTTCTCTAACATTTGTTATCAGCAGTTATTTGAGGCTTTGCTAATATGACAACGTAGCTTAACACTAATCTTGTCTACTTGTTAAATAGTCACCAGTCGTGAGTTAGTCCTTCATGCTCTTCCTGACTCTGCTGAGATCCTAGCTGCTATGTTTATGCTGCTTCCAACAGGGACAGCCACACTGATGAACACGCTAAACACATGTTTTATTCACACATACTGATCGATGCAATGGGGGCAACTCAGGGAACAAACCATGACACTTTCAGTGGCAGACAACCAACTCCAACCCCTGAGCTACGGCCTCCTTTTCCCTGGACTTAAAATGAATGGGGGGGGGGGGGGGGAATCAACACTCGTGCCTCATCCACAAGATTTACAGAAAACTTGACCTCTGACCTTGAAACTCTGTCACAGGTCAGAGTTGTAGTAAACACACTATGGGATGAATTTCTATTTCGACGTCCCTCCTTCTCCAACGATCACATTCACAAACCTGCGTGTTCAGGTCCAGTTAAAACGTATCTGTATGTGACACTAACGTCGGGACTGAATGGCTACATTTACAATAACTGATGACTGTTTTTCCTTCTTTATCACTGCAATAGAACTTATTTATTTCAACGCTTTTGTAACATTCTCCAGATTAAAAGTGAAATAATAGAAAATATTCTGTTAATTAAATAGCATTAATATTCAAAAATAGAATAGCCAATAAAACCTGAAGGTTGTCAGGCTGGACACTTCATTATTTTTAATATTAATAAACATGTACACCATCATAACATCTTGTTCACAGCAGCATAAAATCCTTTGATCAAAGCAGAGTTTAGAATGCTGACACACTCGATATACTCGCTTTTCTTCACTGCAGCCCTCACACACTCCTTACACGACATCACACACTCCTTACACGACATCACACACTCCTTACACGACATCACACACTCCTTTAAAGAATTACAGACACAAACTTACTCGTTCGCTCGCACACTTATCAGTTTCAGATCAAACTGTGCAATCAAAGTAGTTATCCTGTGCTTTTCAATGACATTAGGGTCATTATGGTAATCCCAGGCAAGGTGCCACATCCAAACCTCGTGGCGCTTTTGTGGATCTATACCTGTACCGGGCTGTAATCACAGCAGATGAAGACTGGTGAATCACACCATCTTCTGTTTATGTTTATTTCATTGATGTACTGTAAGAAGTATTCGTTTTTTGTGTTTAAAGACTAACCATAAGGCAGTGCACCTAAAAGAGCTGTGAGAGATTGTACAAATGTGTAACGTTGCTGTCTATACATTTGCAGCAGTAAAGACGAACTCACAAAGCTACACTGCTTTTGATTCATCTTCCAAGTGTGCAGCATAATGATAAAGCAAATCTAATATTTGCAAGAATACGATGACACTATGATACAACAATATCAACTCTGTCTCTTTGAAACTGCACAACACTGAGATAGGAGATTTTCTCACGTATTTGTTGGCATCACTAAATATTACACATATTGAGGAGGCGGATTTAACCATTACTGCCAACTCTTGCGTAAACATGGATGATGTAATGAAAGCAGACGAGGAGCTTCCGCAGGAGATAATGTAACTTTAGATTCTCGTGAGAGGAGACGGAGTACTCTCTTTGTCTCCTGTCCTTAGAAAAATGAAACAGACAGCAGCACCTGGTTATATATGAAGCAGCTCATTCTCACCTTGCGATAACAAACTCCTTGATGGTCTGAGAGAACATGAAGAGAGCAGAGGTGGCTGTGGTCAAGATGATCTGCAAGCTCAGGAGGGTGTACACCTTCCTTAGAAAGCCTAATGAACCAAGAAACAGCGTTACAGTAGCTCAAAACCCATCGGAAGCTAACGAAACCAATAATAACTGTGTAGAGGAAAACCGTGAACACGGCCAATGATATCAGTGTTAGCTAGATAGCACGGGTCTGTTACTCACCCATACGGATCTGAACACTGGCCGTAGCAACATTAGTGCCGTAGTTAAAATCGTCTTCGATAGAAGACCGCGGGTATTTTTCACTGCTCATCTTGTTAAACCAGCGTTTTCTTGAGGTGTTCTTGTTTCTCAAGCTACGTAGTTGCTTTACGGAAGAGCAGAGTCCTTTTCTTCTTCTAGATTCTATCGGCTGTTGGCAAACAACTGAATGGTGCATTACCGCCACCAACCGGTGTGGAGTGTGAACTGCAACGTGGCTCAAAAAACCCCTCAAATCCTCCCAAAGTATTTACCCTCTTTTCAAGGTTCAAGGTTCTTTATTTGTCACATGCATAGTTATACAAGTATAACACACAGTGAAATGTAGCCTGACACGCTCCTCGACATGTGCAAAAAAATGGGGGGGGGGGGGGGTAGAGGAAGAACATTATATATATATATATATATATATACACATATAGTATATACATTGTGCATGTGCAGTAGTAGCAGCAAGCAGGTGAATTCTGTACATTAATATGAATAGATATCTGACTATTTTACAGGATAGACAATATAAACATATTTAAAATTAAAGGAATTGAAATGTACATTGTGCCTTGGTTTAGTGTCTGGAAGAGTCCTGTCTCAGTCAATTATAGATGATGTGAGAGGGCGGGTGTGTGTGTTTAGGGCACGGATGGCTTGGGGATAGAAGCTCCTCTTGAGTCTCTCTGTCCTTGCCCGGAAGATGCGGAACCTTCTACCAGATTGCAGAAGTTGGAACAGTTTGTTGCCAGGATGGGACGGGTCCTTCAGTATCTGCGCTGCTCTAGTCCGGCATCTCCTGGTGTAGGTGTCCTGAAGCGGGGGGAGAGCAATCCTGCAGCAGCGTTCTGCTGTACGGATCACTCTCTGGAGAGCTTTTTGGTCCTTCACACAGCTGTTCCCAAACCTGAATGTGGGCAGCCCATGTCAGGTCTGAGGAGATGTGGACACCAAGATACTTGACGGACTGCACCCTCTTCACTGAAGCTCCATTGATGATAATGGGCTTGTACTCTCTGTGCTGACTCCTTCTGAAGTCCACCACCAGCTCCTTGGTCTTGCTGACGTTCAGCTGGAGGCCACTTCTTTTAAAACTGAAATTAAGACCTGATAACTTTCACTTCTTGAGTCCATTTGCAGTAAATCAATCTATGAAAATGAAAAGATCTAGTTTCATTTTTATGTTTCTGAGGTTTTGGGTCAGTTGTCTACTCTCCACCTGATACTTGCAACAGTGTAATATAACATGTTCCATAGTCTAAGGAGCTTGGAAAGAAAAGCATCTGGACTTCTTTAAGTTGCTTGAAGACGTTTCACCTCTCATCCGAGAAGCTTCTTCAGTTCTAGGGTGAAATGGTGAGAGGTGAAACGTCTTCTCTAAATAATCTCAAATGATTCCTTGAACAGGACAATGAGTTCACTGTACTTAAATGACAACAATGGCCACCAGATCACAATCCAATGGTGCGCCTTTGGGATGTAGTTGAATGGAGGATTTGAATGAATGGCAGACAAATATTTAGCAACTATAGTTATATGTGATGCTATCACATCAATAAGGAGCAAAACTCCAGAATGTTTGTCTTGATGCATGCTCAATCATCCAGGTAAGGAAATCCTAGAAAGTTTATTGTGTCCATCTGGACGTTTTCAGTGGGAGAAACGTTTCGTCATCATCAGGTGACGTCTTCAGTCTCAGCTGACTGCTGCTATAAACAGTGACTGAAACCAGCACCACTGAATGAACAATATGCTGAGAGGTCAGTTCCTTCATCATTAATGATCAATGCTCATGCAAACTGCCATGACCATTGATCAACAGCCACTGATCAAAGATAACTGATTAATGACAATTGATCAATGGGGAATGGCTGCAATCACAGCATTGTAAGATGGTGACAGATGTACCTTTAGGCCCCCTCCTCCATTCAGAGATGGTCTTTCCCTTTTCACGTAAATGGCCTCCTTGACTCCGCCCTCAAACCAGCGTTCCTCCCTGTCCAGGATGTTACATCCTCATCATTGAAAGAGTGTTCACTGGCCTGTAGGTAGACAGACTGCAGAGTCCTGCGGGGGACCTGATCCACAGGATGGACCAATTTTTGCCACAGTGTGTTTTGGGGTTAAAAGCCACAGAGACGCAGTGTTTAGAGAAAATGCGTCTCAGCTGTTTCAATACTCCGGACACATACAGGATCACGAAGGGTTCCCCTTAGGCAGCAGTCGTCCTTCTTCTCTCCTGGATCAGCTGGGGATTTTTTAGGCGCCTTTCCAGGTTTGACAAATGTCCAGCTGGGATAAACACATTAACTCAGGGCTTCTTTGATATGATGTTCTTCTGCTTCCCTAGCAACTGTATCTATGGGAATGGTGTTGTAGCGTCCTGATGACACCTTGACGAAATGAAATCTTAAATACTGAAATGTATGCTTTGGTTTGTGGTACACGTGGAGTTTAAAATGTTCCCCATTACTGACGAAACTCTCACATTCTAAGAAGCCTAGCCTATCATTATTCACATAGTTGGGTTATTTAACATAATCCCTGGTTCTTTGATAACAGAGTGAGGTGTTTCACTATGGGTATCGCCTTGGCGTGACTGTAGAATATATATAAATATAATGGAAGTGCTGGATATACAGTCCGGCCCAAGTCTTCTGTCAGAAAGACTGCAGCAGTCCAGGAGTTTGGTTAACTGTCTTTAATTAAGCTCCACAGAAGAATTGATTCTTCTGAAGAACATCAGAGCTTGCCAGGCTTAATCCAAATGCAGTGCAGCCATACGTGAACTCATTGTTGTAGAAGATACAGTTTATGTTACTATAAGCATGGTTTTCTGGAAACAGAAACAGGCAATTCTGTAATTAGTCGAGTCAATAACAACTAAGAAACAATCACAACACATCTACGCAACACAGCAATATTTTACCATGTCCACAAGGGGTCACTGTAGACCATAAGTTGGCTAAATAGCACATCTGACAAGTTGCTAGTAGTAAGGCAAGAACATGGCTAACAACAGTTAAACTAAACAATTAACGATTGAAAAATCCTTTAACCGCTGGATGTAATCATCACCGGAGATTCTGACCACTGCTACTAACTCTTTACTAAATAATTAAATAATTCTACCAACGTGGTATCACTATACTGAGGCACAACGTCAACATTCACAAACAGCTACAGCCATTATGATACCAGTTAACCTGTCAAAGGGAATAACACTTACAGGTTCATTAACACACATGTAATCACACAAAACCGCGTTACAACTGTTGCTGCTTTAGTCTCTCCCTCCCTGAGCACATGACCACTGATGCGCTTATTCCTTTTGGGTGCGCTTGATTCATGCCTCTAGACATCCTGAGGCCAAGACAGAGCAGGAAATTTGACCAGTGACCAACTGCAGAAGCTCCAATGACACCACAGGTATGTCCTAATTCCTAGGCTGCATCCTTCGGAGGCTGCATTTGAAGTCACATCCAGGCGACAAAGGCTGCTCTGAATGTGGCCAACAATTGCGTCCTCCTTCTCCCCAGATTTAAAGGATGGGTCGGGTGTGTCCTTCGTGGCCCACCATATCCCAGAACTCATAGCGCGGCCCAGCCAAGTCCAGTTTCCAAAATGGCGGCAGCTACTTAGTTTTAATATTTCTCTTATTACTCTTTCTGGATCACAAAATAAACTTTTAAGATGTTTTCATGTAGCTGTGTCAACTTCAAATATCTGCTCGGCTTATCAAGACATCACATATTTGCAAAAGTGCTCCGTCGTTTTCTGAGACGTCTGTGACCCACCAGCTCGATAGCTGACCGGGAGGTCGAGGCTCACTAGAGCCCGGCGAGAACAGCGAACTCCATCGTTTTCAGACCCTGCGGTGACACTGTGTCATTTGTCTTTCCTCCATGAACTAGAGGAGATGCAGACTGACAGAGTGCTCCTGGTGTACTGTAAAATTCTGGAGACTGAATGTTACGACTGTGACCGTAATTGTGTGTGGATTTGAGTGTCTAGGTGCTCCTCCGGGGTATGTTACGATTTGGCGTTGGTATTGTATTGTTTTTGCGTGACTGTTATGTGTTTCCTACTTTATTTTGAAAGTCTGTGTTATTTTAGTGTGTTCAGTTTACGTTTCCCTGTCTCGTCAGTTCTGATTTGCCCCAGCTGTGTTTCCCTCCTGTTGTCCATTCCCTGATTGCTCCCTCTATGTATTTAAACCCTGTGTTTCAGTGTGTCATGGTTGCGATCTTCTTCCCCCCCGTTGTAAATAGTTTGGCGCCTGGTGTTGTGATATAAATAAATATCATATTTTGCTTTAAAGAAAATAGTGGTCGATACTTTCGTTTTGGGATGATTTTTGTGGAAACCCGTATTAGTTTTTTCTCGTGTGTTTTTACCTTATTTTTATTTTCCTTATTTTTATTTTTCGTGTTGCACCCCGGTTGCCTAGGCCGGGGTGTAACATATGGGGGCTCGTCCAATCACTGTGGGGTCCGTGGGACCGCTTCAGTCTTCATTTGCCTTCGCTGGGGGGTCCGAGGGACCGCCTCAGCCTTCGTCGTCTGCTGGAGGGTCAGGGGGACCGCTCCAGCCTCCATCAGTTTCATCTGCCTCCGCTGGAGGGTCCGAGGGACCGCCTCAGCCTTCGTCGTCTGCTGGAGGGTCCGTGGGTCCGCTCCGGCCTTCATCCACCTTCGCTGGAGGGTCCGAGGGACCGCCCCAGCCTTCGTCGTCTGCTGGAGGGTCCGTGGGACCGCTCCAGCCTTCATCTGTCTTCGCTGGAGGGCCCGGGGACCGCTCCAGCCTTCATTTGCCTTCGCTGGGGGGTCCGAGGGACCGCCTCAGCCTTCGTCGTCTGCTGGAGGGTCCGTGGGTCCGCTCCGGCCTTCATCCACCTTCGCTGGAGGGTCCGAGGGACCGCCCCAGCCTTCGTCGTCTGCTGGAGGGTCCGTGGGACCGCTCCAGCCTTCATCCGTCTTCGCTGGAGGATCCGTGGGACCGCTCCGGCCTTCATCCGCCTTCGCTGGAGTGTCCGTGGGACCGCTCCAGCCTTCATCCGTCTTCGCTGGAGGATCCGTGGGACCGCTCCAGCCTTCATCCGCCTTCGCTGGAGTGTCCGAGGGCCCGCTCCGGTTTTCCGTTTCCACTGGAGGACCCGTCCAGTCATCAGCGTCGCCTGCGGGACGGTGGCCGGTGCCGTATGGGCTGGACATGGAACAAACATTTTTTCGTTGGGGTTGTATGTTTTAAATGTTTGTTTTTTTGGGTGGGGGGTATGTTAGGTCTGTGCTGGGTCGGGTGTGCTGCCTGTGCGGGTGTTTGCCGATCGCAACCCACTGGTGTTCCTTTCCCAAATGTGCAACTCCAATCAAAGACTTATGCGCTGGTCCTTGTTGTTGCAAGATTTTAACCTGGAGATCAGTTACAAGAAAGGGAAGGGTAACGTATTGGCTGACACCCTGTCTAGAGCACTGTCTCCTTGAATTAAACATTTTGGGGTTAATGTTAATTCTTGGGTAAGGGGGTGTTACGACTGTGACCGTAATTGTGTGTGGATTTGAGTGTCTAGGTGCTCCTCCGGGGTATGTTACGATTTGGCGTTGGTATTGTATTGTTTTTGCGTGACTGTTATGTGTTTCCTACTTTATTTTGAAAGTCTGTGTTATTTTAGTGTGTTCAGTTTACGTTTCCCTGTCTCGTCAGTTCTGATTTGCCCCAGCTGTGTTTCCCTCCTGTTGTCCATTCCCTGATTGCTCCCTCTATGTATTTAAACCCTGTGTTTCAGTGTGTCATGGTTGCGATCTTCTTCCCCCCCGTTGTAAATAGTTTGGCGCCTGGTGTTGTGATATAAATAAATATCATATTTTGCTTTAAAGAAAATAGTGGTCGATACTTTCGTTTTGGGATGATTTTTGTGGAAACCCGTATTAGTTTTTTCTCGTGTGTTTTTACCTTATTTTTATTTTCCTTATTTTTATTTTTCGTGTTGCACCCCGGTTGCCTAGGCCGGGGTGTAACACTGAACCTTGAACTTGGATTGGTTTGGTTATCCCAACACTTTCTTGCTGTTTGGGGGAGAAGAGACGGGGGACACAGAGTGTTGCTCATGACAAAAGACTGAACCTTTCTTTTTCCTTTCACCGAGGTGTGATGGCTTGTTCTTTGCTGTCTTGGATTTTCTATCTTGAGCTGGTGGGCAGACACAGTAGGCCGGTGCTGAGAGTAGTCCTGTCATGGTTCTGGGTCATTTTGACCCAGCATTTTAATAATAATAATGGATTGCATTTATATAGCGCTTTTCGAGACCCTCAAAGCGCTTTACAATGCCACTATTCATTCACTCTCACATTCACACACTGGTGGAGGCAGCTACAGCTGTAGCCACAGCTGCCCTGGGGCAGACTGACAGAAGCGAGGCTGCCATATCGCACCATCGGCCCCTCTGACCATCACCAGTAGGCAGTAGGGTAAAGTGTCTCGCCCAACGACACAACGACCGAGACTGTCCAAGCTGGGGCTCGAACCGGCAACCTTCCGATTACAAGATGAACTGCCAACTCTTGAGTTCTTAGGTTTTTGTTTATTTTTACATTATGGATTGTTTTCTGATCCTCTTGTGCTTTGTTGATTATTATTAGGATTCTATGTTTCTGTTTATTGGTGTTTAGGGATTAGTTCTTTGGTTGTGTCTCATGTTTAGTGTAGGTTCAGTTCCGTGTCTAGTCTGTGTCTTTGTGTAATGGTTTCTTGTTTCCTGTTTTATTGTGAAAGTCCGTGTCTCATGTGAGTGTATTCAGTTTTGCCTCCCTTGTCTCGTCAGTTACTTCCAGCTGTGTCCCCCACCTGTGTGTAATCTCCCCGTGTTCTTCTGTGTGTATTTAAGTCGTGTCTTCTTATGTTGTAGTCGCTGGTCTGTCTGGTCGTGCTTCAGCCGTCATAGGCCGCTGTTCACCCTCCTTCATGCTCAGTAGTTTCGTTTTCCCAGTTCAGGTTATCTTTAGTCTGTTCGCTGTTTTCAGCTTGTGTTTTGTCTTACAATAAACCTCCTTCGCACCTCCACGAGTGCCTGCAATTGGACCCTCCTTTATTTTTCCCCACTCGCAGGGACAAGTCCTGTTGCTGAGGTTGGGTTCATCCTGTAATCTGTCATGAACTACTTGCACTGTTTCAATGACTGGAGTGAAGAGAGATGTAACATCATATGAGAAGAAACATTGCTCCCACTGGAAATGTTACAGTCAGATGAACTCAATCATCTTTTTGGGATTTCCAGCATGTTATTGTTCACATTAAAGCAAATCTTAAGCCAAAGAGTTTTCATCCATCAATCAATCATCCATCCATCTTCATCCGCTTTATCCGAGGCCAGGTTGCGGGGGCAGCAGCCTAAGCAGAGAGGCCCAGACCTCCCTCTCCCCAGCCACCTCCTCCAGCTTATCCGGGGGAACACCAAGGCGTTCCCAGGCCAGCCGAGAGATTTAATCTCTCCAGCGTGTCCTGGGTCTGCCCCGGGGCCTCCTCCCGGTGGGACATGCCCGGAACACCTCACCCAGGAGGCGCCCAGGAGGCATCCTGGTCAGATGCCCGAACCACCTCAGCTGGCTCCTTTCGAAAAGGAGCCAAAGAGTTTTTACTTTGGTCAAATTTGTCTTTGTCACCTGTCCATGAGTGCTGGTGCAAATATTTACTAAAATTTAGCATAAATCGATGACACTGATTGTTATGTTGTGGTGGGTTTTTTATACTGAGAGAAGTTCTGGAGACAGTCTTGCAGATCACATATTTTATTATCTGGTAGTTAAAGCTTTGAATTGCACAGCTGTGGACTTCTCTATGTTAAGTTAAGCACAATTCATGATTAAAAGTATATATTAGACAATTGAAAGCAGGAAATATTTGTGACTATTGATGGGAAGATGCTGTGGTTTAGACTCAGCACTCCCCGATTTGTTCTCCTCGTGGTCCTTCCACATGGAAATGCTCTTTGACCTCCAGTCCTGTGTGAGAAAACTCCTGCCTACCTTACAGTTGTTACCGGGCTACACTCAGCTCTGCCTGTCCCTCTGAGTTAACCCTTCACACCCTGAGGTTAATGCTCGGATCCTTTTAATGAAGAGTGTATCAAACCTATTATCAGCATACTAATGTTAAAAAGAAACTGTCAAAAAACACATTTTTTATTTGTTACCACAGATGTATAATCTGCTGCACAAACTGTCTTAAGAAGGCCAATCTGATGGAGGCAATCCAGGACAGCTGGGAGATGACCTCATATGCTCCACCCCGGACATGAAAGGAGAAAACAACAACTAACCAGCGCTAGTCTGTCACAACACTGAAGTCATGAAAATGAAACTAAACTTAAAGATTTTTCACACAATAAAAACTAAAATAGGCGACAGGAAATTAACTGAAACCAAACCGAGCGCAAACAGAAAACTAATAGTGAGAACAGTTTGATTAAAACACGAAATTATGGATTTATTCATTATTTTGTTTCTCTTGTGATATCAAATCTGGTGATCATGGCTTGTATCCGGTAGATTTTCCTCAGAGTCCCCCTGTTTGTATGTTAATGAAGGAGATGCATTATTTGTCTTTTGAAAGTATGAATAAATGTAGACGCTAGCACAAAATATACCAAATCATAAAGAAATAAGACTTACTGATTATGGTAAATGGCCTGGTTGTTATATAGCTCTTTTCTGCTCAACATGAACAGTCAGAGTCCTTTAATACAACATGTATCACTTTATACGAGCACCCTTTTCCTATGATTAAATGCTTTCTATCTAACATTCACACACTGATGGATCGGAGACCAGCCTGGGTTAGCAGCCAGGGATCAAACCACCAACCTTCTGATTAGGTAACCTGCTCTACTTTCTGCACTACAATCACCCAAAATTATGTTGAGCTGTCCAAAATGTGCCTGAACAAGTCATATACAAATTTAAAGGAATTAAAACCAAACCAGAATAAAACTGAGGGGGAAAAGTTAAGAAAACAAAAAATAAGTGAATAAAGACAAGAAAAAGAAAACAGAATCTGAAACGAAGGAACTATAAATACTTTAGCATGAGATCATTATTATTATTAACAACAATAATTACAGAATATCATAAATAATAGTTCTATGGAGATTAAAACTTCAGGTAGTTTCCAGGGAGGTTCCACATGTGCCTGTCATGAGTGAGCGAAACCTCTTTACTAGGATTCTACCTGGTAACAGCATGAGAGAAATGAATGATTGGCCCGTGTGGCTGTGGGCTGTCTTACAGCGCTCGCATATCCTCACGCGCCCCACTCTTTTACTTTATTCCAGCTTCGCGAGCGCGAGAGACGAACAGCTCTCAGCAGGATCTGCGACTACAAAGAGAAAACATGAAGGCCGTCCTGTGTTTGGCTGTTATCGCAGCTGTTTACTGCGCAGTGGAGGGGAAATACTGTAAGTACTTTTTTCAAAAAGTCTCCCTGAAATACTGAAGGTTGGTTGAGTCCTGTCATTTTACTGAACTTATAAAAGTCTGAACTTCAAGTCAAACGGTTTCTATCCTTTGTGTAAATCTTAATCACGGTTTGGTTAGTCTGTAAGTTTTACGTCATATTTTTATACGTTTTTCAACAAAGACAAAACAAAGCTGTCAGGGAGGGGTTCATAAGGTGCTTTGATTTGAGGAAAACAAAGCTGCGTTTATCGACTCTAAACAGTTTCAGTCCAGAGACGATTCGTTTTGACTGGACAATAAATATGTAAGAAGAAAACCGTCCATGGTGTTTTTAACAGAGTGGAATTCCCCCCCAGCTTTTTGGATTTGGTTTCGATTTCTTGTAAATACATAGAGCGCCCTCAGCTGGCTGCAGGATATTTTAATACAAGGATTTCTCTTCTTACTATTTCTGTCCTTTCATTGCAAAAGTAATTACTTGGTTGTATTTGCTGATATTGTTGAGGACAATCCACTTTCACACTGATTCAGTGTGAAAGCATCAGTATGTGAGCACGTCCCATTTTATCAGGGGTAAATAAATTTGTCGTGTTGGGGATAAAAATACATTTACAGGTAACATATGGGCCACAAAACAAAAACAGGAAAGTCATTCAAACACCAATTCAGTTCTGTTTTCAGCAAGCGAGTCTTTTCATATTTATAGTCTAAGCCAGCGGTCCCCAACCCCGGCCCGCGGACCGGTACCGGCCGCAAGAGTTGAGGCTCGTGTGTGAAATTCATGGTTTTCAAGGTTTTTATCGTTTTTAGTGTTAACTCGGTTTCCCTGGGTCTTTTCATTGTGTTATGAATAAACCTTCTTTTTTGGTTCCGGTACTGGTTTTATTTTGTCGTATTTATCACCTCAAAGGCTGGTCCGTGAAAGTATTGTCAGATATAAACCGGTCCATGGCGCAAAAAAGGTTGGGGACCGCTGGTCTAAAATCATCATAACGAAATTGGCCTCAGACAGGCTGGACCACTTATGAATACTGATCCCTTATTAAGGATATTACTTTCTCTTTCATTCTTGCCTTTAGCTGCACCAAAGACTCAGGTTTACAGCCGTAATCCTGGAAAGTATGGAGAGGAAAATGTCTTGATCTGCCACGTGAGTGATTTCCATCCCCCTGACATCACCATCACACTGCTGAAGGATGGGGCAGAAATTCCTGATGCCAAGCAGACTGACCTGGTCTTCAACCAGGACTGGCACTTCCATCTGACCAAGCACGTCGCTTTTACACCAAAGGAAGGAGAAAACTACGCCTGCAAAGTCACTCATGGGACAAAAGAACCAAAAACCTTTGGTTGGGGTGAGTTAAGATAGCCAAAACTATATATAGTCATAAGCATTATGTAGTAACCTCAAATTTAAAAAAATACAAAAGAAAATTAAACATGTTTAATACTTTTATAAATGAATCAGCGGTGAATGAAATTGTCTTTCTGTGCTTTTATGAAATGAATAACCTTAATATTTTCTCTTTACAGAGTCAAACATGTAAACACCAATGGGGACCAAAGAGTGTCACATCGGTCATGTTGTCCCCGCTACCCAACATCTGTCCTTCCTGTACAATCAGAGTCCGCCGTGTAGCGTCAGATTTGTTTCTTCTCATCAGAATAATTATCAGTAACATATTAGGTAACAGTAATTTCTCAATATTATTTTGGTATGATGTAGAGATTATAAAAATTTAGGGTGTCACTTTTTGCTGGTTTGCCTTTGACTAAGTGGATTTGCTCAGCTGTAATCACAAAAGCCTCGTTTGTTTCACCCTGTTGTAATATTTTTCCATATGTGAGGGGTTCTTTGGCCATTATGCAATAAACTGTTTTATACCTAAATGAGTTTCTCAAATGATAGAATAATGGGTTATATGTATGTGTGTATACATGTATAATAATAAAAATTCTTGAAAATTTCTGGTGTTTTTATTATTATTATTTTACAAAAACCCTAAAATGTATCATTTTATACAGAAATATTGATTCATTTCTTTATGTTGTGAAAACAAATGTGCTGTGTGTTCATCAGGCATAGGTCTCCACGAGTTTGAGAGTCCTGCAAAGTGTCTCTTGACAGACAATCATGAAAACGATCATTTGCGCGAGGCTTTGTAGTCCTGTAAAAACTAAACAAACATCTCACATCCTCCAGCTTCACTGTGTTTATGCTATGCTAACATAGCTGTGTAGCTAGCGATCACGTAGCACATCATTATATAGCAGCTAGCTCAACTTCAGTAACCCTACAAACATCTCTGCTGTTTAGTTTCTGTCTTCATTTATGTTGGAAGTGATAGCAGAGCTGTACGTTTGAATGCTTCAGAAACCTCTCAGTCAGAACATGCTATATCATGCTTAGGTGGAAGCTAGCGAGCTAACTTCCTGCCAACTTCTAACTAAATGTAATAAATCCTGTTTTCATGGATGCCTGGATGTTAAACTTAATTGTTACACCTGGTAAAGCAGCAACACTGATCATTTTATTAAAGATGAAAGAATTTAGACAGTTTGTAACTCTCAGTGATGCCGCAGTGTTCGTTTGACTTTGGGACCTGCAGAAGATTTGTATGTTATCATAAAAAGCTAGTTTAGGTATTTGGACTATATGAAAATATAGTCCAAATAGTTTTTAAAGTTTTAAAAACTGAGCTTTAAATTATTAGCGGTAATAAAAAATGAGAAAAGCCGACAGTGATCCCTGACTGTTTTTATGGGCTTGTTGAGATTAAATAGAACAAGATACAAAGAATTAAAATACATTAAAAACACAACAGACTTAATAAATGTAAAAAAAAACCCCAAAGAATTACCAGTTGTTGGGGGTTTTTTTACCTTAGTTTTGGGGCGACCTTTGCTCAGGGAAGCGTATCTGTAACCGGAAGGTTGCCGGTTCGATCCCCGGGCTCTCTGTCCTGGTTGTTGTGTCCTTGGGCAAGACACTTCACCTACCGCCTACTGCTGTTGGCCAGAGGGGCCGATGGCGTGATATGGCAGCCTCGCTTCTGTCAGTCTGCCCCAGGGCAGCTGTGGCTACAACTGTAGCTGCTCCACCAGTGTGTGAATGTGAGAGTGAATGAATAGTGGCATTGTAAAGCGCTTTGGGTGCCTTGAAAAGCGCTATATAAATCCAATCCATTATTATTATTATTATTAAATGCAGAGTACGTTGGGCCCGGAAGCAGGATTCATCATGTCATCACTTAAAGACCAGATAAACTTTTTATAAATTAATTAAACAAATGTAACAAGTACAAAAAATATGGCAACAATTGCAAAGCCTTTTCCAACCCTTCACACAGACACTGCTATCAGGAAAGCTCGCCAGCGACTCTACTTCCTGAGGAGGCTGAGGAAGCTTGGCATGAACGCTAACATCACCTCAAATTTCTACAGGTGTGCGATCGAGAGCTTGCTGATGAGCTGCATTACAGTTTGGTACGGAAGCTGCTCTGCCAGCAGCCGGCAATCACTACAGAGGGTGGTGAAGGCAGCAGAGCACATCACTGGCACGAGGCTTCCTGCCATTCAGGACATTTATCTCCAGCGATGCCTCCGCAAAGCACACAGCATCACCAAGGACCACAGCCACCCAGCACATCAGCTGTTCTCCTTGTTACCATCTGGCAGACGTTACAGGAGTCTGTCATCAAGCCATTCGACACTTCAAC
Source organism: Aulonocara sp. 'chitande type north' Nkhata Bay (assembly GCF_057382095.1). Lineage (NCBI taxonomy): Eukaryota > Metazoa > Chordata > Actinopteri > Cichliformes > Cichlidae > Aulonocara > Aulonocara sp. 'chitande type north' Nkhata Bay. Next base: position 42,074,985 of record NC_141360.1, read on the forward strand.
CACAACACCTAAACACACACAACACAGATGCACTCAGAATCGGTCCTACAGTTTCATAGGTACATTTTACACTCTGCACTGGTCACTTCACTGTTATTAGTATTTAAACAAATAAAAACCGTACTCCATGCAATACTGTACTAAGTGCCACTCAAAATTTGCCACTGCCATGTGCAATATTTCATTTGCCCCCCCAGCCCACAATTGTGTTGATATTATTTTCATTATCTGTAATTAAATTAAATAAATAAATAATAACTAATTAAATAAATTAATAAATTAAAAGACATAAAATAAAATACAATTCTAACCTAGGGGTTTTCTAAAAGCTTCAGTGCAGAGCCACAGCTTGTTTTTGTCCATAAACTTCACTGTTCACTGTGAGAAGTGAAAAAGGACGGCCTTGTTGTCAGAGATCGACATTTATGAATGAAGAATTTACCCATAATAATGATCGCAGTTAAGACATTTTCAAGTTTCTTTTTTTCTTAAAGATCCAAAAATACTTTTTTTTGAAAATTCACGTAAGTTTGGAATCTTTGGGAAAAGCCAGTAGTGTACATCGTCCCACGGGGCTTTACAGTGTATACACTGGTAAAATAAATGTTTTGTCATTCAGTATTCCCATCACAGAAAGAACAAGAGTTATTATCAACACCAAAACGATGTGTGGGAAATTCTTTGGAAAGGTAAACACCTGAGAGGATTTTCTAAGGTCTGTCAATAAAGTACAAAGCAGCAATTCCGGGCTGTTGTGCCAAAAAGTGATTGCTCGTATTTAAACTGCTATAAGTAACTTGTTATATTAAATTGTGAAACATATGTCAAATGCTTCCCTCATGGAGGACACAAAGTCACACTGAGCCACAAACAACATTCGTGTAACAAGCTAGAAGGCGCAATCAGTTTTTGGCAGTGACTTTTATATAACCTTTATTTATGCAGTTAAAAAATCTCATTAACATTGAAAATGTCTTTTGTAAGAGTAAGTTGGCCAAGAGGACAGAAGAAATGGCAGCAAATATTACAATAGTTCAGTAAAAATATTTTAAGTGGGGATAAAGGACCGGATTGGTTATAATGTAAGTATAACAACACAGAGTTGTAAAGATACTTGAAAAACTGATAATTTTTTAATTCTATATAAAACCTCTTTGTAAACGCTGTTCACCGAAGTCTGTTTACCAACATACGTAAAGATATTACACATAAAAAATACACGGAAACATTTGTTTTTGGCACAACACCGGCAGCCATCTCAAACATGGCGGCTTATTTGCTCAAACGACAGTGAACAACAACATGTCGGAGTAAATTCCGCCTAGCAACATGACGTTTGGAGTTTCCTATTGGTAGAATTATAGGCACGTGTCGTCTTGTCACGAGTTTGTGCTGCTTGTGTTTTTTAGAAACGGGGCGCCATGGTTTTGGTGGGCGGGGTTACAGACCCCCTTTTTGTTAGTTAGCATTAGCACTGCCTGGACGTCCCGGTGTCTGTTAGCTAACACTCCCGATGTGAACGGTTTCACTTTCGTTGTGGATCGTGACGCACTGTTGTCTTCTCTCTGTCGAGCGAATCTCCAACAGCGATATATCGAGTCGGTCTGTATGTGAAACAATGAAGACGTTTGTGTGTCTCGCCGTCGTCCTTCTGCTGGGACTCACAGGTCTTTCGGCAGTCAAGAACAGTAAGTGATCTCCGGTAACTGAACATGTTTGTGTTTCCGAAATGGCCCGATGTTATCAGGCGGAAGGCGCTCGGGCCCAGTGAAAGCAAAACGGCTTTAAAGGTAGTAAAGTGGAATCTCTGGGAAATGGCAAACAGTAACATACTTACAGTACTTACAGTATTAAACGACTGATAACTTGTACTTAAAGGCGCTGTAACGTTTTACGAGTACTACGAGTACTTCCTTGTTTGGCTGTTGTGCGTGACACACTGTGACGCAGATAATTGCCGTGTTTATATTTAATAAGTTGGTGGAATCTAAATGAATATTTATCATCTGGATTAAATTATTGTCTTTATTTCATCTGTAAGTGAGTGACTGTTTTTGTGTTTGCCAGTTTCACCCAAGGTTCAGGTGTACACCCGCTCCCCCGGACACTACGGGACCGCCAACACCCTCATCTGCCATGTCAGTGGATTCCATCCTCCTGAAATCACCATCGAGCTGCTCAGGAATGACAAAGAGATGCCAGGCTCTCAGCAGACCGACCTGGCCTTTGAAGAGAACTGGCACTACCACATGACCAAGCATGTGCCTTTCACCCCAACCAAGGAGGATGTGTTCACCTGCAGAGTAACTCATGGGGGGAAAAAGAACACATATATTTGGGGTATGAGTGTTTTTCACTGTGTCTGTGTGTACGTGTTGTTTCACAGGTCACAGTACGTGAGGTTAGAAAATATTTTGCTAAATCTTCTTAGTTCTGTATTTTAGTTTTGTACACACATATCATCTATATTTATATATTTATTTCTTATTTCAGATCATGTATTTTATTACATTGACTAACATTGTTTACAATAAACAAAACTATGGAATAAAAAACGGTTCAGAAACAGAACAATTACAGAACATAGAACATTGTGCAAGTTCCTAATACTCCATTCATCACTCATTCATATTAAAAGCATCATGAAAAGAAACACGTAGTCATTCAAACGCTCATTAACAAACAAGCCAATAAGAACAAATTTGTAGTCTCAGATGTTGTCCTCTTGTAAAAACACATTTTATATTTTCAGAGACGCTGAAATGTTTTTACAAATGCATCATGTTCATCAGTCAACACTTGCCTGCTTTAAAGACCTTATTGAAGTTTTAAGTTGAAATTGTTGGTGTTTGTAACAGGCGGGGAGTAACCGGCCAGATCACAGCTAGCATAAACATGTTTTGAATGTCTCGTTTCAGAGGCAGATATGTAAGTTCTACACGTGTCCAGCTCCAGGTATGTATGTGCTCATCAGTATTCATACTTCAATATAATGACATTACATTGTTGTGGTGGAGGAGTGTGGCTTGTGTCTCAGCTGCAGAGCTGTGTCTGACAGCAGGGAAGCTACAGTCAAATCATAGCAGTGTGTTTGCAACCGTGCCAGCCACCCTCCCCTGAATCCGCTGCAGCTGACCCACAAAGCACTGAGTGATAGACAATGTTTGTATTATGTTTGTGGTCCCCACAGGTCTGCTCAGCAGGATGGAGAAGATTGGAATATTTCTGGAATCTTGAAAATGTCTAAAGTAATGGATTTGATTATGCAACCGTTTGAGCTTCACAAAATGAAAACACTGCACTTCCACGGGCTCAGACAGCAGCCATCCTTCAGCTTCATTCGTTTCTGTGACACACAGCGCCACAGCAGCGTGCGTTAAACCACTCAATTTTGTGTCTGCTGTCAAAAGTGAACACAAAGTATCAACATCGACAGCAGGCGTCATGTTTGAAACGTGCCCAGCTTACTCCAGTCACGTAGCTGAAATGTTCCCTGAGGCCAAACCAAATGTATTTTCTGTGCCTTATTCTCTTAAAACAGCTGGAAGACAGAACAACCCATAACTACACTTTGCCTTTAACACATCCAGAACGTGTGAAGCACCTGATTTGAAGTTATCTCGAATGATGAGTTTTGGCATCTGCTGTGAAAGGTCTGGATGTGTGTTTCCTACTAGCTGTAGGAAACACACATCCAGGTGGTGTCCGTGGGTGTGGTCGTCCGTGGAAACGTGCAGAAGTTTTGAGGATTTGATTAGTTATGGATTTCTCTTCAGATAAATATTCCTTTAGGAATCTTGTGGTGATCTGAGTATCGACTTTGTGGTGGTGGTGAAACTGAAGTGTTTGCATTGCTCTGATTTTTAAGGTAAATCTATACAGACTAAAGACTTTCATATTAATGTTGTAATAAGGTAATCTATGTATCCAATTTGAAAATGTTTATTTTACTAAAACATGCTTTGTGTTGAAATGACTCCAAACGTGACCGTTTGCTTGGTTTGTTTGTAACATTACAAGTTTATGAAGTTAACCAGACGGTTCCTGTTTGTTCTGGCATATTTTATGCAAAATAAAACTATATTGGTTTAATTCACATTGGAAGTCCAGCTGTGCACAGCGAGTTATTATAATAGTGATGTTAAACTGTGTCATGTGACCTGGCGTAGAAGAAGTCCTCCTCTCGCCGCCTCCACGTCACAGCTAAGAGAGGTTTAAGGTCCTAATATCCAACCTCATAATCTGCTAATATTTATTCGTAAGCAAAGATGAATCAAAATATAAGTTTTTTCACTGTATAAATGAGAAATCAATGAGTGAGAAAATGGGGTGAGAGTGATTCCACGTACTGTTAACAGGTGGAGCTGGTGGGTTCATGCATGGCTGCTCATTTTTCTTCTTAATGGTTTAGCAGGGAAGGCAGCTGGATGAGTTCGGACTGAGCGAGTCCCCTCACCTGCATCGACTACACTCTGCATGCTTGCTGGGTCACACTCATAGTCAGGACTTTTTAACATCAGAGAGCCAAGTCCGACTTCCTGTGTGGGGTTGTGGCCCTGCAGGTGATACATTGTGTATGTTTGAAGCTTGAATTCTTCCGTACATGAGAAAGGTCGTTGTTTCTCACCACTAAACGGTTTGTATTTAATTCTCAATTCACTGGAGAATCCAGGAGAATTCCAAGAAGTGCATGAAAGTCTGATGCTTCGGTGTATTCACGGATCATTTAGTATATTTGGGGTAACGTATGTTTTCACGCTTTATTGACTTTTTGGTGTAAAAAGGAGACCGTGTAACATCTCCACAGAGGAATCTGGAAATGACACGTTTGGATCTAAATTCAGACAAATTCACCAAAACAATCGAGGTGCATTAAACTTTTTGATAGGCACCAAAGTTCTTTATATGATTTAACTACAAGAATAGAAACAGCTGTTCTTACTGACGGACCTCGTGTTTCCACCCACCCCACTGCCTCCACCAAAAGCAGCAGAGCACTGTGCATCTCCTCTCCACCTGTGACCTCATGATCCACCTGCAGGTAGGCGGAGTCTGGACTCTTCAGTAAACACGACGTTGCTCCATGTGTTCAGGTTGCAGGACAGATGGACACCAGCACATCAGTGTGAGGGGACTGCAGGGTCTGGCCTGAGCTACAGAAAACTCCAAACAATCAATAACATAATAAGCTGTTTGCCACTGGCAGAGAATATTTTATATATAAAGTTTATAATAATATAATACAGGGATTATTATAAAGTTTTTACTGGGCACAACCTGCATACTCAGCTCTGCTAACCACAAATATAGCTCTTTATTTCTGAATGATTGGTGCCACGAGGTTTACTGCCAGTCAGCGTTATTATAACAAAGAGCTGACCAAACAAAAATATCCTTACTTATTGTGTAAGTTTACATATATATACAATTAAATTACTGTGTCTAAATGATATTAAATCTAATTTATGAGTGTGAAGCGTCGTAGCAGAGCCCTGCGTGGGATTATTTCCTGCTGCATTTGCTGCACAAACCCACAGCAGGACTCTGCTTCATAGTTTTAGTGAACGGTGTTACTGCAGTAATGAATGCCCGAGGTTTTAAAAGCGCTCTGATGTGATTTATTGTATGTTTACTGTTACTTCTATCAACTTAATATGAACTGTTAGCTATCACACAGCAGCAGCTCTTATTCCAGGGGAATTTCTAATTTCCCCAATAACAAAAACATACTGTGTAGTATGGCAGAGCTGCAGTAACGGGTGTAATTGTAGGATGGGAATCAGAAATGTTCAGACATTTTTATGTTTACTTTTACTTCGTGATTATCAGGTAATTTAAGGTTTTTTAAGTTGTTCGGCGATCATTTAATAAGTTTAATAAGGAGTCTGAAGTACAATAAGGACAATCAATGTAGCTGATAATCAGACCACTTCCTTTGGTGGCTCTTTGTCCTGGATCATCCAGCCAGGCTTCACACTCTTCTCCCAGGAAGCTAAAATGCTTCTCAGCTCCACAACTTTCAGTGTTTTAAGCCCATCATTACACAGATGCTTCAGAAGAGGCACTACAGACTGGACACAGCCCTTTTTTAAAGCTGTACTACATGTACACGAGTATTTGTCCCAAGCTATTTGATCGAGCTATTTTTAAGCTCTGTAAAAGAAATCCAAAAAGTTCTAAAAATTCGAGACTGAGGTTCAGTTCAATGCATACATCTAAGTGCTGGGCTCATATTACATAAACGTAAGTATGTAGTCCCATTACTTAAAGGCAATCATCATAGCTTGTAATTACCATTTCCTCTCGTCTGTGTTTCCTGATTCAGCTACAGTCCGTTCATGACGTCGCAGAGACTGTCCACAGTCTGTCAGTCTCTCTTTTGGGTGCAAATTTGGATGAAATTGGGACGATGTTCTCAGTTAAACTACTGGTGCTGATAGTCTAGAACTTTAAGTGTTCACATAATCTGTCCACATCGTCTCATATCTTTACCTCAGCAGCCGCTGTTCAGCTGTAAACAACAGGTGATATTCATGACCTCGGTCAGTAGGGCCCAGTTTATAAAGTTATTCCTCAGGACATGCAGACTGATGTCACTGTTGCTCAGTCAAGCACGACACATAACCTTATAAATAGGATGACAGAGAGGTTTATTTACTTTGTACATAAATGCTTTGTATTATCTTAACAACAGTGTCCTTTTTTAACAGACATAATTCTTTATGCATCAGGCTCCGCCCCCAGCCACCTTCAGTCTATTTTGGATGCTTCCCAGCGTAATGACTTAGTCACTACCAGACATTGACACACGTACTTAGTTATAGTCTGAAATATGTTTACAAATACCGGTAATAAAAGAATTAGTGCAAAAGGAGAATCAAAGCGTGTCAGCCATGTACATTTGATTTGTTTCAGTTTCACGGACATCAAACGGAAACGGTCGTTTGTCGCCGTTTCTTCAAAGATATGACTGGTTAGTTGGCAACTACAATCATACAGCCACAAAGATATCTGCAAAACAAATCATGAATACAAACAATGATATTAGAGTAAAAAAACAAACAAACATCAATACTTCAGAAAAAATACATGCTTTTGTTTTGAACTACTCCAAGAAGAAATTCTTCCGGTTCAAAGGTGAGGAGAACCGGATCCATGTTTGTCGGTCTTTTGGGCTGAGGGCTGGCAGCATGTCGGCGATTGGGGTTCATTTCGGTTATACATCCGCTTGTGTGGCGATATTTAAGGTGAGTATCGCTTCATGAAACCTCGCATGTCGTCTTTGATGTGAACATTTACATGTCCTGAAGGACGCGGTGCTCGATAAGCTGCTGGCAGAGTGAATATAAGTCAATGAATTGTTTCAGTTAGTTCAGTGGGTAAAATAAGGAGAGAGGATTGCATCCAGATTCTTCATCTCAGATTAATAACTAAGCATTTTAAACTGGGACACAGTTTGGTGCTCCGATAGGACATCGATGCCAAACACATGAGAAAACTGAGTGTCCAGTATTGTACTTGGACAACATCCACCTCTGACACCACCTTTAGAGTCCAGCTCCACCCCAACATGATTTAGAGATGACCTTAAACTCCTGGATGGCCTTCCCGAAGCCCCGCCCCCAACCTTATAGTGTGGACTGCAGGGTCCAAGTGATTTAAGTGAACTTCCAAGAAAAAGGGTCAAATATGCTTGCTAAGGAAACATGAACTAAATATTAGTGGAGTTTATAATGTTCATATTTCAGCTTTTGTGTACATAAAGTCACACAGCTGTGTCAGTGGATGGAGAGGCTGTCCTCTGAGCCCCTGAATGACTGACCTCCATCGCTCAGGGAGAGCCCCTCCACACTCACACAAAACCAACTTTTCGCCGCTTGTATCTGCAATCTAAGTTTTTGCTTTTTTAAAGAACCAGAAATAATAGTGTGAACAAAAAGATGAGATGAACAGATTCATGGCATTTCTCAACAACGATGCGCCATCTGGTGGCAGCATAACATTTAGGACACAACATTTGGGTATCAATAAATGTAAAGGAATTAAATTACATGACGAGTACTTCTGGACTAGTGACATCACTGCTGACGGCGAGTAGTCGCGTACATCCCTGGTTGAAACTGTCACAGCTGCAAACATCATATTAAACTTTAGAAAGATTAACAATGCAGCGTCACTCAAGTTCACATGTGTGTAAAGGCAGACGAGTGAATACTGTGCAGTGTAAATCAGACTTGTGCTCCCAGCCTTTGCTTTTTAAAGTCATTAAAGATTACTTTGTCCACGATTCAGACTAAAGGCGCTGACAGGCTGACGCTTGGCCTGCATGCTTGTTACTGTAAAAACTACCCAACTACCCTTTTTTATACAACAGCCTTAACTTGTTACAAAGTGCACAAAGGAACACAGAAACTGCACCCAGGCCACTGCAGCCTTTCAGCATGTTGGGTCTTAAATCCAAGCAAGTTTTAGAAGTTTCACATTTTAGGAAACTTGAAAGCAAAAAAATGAAAACGTTGGAGTCTACCAGGCTTTTTGCAGCTGCGTCATTGCTGCCTTCCTGTAATGGCACATGTAGACGATACAAACTAAGTACCACAAACCTTAATTAGATATTACTTTAAGGAGGCTGAACAGCCTCTTGTCTCCTTTCATTTCACGATTACACAAAACCTTTCGTGACTCTGATTATTAAGGCTCAGTTCACATTTGTGCTGCATGTTAATTTGAGGTTTTTCAAGTAATTCAACAGTAAACCAGTTTAGGACAGTGATGTCTTTCCACTCCAGTCAAACAACAGTCTTATGGCATGTAGTCAAGGTTCCTTGGGCCAAGCTGAACTCCTTAAGGAGCCCTACGGGGACTGAAGTCTTCTCTGCTTTTTCACAAAGATCTGCAGCTTGGATTCATACATGAAATATATGTGGATAAGTGAGCCTGGAAATCAGCTGCTGATGCATCTGAATATCCAAGAGTTTTGAGCAAAGTATATATTTAAGTGTTTCTGAATGTATGCTGCGTGTTGTTTAGGATGGACGGGCTGATGTGGTGGCTAACGATGCAGGAGACAGAGTAACGCCAACTGTGGTGGGCTACAGAGACACTGAACAGGTACGACTTTGGCTTCACTTTTTGGGTTTGTGCCTGACCCATGCACTCAGTCTTTCCTGTTAGCACTAAGGCAAGGCAAGGCAAGGCAAGGCAAATTTATTTGTATAGCACAATTCAGCAACAAGGTGATTCAAAGTGCTTTACAGAGACATTAGAAACAAAAGCAAATAAAAAGCAGGATTTAAAATTGATTAAAACAAGCAAACAAACTAAACACACACATTTCACACCTGTTCGCGCGATCTGAACCCTTATCGTAAGGGGAGCTACCAGTCCTTCTGTGGACGAGCTACTTTCTATTTTAAATTCCCTAAGCATCATATTGGCTTTGCACAATGTCTGTATAGAAGAAATGTTGATGACCAATCAATGAAACATATTGCTAAAATATTTGCAGTGTTAAAAGTAACTGAGAAGTTCCTCTGTTATCACAGGTCACATGTTTCTGTGGTCATGGTCTTGTCATATCACCTTATAGTGTCTAGCATAGATCTGTCTAGCATAGATCTGTCTAGCATAGATCTGTCTAGCATAGATCTGTCTAGCATAGATCTGTCTGCTGTTTGGTCTGAGGAGCTTAGAAACAAAAGCATCTGGACTTCAAGTTGCTTGAAGACGTTTCACCTTTGCGTCTGTCCTTCTTATCCTCCCTCGCTGGTGTCTGATCTTCTTTTCTGTGCATCTTTGCTGATTTTATAAAAGCCCAATTAGGATAACCACTCCCTCAAATGTTCCCTCTAAGCCTGAAGGGAAAAAGAAGGAACACACATGTAAAGGAAGCACTCAAAACATGCGGCTATCCTAATTGGGCCCAATCACATCCTGGGCCATCTGACCTCAGGAAATCACATGATAGGGTGGGGCCAGGTTTCACAATGAGCTCACCCAAAACCCTGGCTGATTGTGACCCACACCCTTTACACACCTTGGCTCATGTGATTAGAGGATCATCAGGGGTCCTTTTGTCCCTCTGTGGGGGGGAAACTCCCACTGAGTTTATATCTGGGACTCTCCACCATCTGACCCTCAAACTGAAGAAGCTTCTCGGATGAGAGGTGAAACGTCTTCAAGCAACTTAAAGAAGTCCAGACGCTTTTCTTTGCAAGCTCCTCAGACTACGATGACCTGGATGACTGAGAACCTTCACAGACACGTCTGCTGTTTGCTTTTTGGGTTTTGGAACTTGGAGAAGATGATTTTTTGCATTGAGGTGCAGAATTATTCTTACATTACTGACGGCTGCTTCCTGCACCTGTGAGATATCTACTGCAGCAGCCTTTTAACCTCTGACCTCTTCTGCAGATTGTAGGTATAGCAGCAAAACAGGGACGGGTCCGCAATGCTGCCAGCACAGTCATCAAAGTGAAACAAGTGCTCGGGAGAAGGTGACACAGCTGACGATGTTTTGTTTGCAAATGTGAAACCTACATCATATTATTGTAATTATTAATAACTCAAAGGAAAAAAAGCAAGATTATGCAGCTCTAACATAGAAAATAATGATGATGATGATGATGATGATGATGATGCTTGTTCAGATTGATTGTATCATCACACGTGGACATCAGTCTGGTTTCTCCTCTGGGAAAAACAGTAACACTGTGGCAGGAACATGGAGGCTCCTGTACTCGCTGCTACATCCAGTCAGACACCTGAGACAGACCATCAGCTGTTACATATGAGAGGATGGCTTTGATCCATGTAGCAGTTGCTCAGTGAGCTCCAGTAGAAAGGAAACGATGTTTTTGAGACAGAAATGACAACATTTGTACTCATGCTGTGATAGTTGTAGCCTGAGTGAGGAAGGAACGAGTGTTGTTATTATTTATTATCCTCGACATCCTGTGGACAGCAACTCATAACTGTGTGTGTGTTGTTTCTTTCTCTCTGATTGAAAAGCTTTGATGACCCAGAGATACAAAGGCACAGAACGGAGACCAAATGTCAGGTAGGTTTCACCAACAACCCTCTGAAAGAGCCTGCAGACCAAACGCCAGGAGATCCACACAGTTTGGATCCTGGTGTTTTACAGATGGCAGGAGGCGGTGCTGAGCCAGCTCGTCTCATTTTCAACACTTCTTCTGTGCTCACAATTTTAAAACGTTGCCTCAGGTCTTGTTTGATTTAAAGCTGATGATCCATTAATGTTAAACAGCCCTGTGTCACACTTCTCCCTCCTGACTACATCCTTAGATCACAGCTCCATTTACTGACTCGTATTGACAGGATCCCTCTGATGTTGGATTCAGTAGATAATGAGTGAATTGTTCTGCAGGGATTTACAGATAACTGCAGTTTGTTTTCTTATTTACATTTTACACATAATCCTAACTACACACTGGCATTACTTACACTGAGAAGCATTATAGCATTATATTATCATTATTCGTTTTTTAGAAGCTGCCTTCAGCGGCACACATGCTGAGATTTAAACTTCCTGAAAATGCCAGTTTATGGTCTGTGAGAGAGTTTCTCTAGAACGATCTGTGATGACGGCACAAAAACACAGTTTGGTTTTTGGAGTCTGAGGATGTTTTGTGTGTTTAGGTTGTCAGCAGAGAAAACAAACCTTTTTATGAGATCACATCAGGACAGCAGCCAAAGTATGTTGCTCCAGAAGATGTCGCAAAGCTCATCTTCCAGAAAATGAAAGGTAAATCTGTTAGTGTGAAAATGTTCGTCATTATTTCCAAGGAGCCAAAGTTGCTGGTAGATTTATTATTTTTCATGTGGTCTTCAGTGATGGTCCTCCAAGCTTTCTGCAGCCTCGAGGGCCAGTGTCCTGCAGGTTTCAGAGCTCAGCACACCTGATTAGTTCATTACCAGGCCTCTGGAGAACTTCAGGATATGTTGAGGAGGTCATTTAGCCATTTAGATCAGCTGTGTTGGATCAAGGACATCTAAAACCTGCAGGACACCGGCCCTGGAGGCTTGGGGTTCCCCACCCCTGCTGTTGGCAAAGTCTTAGTTTATATATTTTGACATATTATTTCTGGGGCAACATTGTCAGCTTCTCACAGCGTGTGGTCCTGATAATGTGTCAGAAATTTCCCACCATCAAATCGTCCTCATTGGACATCTGATACTTTTGAAAACTCTCTAATCGACCGACATCAGTTAAGTTTGCATGTCCTGGGCGTGTTAAAGTGTGAGAGCATCTGTCCAACAGCTGAACCGCGTCATGCAACAGAACGATGCACGGCTATTACACAGTGACTGAAAGTGGACTGAGCAGTGCTGTAATAATGTCCTGGTGTTTGTCATGTGGGCTTGTTTCACTTCAGAAGGATGAGATTTTGTAATGTCCTGATACGTAAAGCCTCAGAAATGAATTGTGGGTATTCAGTTTTCTGTAAAGTAATCACCCGACTGATTATGGCTGTTTCCACAGAAACGGCTCAGTCGGCTCTGGGAGGCTCGGATGTAAGTGACGCTGTCATTACTGTTCCCTCAGAGTTTGCACATGCTCAGAAGCGTGCTCTTAGGTAGGTGCATCTTTTTTATGTCACTTTGAAAATATGCATCTGTTTCAGTTTTTAATCGTCACCTCTGTTTCCTTCAGGAACGCGGCTGAAGCTGCAGGGTTCAATGTCCTGAGGCTAATCCACGAGCCTGCTGCTGCTTTGCTGGCCTATGACATCGGACAGGAGTCGCCGTCAGGGAAGAGGTGTGTTTTAGGAAAGGAACACCTCAGATTTCATTATGGTCACTGGTTTCAAACTGACGTGGTCGGCGTGTACCCGAGCCTACATGAACTCTCCTGAATCTAAGGAGGATGGGACTGCCGTTACTTCTACCACCTGATCCAACTGGTAGAATCAGCCTAACATTAGTTTGGGCTCCTCACAGCTTGGGGTCCTTTGTAAGCTGTGTTGGCGAGCAGGGATCGACGCTCCTGCTGATCCGACTTACGGCGCAGATGTGAATGTTGTTTGGAAAAAACTTTATCCAACAACATGTTTAAAAAGCTGGAGCATCTAAAATCCTTGTGGGAGTTCTGCTCGACCTCTTCCACTGATACCTGCTCGACTCCACTCGAGTAGGTATCAGTACCACGATGTCCAGGGGTCGTTATAGCAACCCAGTCCAAAGTCCAGTGATGTCATTTGTATGCAAACACAACAAACAGCGGAGGACACGTTAGGCGTGGTCTCATGAAGGAGACGCTTTCATTACTCAGTGACGCCACTGACTAGCCAATCGGTGGTAGGCTGTCTGCTGATGTCACATTTTTAGATCGGCTCTGATTGCTGGGAACCTCGAAACGAAAAAACTACCGGGTACTACGGCCAAGTGGAAACCCCCCAGAACCCCACCCACAGCCAGCAGAAGTAGTGCGTGCGTCAGCTACCAGCAGACAGAGCAGTCACCGTTTGAATGAATTTTCCATCTTCTTGTCCTTTAGCGATGCGTCCTGTCTCCACAGTCACGTCCTCGTCTACAAGCTCGGTGGGACGTCCCTGAGCGTGACAGTGCTGCAGGTCAATGGAGGAATGTTCCTGTGTCGCAGCGCTCACACTGACCACAGCATCGGAGGAGAGGCTTTCACTCAGGCCTTAGCGCAGCACCTCGCCTCAGAATTCAAACGGTACCAACCGAACATCAGAGTCTGAACGATTTACTGAGAAGGACCAAAGCAACAGACGAACATCTTAAAGATTTTTCTGTATGTTTGAGTCCGTGTAGCTGTCCTCACTGTGTGTGTGTTTGTGTGTGTGTGTTGTACAGCACGTTTAAGCACGATGTGAGCTCTAATCCTCGGGCTATGTTGAAGCTGATGAATGGTGCAGAGATGGCTAAGCACTCCCTGTCCTCGCTGGGTTCAGCCAACTGCTTCGTTGACTCCCTTCATGATGGTATCGACTTCGAGTGCAGCGTCTCGAGGTGAGCTGTTGTGTCGACGCACAGATTGTAAGAATCTGAATATTATCGTTGGCTGAGCCTGAGCTGAAGCTGGACGTGGAACGAAACATTTGAGATAAACGTTTGAAAGCATAAAGCTAACGAATAAGAACTAAATGAAATCAATTGAGCAGCAGAATTAAGGGAAAAGTCGTTTGTTAAATGACTTTTCCAAACACACATTATCAGGATTCTGATAACTGAGATGTTTTGTCCTTCGTGACGACCTCTGTGCGTTATTTCTTTCAGAGCTCGATTTGAGCTGCTCTGCTCTTCACTCTTCAACAAAAGCATCCAGCCAATCAAAGCCGTCCTCGAGGAGGCGGGTCTTACACCTCACAACATTAGCAAGGTACGGCGTGCAGGTCTTTACTGATGCACGAGTGATGGCATAGCTGTGTGTTAAATAGAAAAGCCGCTCCTCGATCGCTGCCATGTGTTGCAGGTGGTTCTTTGCGGCGGCTCGGCCAGAATTCCTCGTCTGCAGCAGATGATCCGTGAAATGTTTCCGGATGTGGAGCTTCTCAACGCGGCACCTCCTGACGAGGTCATCGCTGTGGGCGCAGCCCTGGAGGCGGGCCTGCTGGTCGGCAGAGATGGCCTTACCCCAGAGGAAGACTCTGTCACAGTGGATGTGTCTTCCATTGACGTACTAGTAAAAGTACTCAGACCTCAGATAAACATCTTATGTTGCACATGGTCTTTGTTGCATGCACATGAACATAAATGTTTCAGCTCTGCAGAGCTAGTCTTTGTACACTACTTATGTATTTGTACATAATATCATTCGTTAATACTGTAATCGATTTCTAACGGCTTCTGTCTGACCTTTGTGGTGTGTTGGAGGAGATGGATGAGTCTGGAGCTGAGATGTTCATGGTTCTCCTTCCTGTGGGCACACCCCTCCCTGCCCACAGACATCACATCCTCAGGGGGGACGGAAAACTGTCCTCGCTGTGTTTGGAGATTTACCAGCGATTCATCACAGAGCAGCCGGAGAAGCTGTCCAAGGTAAGCACAAACAGACTTCCTGCTTCCTGTCTGCCTGCTGGTGCAAGTCACAGTTTACGAACTGCTTTAGAAAAACGTCACAACAAGCTGGGAACCATGTTGGCCAAAAGTCCGGTGACGTCATTTGTTTGCGACACAAACACAACAGTGGAGGACATGAAGGTGAAAGCATGCTTGTTAAGCTGATGTTAAGCATCTGCACCTTGTTGCCGAGCTGGACAGAGACGTCCTGCAGCAGTTTCTGAGGTTCATCTGAACATGTTTCTCCTCTGATGATATGAGAGAGAGAAAAACTAAAGTCTAAGCAGAGACTTCGTCCTCTCCGTGGCCTCGTGCTCCTCTCAGCACTGATGGTGAAGTGTCTCCTAGAACAGATACCCCGTGTTGTCACTTACCTGGACAAGACCAGGTGCACTATGGGAAGCAAGCCAGAGTTCATGATTTGGCCAATGTTCTCCTGGGAAATCTTGGGTCCATGTGGATGTTACTTTGGCACATAGTACCTCAGCATTCTCTCAGACCACATACACCCTTTCAGGGAAATGTTTTCTCTGAGGTGTTCCTGAGTTTTAGGCTTGGCCTCTAAATTCCTCAGATCGCCTCGGGGGAGAGGTCTGGTTTCTCTGCTTAGGCTGCTGCCCCTGTGATCCAGGATGGATAAGCCAGAGAAAATCATCATTATTATTAGAATCACTGTCAGGTTCCTGCTTATGTTTGTGTCTGTGTCACAGATTGTTTTTAGAGACCTGCAGCCCACAGAGGAGAGTCACAGCATTGACACTGTGGTGACCATGAAAAGGTATTTCCTTCCTGGGTAACATCAAGAGTCACGTGATGATGATGATGATGATGATGATGATGATGATGATGTTGTTGCAAACATGTATATGTTTCTTCTTTATGTTGCAGCGATGGCTCCATTCATCTTTCCTGTGTAGAACAGGGCACTGGAAGGTCAGAGGTCGTCACCATAGCAGCTGCATCGTGACGTGTTTTCCAAAAAACAAACGAAGCATGGTCTCAGTGCGATGTTATTTTCTGTTTTTTACCCAATAAACGTATTAAACGTGCGTGTTTCTGACTCTTTGTTCAAACGGACTGCAGCACGTTTGTCGTCACGTTTGTTCTCTGCTGTAGTTTAACAGCAAACATTTGTAAGCACAGCTAAGACTGAATACTTATGTCAGTTATGATCATCTATAGAGAGTATGTACCTGTATGGTTCATAATGAAAATTGCAAGTCGATGTATCCAAGTTGTACAAAGTGTAAATGTTTAAGTGTGTGTTTATAACACACACGACAAATGCCTGACAGTATCCGCTCAGAAAGCCCGCAGCCTGATGCTGGACTCGAACTCAGGACCTTCTTGCCGCTGTGCTGCCAGGAGTTGTTGTCGTGTCGAACGGTTAAACAGTCTCGGTCCCAATCTCTGGACCACAGCACAGGATGAGCACACGCACGTGTTTCGTTCAGCTTCCTGTAGTTGAAACTTAGATCAGCGTACAGATTACTGCTGTTCGCAGACTCGTTAATATGATTTCTGCTTTCCACAGTTTGTGAAGCAGACAGGTGAGGTGAAAGGTCATGAAGTGTCCTTCTACAAACAGCCAGGGCTTAAAGTGGTCATCAACAGACCAGTGCACCGACACACCGAGGCTCTCAGCAGGGAGACGAACTATAATTCATCTTTCATCCTTATCCCGCTGAAAACACAACGTCCACACAAACAGGAGGATCTTCCTCTGAGTTCCTGAGCATCCATCGAGATCTTCATCAAATATCAAACTGCTGGAAAGCTTCCACGCTGACAGCATCACAGCTGCTGCACATCAATGATGCAAATTTCCTGCTCCACCAAATCCCTCGGGTGGAGCTGCCTAACCTGTTTTGACTGCACTGCCATAAGGTCAGGATTTCTCTCATTGTTTAAGGGTTTATCGAGCTCTTTGCTTGTTTCTTTTTCTCCGCCTGTCCTGTTTGGCTCTTTTGCCATCAGAATTATTGTCTAAAGGCAAAGAACCAACGGATTTACTTTACCAACTGGGCCATCCCAGCCTTGCCGTATTGGTCTATTTGATTCACCTTTTATTGTTTACTTCATTTAATTTTCACTTGCTACACAGACTTGACTGGGAGAAGAAACGGGAGAAAGAAAAACAGGG
Source organism: Aulonocara sp. 'chitande type north' Nkhata Bay (assembly GCF_057382095.1). Classification (NCBI taxonomy): domain Eukaryota; kingdom Metazoa; phylum Chordata; class Actinopteri; order Cichliformes; family Cichlidae; genus Aulonocara; species Aulonocara sp. 'chitande type north' Nkhata Bay. Next base: position 42,092,173 of record NC_141360.1, read on the forward strand.
ACGGGGATAAAGGGCAAAAACCAACAAAACCAACAGACAAAAACACATCTATCAATCACCTGGATCACCTGCTGAGAAAGAAAAGAGAGAAAACAAGCAAAAAAAGAGCAACATAATAAACATGATCGCAATAATCTATGTGAATATGACAGTAAATATTAAACATTATTGTGCAGCACATAAGATCAACAGAACACAGTGTGCTTTGAGGTAGGAGCCAAAAAGGGTGTAGTTTGTGGGTGTGATCACCCGTGTGTACACCTGTGAGCATGGATGCGTTTGTTTTTTGTTTTTTTAAAAGGTTCCTTCATGTAATGATCTGCTAGAGGGTGTGGGGGGGCCACAGCCCCGTCCTCCAGGGCATGAAGCAGGTATGGAGGAGATCAAAACTCCAGCCATCCAGAGGCCCCCAGAACACAAGAGACCAAGGAAGACCAACAGAGGGGCAGCCGCGCCACTGTCCCAGAAAGAGCTGAGGAGAGTCCCAGATGAGGGCTCACTCAGCAGCCGCGGAGCAGAAGCCAGGGGGAGTTGCAGTGACGCGCCCGTGAGCTCCGCCGGCAGACAGCCGTGCCTGAGTGACCGAGCCCCAGGCCGAGAGGCCGGGGGCACCCCACCCCCGAAGTGGCCCGAGCGAGCCCCAGGCTCCAGGACCCGATAAGCGGCCGCCAAGGAGTGAGCCGGTGTGTACCTGGACACCCATCCCCGGACACAAAGAACCACCAACGCACCGATGTCTGAGGGAGTCCGCCACCGGCAGGGGGAGTGGTGGTGGGTGGAGATAGGCCTCCAAACCTTGTTTCTTTGCTTGATTCCTAGAAACTTGGTCAGCTCCTTTTGTGTCATTTCTTTGTTTTGAGCTGTTACAGTGTATATTATTAAAAACAGTTTTATTACAGTGTTATTTGTAAATCAGGGTGGAAAATAAGTATTTGGTCACCTCAAACAAGGAAAATCTCTGGCTCTCACAGACCTGTAACGTCTTCTGTAAGAAGCTTTTCTGTCCCCCACTCGTTACCTGTATGAATGGCACCTGTTTGAACTCATCATCTGTATAAAAGACACCTGTCCACAGCCTCAAACAGTCAGACTCCAAACGCCGCCATGGCCAAGACCAAAGAGCTTTCGAAGGACACCAGGAAAAGTATTGTAGACCTGCACCAGACTGGGAAGAGTGAATCTACAATAGGCAAGCAGCTTGGTGTGAAAAAATCAACTGTGGGAGCAATCATCAGAAAATGGAAGACATACAAGACCACTGATAATCTCCCTCGATCTGGGGCTCCACGCAAGATCTCATCCCGTGGGGTCAAAATGATCATGAGAACGGTGAGCAAAGATCCCAGAACCACACGGGGGGACCTGGTGAATGACCTGCAGAGAGCTGGGACCAAAGTAACAAAGGTCACCATCAGTAACACACTACAACGGCAGGGAATCAAATCCCGCAGTGCCAGACGTGTTCCGCTGCTGAAGCCAGTGCATGTCCAGGCCCGTCTGAAGTTTGCCAGAGAGCACATGGATGATACAGCAGAGGATTGGGAGAATGTCATGTGGTCAGATGAAACCAAAGTAGAACTTTTTGGTATAAACTCAACTCGTCGTGTTTGGAGGAAGAAGAATACTGAGTTGCATCCCAAGAACACCATACCTACTGTGAAGCATGGGGGTGGAAACATCATGCTATGGGGCTGTTTTTCTGCCAAGGGGACAGGACGACTGATCCGTGTTAAGGACAGAATGAATGGGGCCATGTATCGTGAGATTTTGAGCCAAAACCTCCTTCCATCAGTGAGAACTTTGAAGATGAAACGAGGCTGGGTCTTCCAACATGACAATGATCCAAAACACACCGCCCGGGCAACAAAGGAGTGGCTCCGTAAGAAGCATTTGAAAGTCCTGGAGTGGCCTAGCCAGTCTCCAGACCTCAACCCCATAGAAAATCTGTGGCGGGAGTTGAAAGTCCGTGTTGCTCGGCGACAGCCCCAAAACATCACTGCTCTCGAGAAGATCTGCATGGAGGAATGGGCCAAAATACCAGCTACTGTGTGTGCAAACCTGGTAAAGACCTATAGTAAACGTTTGACCTCTGTTATTGCCAACAAAGGTTATGTTACAAAGTATTGAGTTGTATTTTTGTTATTGACCAAATACTTATTTTCCACCCTGATTTACCAATAAATTCTTTACAAATCCTACCATGTGAATTCATGGATTTTGTTTTCACATTCTGTCTCTCACAGTTGAAGTGTACCTCTGGTGCAAATTACTGACCTCTGTCATCATTTTAGGTGGGGGAACTTGCACAATCGGTGGCTGACTAAATACTTTTTTGCCCCACTGTACTTGTATGTGTGAGGATGTTTTTAATGCTTTTGGTAAATGTTAAATGGAGCGGTTCTTCCATCCATTCTCTTCCGCTCATGTTTACCAGGATGACGAGGGTCTGAAGCCTATCACAGGGCAAGGCTACACCCTGGACAGGTCACCAGTCTGTCACACAGAGACAGACTGGTGACTCACATCCCCAACCCTAACCCACACCTGTGGGCAGTTAAGAATCACCAGTTAAGCGGTTCATTGGTCAGCTGGCTTCAGGAAAACCGTTAATTCATCGTCATCATCATATATGTAAACGTGCTTCTTTTTTAATTAAACCTGAGAAACCACCAACATGTTTTTCATCCCATAGACTGAAATCAGGAACTTCTCTTAAAATGATTTAACAATCTGCTTCAGACTGTCAGACATGTAATACTGTCTGTTATCCCGCGATAAATAAATGCATTAGGTGTCATGTTTTTGTTTTTGTTTATGTCCTTTACTGTCTTTGTTTTTTACGTTTAGTTACAATGTTTCAGATTTTTTATTAGGACAGAACATCGTTAGTTTTTGTCATGATGCTGTGATGATGTGACCTCAGTGTATTTCTGCACCTTTTCTGTAGAAACAACAAAAAAGACATGATTTTGAAATATTTATATAATATATTGAAACAGACGATTTACAGGTTTCTCTTATAATAATTAGTGATTCTGTGCATTCATCGCACCCTGTCTGAGGATGGAAAACATTCTGACAGACGGGGCGGCCGTTGTATCACTGCAGTCATGATGAGATGTTTCTGATTCTCTATAAGTAGAAAACAAAACCTTCAGCTTTGTCAAGAGTTTCTAGCTTTTAACATCCATCCTCTGGAACAATACGACACTTCAGGATCTTCAGGTAGTTTTGGACCTTGTTGGAGTCTCGGCGAAAGCAGTAGAGGAGCTCGTAGTCTTTCATTAGGCGCCACTCAGCGCTGCCTGGTGCCAAGAAAGCCTCAGGAGACATGAGGCTGCTGACAGAGTTACTTAATATTCCCAACATCTGCATCTGGTGTGAAAAGAACAAAACATATGGATAAGACAAATTGTTTATATTGTTGTGTGTTTACTTAGTTTCTTTCACCCACTTAAGTAAAAAATTACAAAACAAAGTACTACACAAACACAGACAATCTAAACTGTGCATATGCTAGTGCACACACATCAGTGCCTCTGTCTCGCTCTGTCTCTGTTTCTGCCCTGGTTGAATTTTAACTGCAGGAAAATAAGCATTTGAACATGAACATGAACACAGAGCTGTGTGAAGCATCATAGATTAGACTGCTGCCCTTCACAGGCTTAAATATACTACAAGAACATCTGCTGGTCACCGTCAGTCTGTGCTCACATCAGTGATTACAACAGGAGAACGATCTCAAGGCAGCTAGGGTAATAGTGCATGAGGTCCTTCAACATCTGTCGAACAATGCTCAGGATTGTCTATGAGGCTGTTGTGGTCAGTGCTATCCTCTGTGCTGATGCATGCTGGGACGGCAGGTTGAGGGTAGCAGAGGCCAGTAACGCTGTGGGGACGGAGCTGAACTCCCTTAGGGTGGTGTCAGAGAAGCGAATGTTGTCCAAGATAAAGACAATGTTGGATAACACCTCCCACCCGCTCCATGACGTGCTGGCTAGCCACACGAGCACGCTCAGTGAGAGGCTGAGATTACCCATAATGCACCACTGATCGACACAGGAAGTCATTCCTGCCTGTGGCCATCTCCCTGTACAACTCCATTGAACACACTGTAAACACTGCAATAGTTACATCTTTTCGCACACGCTCTACTGTAAAATAGCAAATGACAAAGTTCACAGGTTAGAGTCAAATGTCAGTCATAAATATTACACCTCTGTAATATTCTTTATATTTATAATTGAGTGATTTGTATATATTAGTGCTATTTCTTAAATTTGTAAATCTGTAACATATTGTATTGTTTGAATAGCTGAGTCTGTTACTGTTACTGTACTGAGCAACTGTAACCATATAGTGTCCTTATGGATTAATAAAGTATTCTGAATGCGATCAAGCTAATCGTTGGTAACACAAAAGCCCTCGTTCAACAAAGTGTCTGAAGCTTGTCAGTGACCAGCTGAACCCTGATGAGAACGAATGTGTGGAAGGATCATCTGACATGGAGCTGACAGAGAAACTCAAACTACCACTGAGAGTGTGTACTGCTCATTTCTTTGGGGGACAAATATTTATTTCCTCCACTGTGTATGTTTTGCACACACACACACACACACACACACACACACACACACACACACACACACACACACACACACACACACACACACACACACACACAGTACCTTCTCAACTACTTTCTGTACTCCTTTCCGTAGCTCATGCACCATATCACTCATTTTAAGAGATTTATTGGAGCTGAAGTCAATGAAGTCGTGGAAGTGCATCATGCTCTGGTGGAAATGCCACAGAGGGTCCCTCCACGCCACCAGGAGCTTTAGAATCACCTCCGTCAGCTCCTCCCTCTGTAGTGACATACATGTAAATTATGGGTGTGACTAGAGTGGGATTTGTACCACTGAGTGTTACTGTAATATCATAAAGAGCAAAGGGAAACAAATTTACAAAATTCTTTATCATTTGAAAGGAAAACATGTTTCAAACAGCTACAATGTTGTTTATGGCAACAAAAGAAAGAACCTGAAACACATGACAAGACTCCAGGTGTAAATATGATGTGCATAGTTGAGAGGGATTAACTTTGAAAAAGGTGAATTTACCGCCATTCTCTGAGCGTTCTCCTTTCCATTTGGGGTGAGGATGTTAGACGTGTGACAGTTGCGACTGACCCGGCCAATCTGATTCTTACTGGGCAGGAAGTAAAGCTCCTGGGAGGACAAACAGGAATGAAATGTCAGAGGTTAAATATCATCTAAATGTCAAACGTGCCTGGAGCACAAAAGCAATGAATGACTTAATACGATGTCTTGCTATCTCTGTATCCTTACTGGTGTCTGTCTGTACAATAGATGCGTCTTTATCACACATTCAATTCAGTTTTATTTTTATATGGCGCCAAATCTTAACAGTAAACAGCATAGCAGACTATACATGATACAGATTTATGTTAGCAAGTGTGGGCGAACTGTGAAAACATCTCGTACAGCTCAGTTAACAGTAAAAAAGTTCATCCTTGCATTTAATTAGACTGAAAAACTGTCTCATCAGGTTGGATTCTGCTGTTCTAACAGGATGACTGTGCGTGTATCTAATAAACTGATAATGCAGTGTTTGATTGACTACGTTATGTAAACCTACAATGTCTCAGTTAAAAGGCATCTGCAGACAGAATATCATATCCTCATGTCACAATCAAGCTTGTTCATTAAATATCGTTTAAAAAGCTTTTTCTGACGACTGCAATGAAGAAACATACAAACTCAGAGTGAAGGTCATTTGAAATGCTGTGCATTCTGGCTGAGTGTTGGATGACCCGGTCAAACAGGTTAGCCAGGGAGAGGACGTGACACCCAGCCTCGGCATTCGTACAGAGGGGGGCTGCATCCAGACTGGTCGGCTGACTGCAGAACACCAAGCACAACAAACCTACCAAGACCACAGAGACTAGGAGAGACAAAGGACAATTCAAAACATTAGTCTCAACCTGAATGTAATCTATTACTAAAGAACCTACCTTTTGAAAGTGTAGATGTATTTTTTTTATATTTAAGGTAAGACGAAAAATCAGGAAATAAAACTCCACTATAAAGTCACACACATGGGGACGATTGGATTACATGCAGATAAAGACACAGTCCATCCTTTCACCTCCTGTATGCACAATTCTGTTCCTGAAATACCTGATCGGATGTTTCCAGGCATCCTGCAGAGAAGGAGATCCTGTCTTAGAGCAGAGAGTGCAGATGTGCTCCTATTCCAAACCTGAATGCTTCATGTGAGGGTCAGACAGTTTCCCCTTTACACTCTAATATCAAAGAGAGGGAGGGTGGGCGGAGAAACATTAATAGTGATCTATGCTGTGATTTGGGCGACACAATAATAAATAATAAAACACAGTGTTTCAAAAGATGTTTGTCGGTTTTTTAAATGCATATTTGTGACAAACTGTTTTTAATAATATACATTATACAGTGGATGGGCCAGGCTCTTCTACAAAGCTGTTGTCTGTAACAGAGCTACACTGCATGAACTTCACTGTCCTCTGTGACAAAAACCGTTACAACACAATGTTATTTCAAGGTTACAGTGTAGCTGAATTCACTAAGCAAAAGTTATGCTTAATATTTGATAAGAATTTATATCGACTAAATTCAATTCAGTTTCATTTATATAGCACAAAACAAGAATCACTTCAAGGTGATTTAAATGTTCAATAATACTGTGATAATACAGAGACTCCAGTTTGTGCATGTAAATGGAGAGTCCTCTTCACACACTGAGGTTAATTATGGAGTTCCACAGGGTTCAGTGCTAGGACCAATTCTGTTTACATTATACATGCTTCCCTTAGGCAGCATCATTAGAAGACATAGCATACATTTACACTGCTATGCAGATGACACCCAGCTCTATCTGTCCATGAAGCCAGATAACACACACCAATGAGTTAAACTGCAGGAATGTCTTAAAGCAGCGGTCTCCAACCTTTTTTGCGCCACGGACCGGTTTATGCCCGACAATATTTTCACGGACCGGCCTTTAAAGTGTCGCAGATAAATACAACAAAATAAAACTAGTACCGGTACCGAAAAAAAGAAAATTTATTCATAACACACGTGAAAAGACCCAGGAAAACCGAGTAAACGATAAAAACTATAACAAAATAACGCTGAAAACTGATAAAAACCCTGAAAACTACACATTTCACACCTGAGCCTCAACTCTCGCGACCTGGTACCAAACGACTCACGGACCGGTACCGGTCCGAGGCCCGGGGGTTGGGGACCGCTGTCTTAAAGACATAAAGACCTGGATGGGCGCTAACTTTCTGCTTCTTAATTCAGATCAAACTGAGGTTATTGTACTCGGCCCTGAAAAGCTTAGAAATATGGTATCTAACCAGATTCTTACTCTGGATGGCATTACCTTGGCCTCCAGTAACACTGTGAGGAACCTTGGAGTCATTTTTGACCAGGACATGTCCTTCAACGCACATATTAAACAAATATGTAAGACTGCGTTCTTCCATTTGTGCAACATCTCTAAAGTTAGAAATATCCTGTCTCAGAGTGACGCTGAAAAACTAGTTCATGCATTTATTACTTCCAGGCTGGACGACTGTAATTCATTATTATCAGGAAGTCCTAAAAACTCCCTGAAAAGCCTTCAGCTGATCCAAAATGCTGCAGCAAGAGTCCTGACAGGGACTAGAAAGAGAGAGCAGATTTCTCCTGTTTTGGCTTCCTGTTAAATCCAGAATTCAAAATCCTGCTCCTCACATACAAGGTCTTAAATAATCAGGCCCCATCATATCTTTTAGGATTAGGCTTCAAACTTTCATGGCGGGGTATGCCAGTGTGTTTTGTGAACAGACCCAAAAGCAGACTCAGCAGGAGACGGAACTCAATTTTAAATTCAAATCCCAACAACAGTCACCTCAGGGCGCTTTATATTGTACAGTAGACCCTAAAATAATACACACAGAGAAAACCCAACAATCACATGACCCCCTATGAGCAAGCACTTTGGCAACAGTGGGAAGGAAAAACTCCCTTTGAACAGGAAGAAACCTCCGGCAGAACAGGATGAGGACTTATGTAAACTTTAAATACTCACCTTACAGTGAAGGTCCTTATCTTTAAATATAACCACTTGTCTTCCTCTTCTGTCTTGTCTTTCATCATCTCTGAGTGAAGTTATCTCTTCCCTTATTCTTTATCTTTATTCTTTTCCCTCCTTGAGAAATACATCAGCTGTGCCTTTAGCTAGCAGACACAGTGTGCGACAGGCTGCACACAAACGATTTGTGTGTTTGCTGATATTTGTTGAACTTATAGAAAAGCTCCTTTTGAAATGACCAGACACTCATCAGTCGCTTTGCGCCCCCTCCTCTTCTGTTGGACGGGCTACAAGTCCCAGTCTTGTACCAAAGAGTGATGTCTAACATCGTTGCACAAGTTGATACAGATGCAGTCAAGAGAATTTACCGTGGGCAAATATAACATATATAATAGATATAACATCAGGAAATTACCTGTTTTGCAAGTATCTTTATGACTCTGTGTAATTGTACATACTCTGTCTTCCACTTTATAATCAATATCTCAAAATATCGTTATATTAATGTTATATTCATTGCAAGTTTTGTTGTCCTCTTGGCCTGACCTTTGAAAAAGTCACATTCAGAATAAAGAATATATGTATAAAGTCCCTTTGCCACATAAGGACTGCAGCTACAACTGTGTGACAGAAATGCTGTTTCTGCCTTAAAATAACTTAATAATAATAATAACTGACACGAGATATGTTTGATATCTGTGTCACAGATTATAGGCCAGCAAGTCATTTACAACCATTTACAGACAATCTTCATTTTTGTTGTTCGGCACAACACCGGCCCATAACATGTTGTAAAATTATGATATTATTTTATGCCATGTTATACCCCTAATTAAAGATTGTGAATTATTATGTAGTTTTAGTTTGCATTATTCTCCTGAATTAGAAGAAGCTGATAACTATTGCATTAGTTAAACTGATTTGCATTACATTAAACTGCTGACTTGTTGTGAATGAATGATATTGTTTTATGATGCATTATACTGCTGAGTTATAAGAAATACTGTTCGCAGAAGGTTATTGTCTAATTTGTCTGAGTAGAAGAGAACAGAGTGTGCTGGAGTTTTCTGCCCCATTTCAGCAGGAGCAGATAAACAGGGAGCCAAGGTCGTAGCTCAGGTGCTGTGTGAGAGAGAGCATGTGAATGTTTAGGCTTTTTATGATAAGGTGGAGGCACCAGAGGCTATAAAAGTTTGAGCAATGCTCCACCATTTTGAGATTTTGAGGCTGTCTGCATCAGTGTCCATCTCCCACGTGTGTGATCATTAAATCATCGTTTGACTCAACCCGACCGGACCAGTGTTGTTATTGTGGTTTTTTCTCTTGTCTCCATCCCCAATATTTTGAACCTTAACAGCTTGGGGGCTCGTCCTGTGGTATTGGGGTGGAATTTAAAAGTTTGGACGGTCCGAGGTTGTCGAACGGACAGGCACGAGCCAGTGGTCTGATGTGAGTGGACAAAAGCCGGCTTATCTAAAGGTAAGGCACTACCTGTTGAATTATTTCCAAAATGTGCCAAATTGGATATGACTAAATTAAAGTCTACTCACTGAAATTACTGGTAGAGTGTCTGTTTTGATTTTGATGAGAATCACCGTGTGTTATGCAGTTAAAGTTGCTTAAGAATGTTTAATGAAGTTGAAGAAATATGAAACTGTTCTGGAGGTAACAGATATAATGTTGGGTTTGAGTCCCTGGATATTGAGCTGAAGGCTCAGGTAGTTTGGTAGGGAAATTAGGACAGAAACTGTTCTGGAGGAAACAGATACTGTTTAATTGATATGTTAAAATTTGTCAAAATTGTTTAGGTGAAAATTGTTATAGGACGGCACTGGAAGATGCTAAGAAGCACATAGCCCGGAGGTTACGCTCCCTCCTGGCCGTGGACGCGCGGTCTTGACCTGTCAGCGAACAGGGTTAGTTCAGTTTGGCTTAACTGTGGGGTACAGGGCATCCTGAAATAAGCTAGGAGTTAGAATCTCCTCACCGTTTTAAATGGTGTCATGTGCTTGTTTGGACAAAGTTAAATTGAGTTAGGGACTTTAGAAATCAGGCCATAGGCTGTTCTGGAGGAAACAGATACTGGTTAATTGATTACAAAAAAGTTAACTTTCTTCGGTTGGACCCGTTAACTTAAATTTGTCGAAATTTGTTAGGTGCTGAATCTGTCAGGCCTGTCAGTGATTGTAAATATAAGACGTCTTTGTAATATAAAATAGAAGAGTTTTGTCTGAGCTTTGTGTGACCCTGTGTGTGACGACAGCGCACTGCAGCGCTGCGAGCTATTTTTAGACGGTGTGTGAACATGCAAATGAGCTGTGACGCGCACAGAGGACTTTGCTTCCTGTTTAGCGTGTTTTTGAGTTTTATAATTTTGATTTGCAAACAATGATACATGCCTGTAATTAAAACGCTGATTTTGCTGATTATGATACTACAAATAAGGTTTTGAATGACTAGGGTGTGAATGAGGTTGGGTTTTAAAGCTGAAACTCAGAGAGGAGTGTGTTGGGAGACTGTCATGTAGTCTGCAGTGCAAAGGTGGGCGTCTTGCCTGCTAGTCTATTTAACAGTGATGAAAATGATATTAAATAAATCTCTCAGTGTGTTGATACAGGTGGCTATGGGGCTGGACCAACTGCCCCCACAAGTACGGCGGCCGAAGCAAAATTATAGTAATGGAAACCAAACTCAGCAAGAATCAGCAGCTGTGGAAAAGACAGCAGCTAGCAGAGAATTAAAGGAGAAATTAAGAGAAGTTTTACACATAAAATTGCGGCCAACAGACTTGTGGAGGTTGGGAAGGCACCTGGAGCATCACAACAAGAAGGTGAAACAAAAACACACACAAGCAGAGAAATGTGAGAGAGAGGCACGTGCTAGAGAAATGCCTCGTTTGAGAAAAAACGTTAAATTAGCCCATCTACAAACACACATACACGCAATGAAGAAACAGCTTACACCCATGAACACGTGAAGATTTTCCAGCAAGTTTAAAGCAGTGAAGCTTAACATACACCCGCCGTTACACAATAAAGTTTATCCACTACTAACAAATAAACCCTCTGGGTTGCAGGACAACAACTTAACTTCAAAAAAAAAAAAAAAAAAAAAAATCACAACCAGTGATAACACGACAAATTTAGTGGTTAATAAAAGTCAAATTGTGACATGTTTTCTTCTGATTGATTAATACAAGTGATTACTGAATGAAAGAAAATTCCATTTTTGTGCTTTAAACATGATCTTAAGAATTTTAACATGTACCTGTGTTGTCCTGTCAGCTTGGTGGGTTATGAGAGGATTATATGGTGAGAAAAAACAAAAAAAGGGGGAGAGAAGGCTGACACAGGGCCTGGTCCCGTTGTTTTTCCCCTCTCTGAGTAACACAGCCAATACAACATGATTTTCCTGTTCGTTTGTTTTTGTTTTTGTTTTGTTTTGTTTTTTCTCTTTATGCTTGATTACAGGCTGCTTTGTCGGCCCGGAAAAGCCGAGGCTGACCCTGGACTCCTGCTCTCCCCTCTACCATCTTTGCTCTCTCCTCTACCATCTTTGATGTGACCCTGACCAAATGCTAAAGCAGCTGAACCCGCAACAACAACTTGAAAATGTCAACAGTGCTGCAGGAAAATGATCTCATGCAGCAGAGACGGAGAGCGGTAATCCAAGGCCCGTTTCACTACACGGGGAGATTTCTGTCAGCGTCTTTTCTTTCTGAGAAGATTGAGAAAGGCCCGGCTCCCACCACCGATTCTGACCACCTTATATAAAGGAATTATTGAGAGCATCCTGAGCAGCTATATCACTGTCTGGTTCGGGAACAGCACCATGCCGGACAGACAAGCACTACAGAGGGTTGTGCGATCAGCTGAGCGCACCATCCGCTCCGAGCACCCTGACCTGCACTCAATCTACAGCAGGCGGTGCTGGACCAAGGCCAGGAAGATGGTGAAGGACCTCAGCCATCCCAACAACAGACTGTTCTCTCTGTTGCTGTGTACGTGACAAATAAACATCTGGATTTGGAAAACGAGGCACTCGCAAAGCCACCAGCATTGTGCCTGATTGGACACACCCCTCTCACACACTCTTTACATTCTTGCCATATGGAAAAAGACAGCTTCAGCTGACAGAGCTGTGACGAGACGCCCATTAAGCCCAGATGAAAAGTGAGGCCGAGCAAAACCATGCTGACCTTAACCACTCTGCATTAAAACTGTGCAGGACAGTGACGGACCAACAATGACCATCGGGCAGCAAAAAGGGCGTGCCAGAGACAGGAGGAGTAACTGAGGTCAGGAGGCACCTCAGAATGGACAAAACACCAGGAGAAAATAAGCTGAAGGCACAGGTGTCGGGGCTCGGCCAGGAGCTGACCTCTGAGAAGAGCCGAACAGCAGAGCCGCAAAAGGCCGTGGAGCAAAGCAAGGAAAACATCAATGGACTTAAATCTGATTTCTACGGAAAAGACTCTGAGGTTTCTGCCCTCAATAAGACCTCGAGGCATCAGAGCAGAAACTGAGCATGGCCCAGGAGGAGCTAGCTGAAAATCGAACCCATCAGGCTTGGAGTCCAAGACACCGGACTTGAAATCAGGCCGGAGCATCCTGGAGCTAGATGAGCAGTGTGATTTGTCCGGTCTGCTATGGAGCGAACGTTAGGGGGATGGCTTCCTGTCGCCTCTGCCGTCCTCCGATCGCTCAGCGTCCTGGGCTGCCCAGCTCTGGACTGAACGCTCGGGCCGAGACACCCAAACAACCATGGACTCCATTCCCCTGGAATGGGACCACGACTACGACCTCAGCCGTGGGCTTGAGAGTGCAAGCAGGGATCCCAGAGAGCCTTGAGGCCTGTGTTAAACTAACAGAACAAAGATTGAGGTCTTCCACTGGGGAGGTGGAAGCTGCAGACTCTCCTATACACCTTCTGGATGTCAGCCGTTCCACCTGCAAACAAACGGACAGCAGTCGCACTTCTGCAAGCAACAAACGGACATCCAGACAATTGAGCTGCGTATCAAAACCCTGAAGGAAGACCGAAGCAAAAGGGTCAAGTTAAGGAGGAGCGAAATAAGGAGAAGATGCTGGACACTGGAGAAAAGGACTGCCTCAATTGGGGCCAGAACCAGTATGGACAGAACTCTGAGCAGCAGCACCAATGGATGCAAACAGACTGAAAAGGAGGAGGGCAGGACCCAGGGCACGCTTCAGGCCGTGGTTTATCCAGAACACTACAACAGGAAAGTGATGAACACAAACACCCACACAAACACACACATCTACATGCACCGACTCAGAGTGAAAAGAAACATACATATGAACATATGCACTCGTTGATTGAGGGAGAAATGACACACATACACACACAAATTAAAATGTTGATTCAATGAACTGAGAAGTGATCCACACACACACACGCTGATGCAATGAAGAATGCTTTACTAACAAATGCTGCACACAAACATCCAAATACGGAGTTGGTTACAACAGCAAGAACTGATTGATTATTTATTGCTTAAATGTATTTCATGCCACGCAGAGGGCATTTGTGTAGATTTAGAGGACATGGTCTGAAGCACTTTGATAATGAAAACAATGTCTGTGCGTGATGTCTGTTTATGGCTCAAAGCCTCCACTGAATTGTTTACTGTGCTTCACACAGTCTAACAAGGAGCAGTGGTACAGAGTGAAAATGATGAATGAATGGTGTGAGTTTTATTTCGAAGAGATTATGAAAAGGTTGTGTTTATTCAACTTAGTTGTTTACGTTTTTGCCAAGGTAAAGAGTTGGTGTGTAACTAGTGTCCACTATTGAGTCAAGTAAATCCAACATGTTTTGTTGGTGCAAAAAGGAGTTTTGGTTGATCTTTGGGTTTTGTTTGACACTAGGTTGATTCTATCAGTGAGGTTTGGATTGTTCTCTTTCTCTGAGAGAGAGAAAGATGGTTTGAACTTTGGACATGTTTGCAATGGGCCCCAGTATCTGTTATTATATGAGTGTTTTATTGTTTACGTTTGTTTTTGCTTTTGTTACAGTGCACTGAGATAAGAACATCTGAGAGGTGTGATCCACCGGTGGTGATATTTTGGTATTTTGTGAGTTCCTGATTTAACAAATCAGCTCTTTAATCCAGGCCTGAGAGATTGAACTTTAAAGCGCTATAAAATATTCTTATTGAAAACAGTCGCAAAGTATTTTTTCTCCATGATTATAATGAGCTTGGGAGAAAATTCACTTATATGGGACACTGATCCTGAAGCCTAAAAGGATTGCAGCGAGTCAATCCAGTCCAAAGAAGGAAAAACAAACAAGGAGCTGTTTCCTTTAAAATGATGACGTCATCTTGCTGGTGATGGAGCCTCGAATAGGCTGCGCGTGAGACTCCATTATCAGCAACTTTTGGTATGAATGTGTGTGGATGTATGCATATGACTGACGACTAAAAGTCATGGACTGACGACTAAAAGTTTAACTGACTTGATACTGAGACAAAAACGGTACTGACTTTAGGATTATTGAATGTCCACAGACAATTCACCCAGCCTGTAAAAGAAGGGTGGATGTTTTGTTTTGCTTTGTTTTGTCTGCAAGAACAGAAGAATGACAGAGACTAAAGGGGGAGGCTTTAGCTTCACTGCAGACTGAACCCTTTGGTTGCTAATTTTGAGCTACTGATGTTTGCATTAAGGAAATTGTGTTTTAGTAGCTGTGTTTTAATTAAGGTATCACATTATATTGTTGGGAATGTTAAATGCTAAAGTGAAGAAAAGGTTTGATCCCACTCATGACTGAGCATGTTATTATTAACCATAGTGGGTCACTGTAGAGAGTCAATTAATTTTAGAGAAATAAAGAAAAAACAAACAAAAAACCCTCCACCGAGGTCTATGAATAATAGGGGAATGATAGACAGCCACACTCAAAATGGAGATATGTAATGATAAACACTGGTCCCCGTCTTTTGGGCGCTTTCTTGAAGTACTCAAAACTTTAAAAGTAAGATAAAATAACAGGGGCATGTGCTGAGGGGTGGTGCTGCACAAGAACAAGAGTAAAATAAAGAAAATATTGTTTTTAGAAGTGCAAATTAAAATGTACCATTACACTCAGAGGATCAATATGAAGCTTGATATTTGTTAATTTTGAATGAAGTACATGACTGGTGACTGTTCTGTCCTGAGCTTTTGTTTTTACAGCACCCGCTTGATCACACCAATGGTTTCTCGCCACCGAGGAGGGGTACTTGCAAACAAAAATAAAGAATGGGGAGGAATATCATCAAAACTGGAAAAAGGTAATCCCCAAAGGGGGTGATAACGCCATAACTTTCACTATGGTCAAATTCTCAAAATTTGACCCCGAACTCGAAAAATTCTTAAAACATTTAGAGACAAAGTGGAGATTTAGATAAATATAATGTCGTAAACCACATAAGGATGAAGTATTTGATTCAATAAGATGGTGAAATAACAAGCAGCAAAATGTTGATCATATTAAGTATGTTTATTCAAGGGTGCAGAGAAGATTATTATTATTATTAAAGACAACAAATGAAATAACGAAAAGTAGAAGTGGAAAATTTGCGTTAACGGTAATAAAATCAAAACAAAAAGAAATACTAACTAAAACTGTACTGAATGTTCACAAAACTAACTAAAATTAACTAGATTTATAGCAAAATGTGTTTGGTTGCATTGATGTGTGCATGCCCTGCTATAGTGAAATTAAGGTAGTACGTTAGTCGAGTCGTCTGTGTTGTTGCTCCGTCCACGCGCAGAATCAGGTCAGGAAAAGTCGGGAGACAGCGCCAGAATAGAATTGAGGATGATTTTAATATGACTGTTTTGTAGACATAACAAGAGTCTTGTAGTGGAGAGGGACGTAATGTCCTCCTGAGACCCAGAGAATAAGAAAAAACAGGGAGAAAATATTTTCGTTTTTTCTTTTTTCTTTTTTTCTTTTTTCTTTTAAATGAATCAAGTGTTATTAAAATAACAATCTCATAAGATGAAGATCAGGGACCAACCCAGAAGTCACTGACACTTCACTAGCTGTAAACTATTGGTTTAGGAATAAGTGATGGCACTGAACTTTCTATTTCACAAAAGTCAATTTATTTAGGAAATCTGAGGAAGTACTGATTTTATTTGGAGACACAAAGGAACATTTGGCACTTCCCTCATCTCACATCTGTTTCATTGTTACACCCAACCATTCTATAACTGAAATGCCTTGGACTGTTAACCATTTCAGGCAAGCGGAGTGAACCATATTTTGCTAGACTCTCATCAGATTGGGGCTTCCTTTTATTGATCTTTGGAGAGAAGTCTTCATTACTGGTACTATTCAGGTCTTGCTCACAGGTTTGTCCCAGGATTCTCAGCCAAGAGGAGCTTAAACTCCAGATACTGTGAGTTCTTTTCACACATTGAGATCACTGATAACTCTCAGCAACGACGTGATCTCGTAGAAACAATTAGGTGTTATGGATTCAACTATAATTGCGACTCTTATTTTTTACTTTACTGGAAAACATTTCTGCATTTTACCCACATTTTATTTTTAACTCAAAATCAAAATTCCAGATTCTACTACATGTTGGTTTTGCACCAGATAGGACGACAGATTTCAGGTGGCCCTGTGGTTTTCTCTGTTACATGTGCCACTGCATCTCGATAATCTTTGTGTGGCTTCTAGTGGGTCCTGACCCTCTCATATTTTGAAAAATCTATGTTTGAATCTCCCTTAATAATTGTGTTAAGAATTCTCTCCGCCTTTGTCAAAAGTTGTCTATTAGGAAAAAGTGAAATAAATATAAATATAAAGTCCCAATGTGTAGAGCACACATTAATAAATTAGTCATGTTCCCTGTGAAACTAAATAAGCCTAATTCTTAAAGACCCCTCAAATTATTTACTAGATGTTTATTTTTTGAATAAAATAAAAATCTGAGTTTAACAAAACATTTTAATTGTAAATATCAAGCTTACCTTTCTTTTTCCATAAAATGTGCTTGTGGGCACGCCAGCCATTTTGAAAAGGTGGGAAAAACAATTGGCAAGGCCACACCCCCACACATGTGATATAATTTTAAAGGTACTGTTGTCCTCTCTAAGAAACATCAGGACTTAGAGGAGTGGCAAGTAGAGTATGAGAGCTACAAGCAAAAAACTAAATGTGTACTACAGTGCGCAAAAATGAAATACTGGGTCATCAGGGGGTTATGAGGGACATTTATAAAACTAAAAGTCCCACTAACCTTAAAGTGCACTTGAAAAGCTCACACAAGAAGGTTAACCTAGCTTACCTAGAAGACCTCATCAGGGGGAGCACACTCCCCCTCTTTTTAGAGCTCACCCACTTAACTCGCATCCCCAGAAAACAGCTAACCCCAGATAAGGCAGCGTGATGTATCCCGAGATAACAGGACTGGGACATCTAAATAAAGCTGTGAAACAATCGCCTTCAAAAGGTTATCAATTCACTCCAACCAAAATTAGGAACACTCGGTGCGGCAAGAGTTAATAGTTATTAGTCTCAACACCCAAGGATAACCAGAAGAGCATGACTGATATGATGGAACTGGGATTTTGTTACACTTAACTTTTGCAAAACACAAATAAAACTAAATTGAAACTAAGGATTTTCAGAAAATAAAAACTAGACTAAACTAGCAAAGAATTGGTAAAAACTAATTAAAACTGATATAAAATTGAAAATCTGGAGTCGAAACTAAATAAAAAATAAAACCTAATGAAAATGGCGAAACGTTTAAAACCCTGGTGCAGAGATTGGCAAATCTGACCAGGAAAAGTATGAGATGGATTGTCAGGACAGTCAGCGTTAAAGCCACTTTTGACAGTCCATACTAGGATGGCATTGGACATCTTCGGGGCGGAAAAGGGTTGGTGTGACCAAGGTGTGGTTTGGCTTGTTGTATGTATATTTGAGATCATATGGCTCTGGATGGACCGGTTACCAGGGCATGGAAGGAGGACAGACTCATTAAAGGAGGAGAAGGAACTTGCTGGGATTGGAGATCCTCTGGGTGAGTGGTTGATTAAAAGCATGCATAAAATAGAAGTTATCTGTTGTTATTGATTGGTAATAGATTGATAATTGGCCACATTTACAGCTGTATTGACTTGTTGTGGACGTAGTCGACTTCAGGTTTAAACACTCTAATTAACAGGTTGAAAATAGTGATATTAAAGGAAGAGTATGCAGCGCCACCCTGTCAGACGCCAGTGATGGTGGAGCTCACTGATGAATCAGGTGAGCTGGATTCATGGCTGATTCAAAACTAAGATCCCCCTGCTGTGGTCAGAAAGGGGAGAAAAGGGGGAAATAAAATTAAGAATAAAAGAGGCATTTATAAACGTTTAGGTGTCAAGTGAAACGGGACAAAAGGGGGTGTTTTACTGTTATTTTAATGTCAGCATTATTATTGTATGAGAATCATGCAACAAGCATTGCATCGATGATCATTTATTGAAGCTTTTGACCTTATACTAACATCTGTGTTCCTGTGATTGTTATAACCTCTGATGAATCTTCTATTTACAGGTGTTGGGATAATGATATAATTTTTCATTGCAGGTGTAACCATGATCATTTTATACATATTGCAACTTGTTGCTCATTGTAGAGTTGTGCTCAAGTTAATAAGGGTTAAAAGCTACAGTCAGCGCGAATGTCTGACTGATCTATTGAGGGGAAAGGCTTCGAGCATAGAAGGCCGCACGCGCTTACAAAACACTGATATCATGTTATTCTTTGTGATCTTTTCTTTAATTATGTCTTTAAGGTTAGTTTAAATAGCGGCAGTTAATTAAACGACATTTATTAAAATATTAAATACCTGAGTCAGAACGTTACACGCGGATCACCTTAAGAGTCTGGGAAACTTTGTAGCTGCCTAACTTTTTTTTTGAATGTTCTAGCTCCGTTGATTTGACACATTGGAATGTGTCAAAAAAGGGGGGGGAAGGTTGAGCTTTAACATCAAACCAGGATTATTTGAACATTTTATAACTTCATTTGTGTCTTTAATAATTTAGGAATGGTAAAGCTTAAGCTAATAGCGGTCCAAGAAGACGGACCTTTTAGAGAATCAGTGAAAAAGCATAAACTATCACTTTCATGTTTAATCATTACTCATTGAAATGAACTGAATAGCGTTTAGAAGATTTGTTAATTTCTTTGTCTTTTGTTAAAAAGAGGGGTTTCAATAATTTTCAGACACACCTTGCAAATGTGCTTATAACGAGTTGGCACTCGGCCTTTTGAAGGTCAGAAGCTTCGTTCGGCGTGACTGTCCGGACTGATAAAGTGTAGGAAATGCCTTGAGTGCAGAGGGCTAAATGCAAACACTGCTTACACACACATAAGATATGATTAGAATAAGTCCCTGGCACATTCTGAATGTTTTTAAACCAATTCTGAATCACTAGAAGGTCAGTAGATAACAACATTAGATTATTAGGGGTAGGAAGAGAGGTGTTTTGGTTTTCTGTCTCTTACAGAGAAAGGAACAGACACCAGACGAGGTCACAGAGATGCGAGGATCCTCCGTAGCAGAGTCAGACACAGTGACTGCCGAGACATCAACTGGGTCCAAGGGTCATGGCGTTTGGGCTCCAGCTAGTCACCACAAAAGGATGGATCCCATAAACACAGCAATAACCATGAAGGGGTTGGCGGAAATCCGGGAACACCAGACCAACGAAGTTCGAGAGGCTTTTGGGCAAAAAGGGGACACCTTCCTGTTCCTTTTTCTGGAGGATACACAGATCGTTGTTTGAAATCGGGGCAGAATAATCCCCTGATCTGTGCCACGACTGAAGGGTTGTCTAACCCCTAAGGTTGAAGAATGAAGAGCAGAGGATCACCCAACTGGACGACACTGGTAGCTGCAGCAATAGAATAAAGGCTGAAAGCAGTGGGAGACAAGGAGAGTGTCATCTGGACCTACTACTGTTGGAATCATAGTTTTTCTTGCATCTGAATTGCGCAAACATAGAGGTCATCCCACATATGGTTCGCCCCTCAGGGGGACAAAGGACCTCAGGAGTGAGAAGAGATGAACCCGGCCACACTGAATTGAAGGGTGTTTGTGAGGTCATTATTCTAATGACCTCATCAGGGGGAATTGTTAGATTCTAATATTATTTTATGCCATGTTATACCCCGAATTAAAGATTGTGAATTATTATGTAGTTTTAGTTTGCATTATTCTCCTGAATTAGAAGAAGCTGATAACTATTGCATTAGTTAAACTGATTTGCATTACATTAAACTGCTGACTTATTGTGAATGAATGATATTGTTTTATGATGCATTATACTGCTGAGTTATAAGAAATACTGTTCGCAGAAGGTTATTGTCTAATTTGTCTGAGTAGAAGAGAACAGAATATGCTGGAGTTTTCTGCCCCATTTCAGCAGGAGCAGATAAACAGGGAGCCAAGGTCGTAGCTTAGACGCCGTGTGAGAGAAAGCATGCGAATGTTTAGGCTTTTTATGATAAGGTGGAGGCACCAGAGGCTATAAAAGTTTGAGCAGTGCTCCACCATTTTGAGATCTGAGGCTGTCTGCATCAGTGTCCATCTCCCACGTGTGTGATCATTAAATCATCGTTTGACTCAACCCGACCGGACCAGTGTTGTTATTGTGGTTTTTTCTCTTGTCTCCATCCCCAATATTTTGAACCTTAACAATGTAAAATTATATTTACTAAGAAAAAAGTAATAATATGACCGATGAGCCTGCAAGTGCATCGGCCCACTGAGCAAATGTCCAGCACGCCAGAAATCTCCCCTCAAATGTCTCAAACCAAAAGTGACCTGTTTTGGAAATCTGAGGAGTAGAAAGTACAGATGTCGGTGTCAGAAAAGAAATACTTAAGTCCAGTTACCTGAAAATTCTACTTAAGTACAGTAATGAAGTATTTGTACTTTGTACCACCTCTGAAACTGAAAAACATCCACACATGACCAGAAGCAGCATGATGTTCAAAGACCTCAGAACATCACCAACATTTAGCAACTTCACGAAACAATAGAGGAAGTATTGTTATCAGATTGATTATAGAGTGAATTGATTATTAATTATATAGTTACCTCTTGTCTTATTCATTTATTACAAAGCTTCTGATACACATATATACTTCTACTTAAGTAATAATAATGATGATTGTATTTATATAGCGCTTTACAATTCCACTATTTCACACACTGGAGGAGGCAGCTACAGTTGTAGCCACAGCTGCCCTGGGACAGACTACGAGGCTGCCATATCGCACCATCGGCCCCTCTGGACAACACCAGTAGGCGGTAGGTGGAGTGTCTTGCCCAAGGACACAACCAGTGTTGACCAGGACAGACAGAGCAGGGGGATTGAACCGGCAACCTTCCGGTTACAGATAAGCGTCCCAACCCCCTGAACCACGGTCGCCCCCGACTTAAGTAGAAGTACAGATAGGCGTGTTAAAAATTTGGGGTTCAAGCACTGATTCACTGATCCAATTAAATGTGAAAAAGTACAGGTACTGAAATGCACTCAAAGTACGACGTATAAAGTGCTGTTTGAAGGATTTTTCTACCAGCTGTCTTTGTTTGAAGCTAACTGAACCTTGTGCTATATGAATATAATAATAAAATAATATTAATAAAGGAGAATACAGTGGAACCCCGAAATTAATTTGTTCCAGAGGGTCTTTTTCCTTTTTCCATCGCCTTTTGAGTGAGGCGATGCTGGCTGAAGACGAAGTTCTTGGTGGAGGAGGAGGTGGTGGAGGTTGAAGAAAGCATGCGTATGCATGCATACATACGTACATGTACATGACATTATGGAATTTAATTGAATTTGTTTTGATTTTCTATTTTATCTATTTCGTTACGCGGGCATTTTGCCGTACCACGGGCAGAAATGTTGCCGTTAAGTGCCTCCGTAACTTGAATTTTTGGTTAAATGGGGTAAACCGGGGTTCCACTGTATCAACTTTTGCATGTTAGGGTACCTGGGTCGTTGACCCAGTGTGCTGAGTTTTGCATTATTATTGAACTTGATTTTGTCTTTTTTTATTATTATTTCTAGTCTTTGGGGTTCAGTGTTGGAGTTTCTAGTCTTCTGGTTTCTGTCGCTGTGTTGCTCTGACTCTGTCAGCTGTATCTCCTTGTCAAGTCTGCATCTCTGTGTTTCCTGTGTTACTTTGAAAGTCTGTCTCATGTCAGTGTTTCTAGTTTTGCTTCCCTTGTCTCGTTAGGTCTAATTTCTCTTAGCTGTGCTCTCCTCCTGTGTCCCATTCCCTCGTTATCCCTCTGTGTAGCCCTTTGGTCGTTTCATGCTCTGTGTTCTGCCTGTTTAAGCCCTTTTAATGTTTCTAGTTTAAGTGAGCTTTCTGTTTTTCTGCCGTGTAGCATTAAATCTGAGTTTGAGTTTACTCCGTGAGTCTCCACTTTGGGTCCACCGATCCTGCCTGTCGCACACAGTACATAACAGGAAGCCTAACATCAGTGGAAAAGAGTCATTTCTGTTGTGAACTCCAGCAGATTTTCTGAGTACAGGTTGTTGCTGGCAGACACACTGTGTGATAAAATGCACAAGGAGAGTTTATGAGTTTGCTGATATTTGTTGAGCTGACAGAAATGTGCTGATAGATATTTGGCATTACCTTCCATGTAAAAACATGTTACTTCCTTTATGATCCCTCTTGTTTTTAACTGGATTATTGAGACCTTAACTTAAAGACACCTGGACTAAAAATGCTGTTCTGGATCCCTCTGCCCCACTTTGACCATGAGTATAGCACTGTAACCAATGGACAAACTGCATGTTTTGGGTTAAACCTCATGAAATGAAACCATTTTGAAAATGTCAGGAGAAGAAAGTTCAAACCTTTGTGTAAAAATGTCGAGAGCAAAAGTAAAAAGTTTAAAAAAGAATCCAGGTAAGAAACACTTACCTGGATGATTGAGCATCAAGACATACCAGAACATTCCACTGAAGTACAAGTACTTAGTCACCTTAGTGTTACTTAGTGTTACAGTGTTAAACTACAAACAGATGATTTTGTACTGACTGGTAACAACTGAGTTAAGAGATGAAAGTGTGGATCATCTCAGCAACACTCAGTCGGTAATAATACTAATAAACTTTACACCATTATGTTACCGATCAGATGTTACGTCTGATCGTAATATTGAGCTTCTGTCAGATGTTTCTCCAGGATGCTTTGAAAACATAAAAATATGTCTTACAGAACAAGATACACAAAATACAGGACATAAAAGTTTTAGAAAGCCTTTCTGTGAACGTATGTTTGAGGCTGATAATGAGTCAGCTGTGGGGGTCTGAGCTTTTATAATGAGGCAGGTTTTTGGAGCTCTTTAGGTGGTTGGTGTAGATAGAAGTGAGGCCATAAAACCACAACAGTGAACCACAGTGTGATATGAGAACGTAGCTTTGGACATAACAGCTACAGTGACACAATAGCAATAATATACTGTGTGTGTGTGTGTACACGTCTGCCACAGATTCACTCAGATGTTTGTTGGTGGAGCTGCTGCTTCACGTGACTCTGCTGCACGTTCACCAACACACTCATGTATACAAAGGGCAGACGGTCTTGTGCTGTCACATTCGGACTGACCTGCAGAGTAACAGGGTGACTATTCGTCCATGCCCACAGGGCGAAACGTAACCGATGGACGTAGCTTTGACCTTTCACTGCACGTCTTTCCTGTGAAGATTAACAGCTTACATTCAGATATTACATTATTCAAATCTTCAAATGAATCTGGATACAGAAAAATAGCAACCTCTGTCATTAATATTTTGGCAGTATATGTTGTTATTGTCAAAGTTTTGTGGAGAATTGACATGAGAGGAAGAACAGAAGTGAAAAAGTAAACACCAAAGAATTAACTAGAATTAATTTAGTCCAAAAACAAACAAACAACTAAAGTGTTTCAGATCAAATGTTAGACAAAGATAACACAAAATGCAGTTTCTGAATGAATGCATTTATTTTAAGGGGAATAAAAATCCAAACGCTGATGGCCCCCTGGTGGGCCCCCTGAGCGTCTGCAATAACTGGCAGTGAGTCTTTACAGCTCTGTGGAGGAATCTGGGTCCACTCATATTTGCAGAATTGTTGTAATTCAGCCACATTGGAGGGTTTTTGAGCATCAACCGTGTTTTTAAGGTCCTGCATCAGCGTCTCAGTTGGATTCAGCTCAGGACTTTGACCAGTCTTCATTTGGTTTTTCTTAAGCCAATCAGAGGACGACTCACTGCTGTGGTTTGGATCATTGTTGCAGAACACAAGCGTGCTTCAGCTTGAGGTTGCAGAACGATGTTGGGACACTTTCCTTCAGGATGTTTTGGTCGACGGCAGAATTCGTGGCTCCATTTCCCACAGAACAGCATCAGGCCATCACACTATCACCACCGTGTTTTGCTGTTGGCATGATCTTCCTTTGCTGAAATGTTATTTTTACGCCAGATGTAACAGGACACACCTTCCAAAAAGTTGAACTGTTGTCTGTCAGCCCACAGAGCATCTCGGGGGTCATCAGGATGACCTTTACGTTCCTGTTGCTCAGCAGTGGTTTTTATCTTGGGGCTCTGCCATGCAGGACACTTTTGTCCAGTTTCTTATGATGGAGCCGTGAACACTGACTTTAACTGAGGCCGGCAGTTCTGTGGATGTTGTTCTGGGGTGTTTTGTGATCTATTGGACGAGTTGTCGCTGTGCTCTTAGGCTCAGCAGCCACTCCTGGGAAGGTTTTTTCCATTCGCGGTGAATGACTCTCACTGTGGTTCGCTGGAGACCCGAGATTTAGAAATGGATTTATAACTTTTTCCAGGCGGCGAGATCTTGATTACTTTGTTTCTATTTTGTTCCTGATTTTCCTTCAATGACCGCATGATGTTTGGAGGATCCTTTGGTCTACTCCACTTTGTCAGGCAGGCTCTATTTAAATGATCTGCTGACTGAGAACAGGTGTGTGTGTGGTCAGGAGTGGGTGTGGCCAGGCGTGGGTGTGGTCAGAGAAACTGATCTCTGCTTTCCAAAGATGTGATGCACCACAGTTGATTTATGTTGCAAGAGGGAGTGACACAGATTTTTCTTTCCTTTAATAATAAACACCTTCATTTAGAAACAGCACTTTGTGTTTACTTGTGTTATGTTTGTCCAAAACAGAGAGAGAGAGAGTGTGTGTGTGTGTGTGTGTGTGTGTGTCTCTCACAAAAACAACAAAAGAACGGTTTTACACAACTTGGGTTTATTTATACAGTTGTTGTGTACTTGGGTCATCTCATGTCATAGCCATTAAATACCCCATGAAAGAACAGATGAAACGAATAATGACAAACTTACTGAACATCATGTGACCAACTCTGAAAGCTACGAGGAACATAAATGCTAATGACCAAAAGAAAGAGTAAACTGATCAGGAGGGAAACCACGAGGTTCTCAGAGAGAGGAGAATCAACACGTCACACGGCGCCAAACAGAAAACACCGAGCTCGTTCAGCGCCGACTCGGGTGGAGGATCTCCCGTACCTGCACAGTCTCTGGTCATGTCAGACTCTTTTATGAGAGACCTCAGCAGAATAGCAGAGCCCACATTAAGGCACAAGATGATACATGCCTCCTTTACACTGCAGAAAGAGAGCAGATGGACAAAATATATCATTTCAAATATGAGTTGACATGCGCTCTTAGGTCACAGCAGTGTTTCTTAAGCATGAAGGCTTCATGACATGGACGTCTTATCTGTGTCTGTGGGGGGCAGCGGCCCAAGCAGAGGTGCCCAGATCCCCCCACACCAGCTATGCTTGTCTACAGTCATTACTGGTTCCTGCTGTTGTGTTTGTTCTCTGTATTTTTGCAACAAATCTGGGATAAAGACGTCTTGATCTGTTATATAATCTTGCATATATGTAATGTGATTTTGAACAGTTGTAAACTTCTGTATGACGCAGACATCGTGACTGATAACTCAGTATCGGTTACGATGGCGTCCATTTGCCGTAGCATTTGTTTCCTGAGCCTGTACTCTGTGGTACCCAGGGCTTCTTGTTCCCCTACCCCGCGCACACACAAACGCACACGCACGCACAGACACACACTTACTGCTTAAAGAAGTTCTCTGGTTTTTTGCAGTAGTGACCAAAGAGAGGAAACAGATTCCGGGTCATGTCAAACTGAAGCTGAGCTGCTCCACCATCACTGAAGTTGTTACAGAGGATCACCTGCCAGAGGAATAAAGTTATACACTGAGACACGTTTGTGCTGGAAGCTCAGCACTACAAAACTGACAGAACATCAAGTGTATTTACTGTGAAGTCAAACTGAAAGGTTACATTTAGTTTGGTTTCAAAAATATTTTTGTTTGTTGTTTTTATTTAGGAGCAAATGTCTGGACAGGGAACAACTTAAAGTATTCTACAGTCTTTTACAGTGTAACTCCGTATCGTTCAGAAACGTCACTAAACAAATTTTTTTTCTCTTTAAATTTTTAACTGGCAAATTTTCAGAGATCTTTAAATGTGTTGGTCCCAAAAACAGACCAGAGCCAAGAAAGGGTGAGCATTTAATATTTCATTGTTTTTGAAATATTCATGTTCAATGTGGAAAAAATGGCCTGAAAGTGGCTCAAAAGAACATCTTTCAAACATATATAAAAAATATTTTGACATATGAAACAAAAAATTCACAGCAGGGAAAAATGTCAACATTCAACCGATATATTCAACACGCGGCGTCATGGCAGCGATAGCTCAGTAGGTAGACTGGTCGCCCCATGATCAGAAGGTCGGGGGTTCGAATCCACCGAACAGCTACCCTGAGGTGCCACTGAGCGAGGTCCCTGCACACTGCTCCTGGGCGCCTGCTTAGTGACTGCCCACTGCTTCACTGAGTGAACGGGTCCCACGGGGATCAATAAAGTAAACATTATTCTTATTAAATAAACCAATGCAAAGAGCAGCCTGCAGCGTTTGGTGGGAACCTTCAGCAGTTTTGACTCTTCCATCACACTTCCACACTGAGCAGACGTTTATTGTTTGCACGCTCTGACACAAATCAAGGACAATAACAGTGAGGTGGGTTTAGTGAGCACTGACTGCTTACGTCTTGGTAGAGAAAGTTGTCGAGTCTTTCCGCCAGGCCCTGCCAGGCCAGGTGAAACAGAGAAAAGCCAAGCACCTGATGAAGGTTCAACAGTCTGTCCCTAACGCACAGCATCATGGGACATGCTGTACTGGACAGGGACATGGTGGACTGGTCTTGTTGTGACGGCAGGGACAACCACCTAAGTGAAGAACAGAGTAACAGCTAAAAACTTAATGAAACTCTGTAATGTGGGACTTTGTTATATTTCTTAGTGGCAGAAAAAATATTAAAAGGACTCAAGAAACGATAATAAATAAAAATAATGATCAAAACAACAGATTGAATGTAATTTTATAAAAATAAGAAATATGATGTCACTTTATTTTGATGATGTATCTGAATAATAGAAATAATGTGAAGTTTTTATTAGTGTTGTCCTGCAAAGCCCCACAGTGTAAATACAGCCAACGCTGGCACAGGCCCGCGAGCATTTCAGGCTTTTAACTTTATACAACAACAGTAACTATTATTATTTTTCCTTCTGTCAGACACAAACATGTGTTATCTGTAGTTATTTACGAGCTCTTGTAAAGGTGGGGGGGGAATATAACCTGGCCAGGTAAATATGCTGCAGTGCTGGATGACACCACAAGGTGGCGCCTCCTTATTTTGCAACATTGTAATGAGTCTCACCTGTTTCACTGTCAGATTTCGCGTGGTTCACCTGGTATTTCTGTTTTCTTGCTGACACATTCAGATCAAACTGACATTATTGTTATTTTGACCTAAAAATATTAGAAAAATAACCAGATGCTTACTCTTACTACTTATTACTTCCAGGCTGGACGACTGTGATTCATTATTATCAGGAAGTCCTAAAAACTCCCTGAAAAGCCTTCAGCTGATCCAAAATGCTGCAGCAAGAGTCCTGACAGGGACTAGAAAGAGAGCAGATTTCTCCTGTATTGGCTCCCTGTTAACACAGTACCATAACACAGCAACAGAGCACTTCACTCTCAGATTGCTGGTCTACTTCCAGGATATTTAAAAGTAGTATGAGAGGCAGCGCCTTCAGCTGTCAGGCTCGTCACCTTCAGTGATACTACGATATAAATTTTAAGCTTCATCGTACTGTTGTAGATCTACGTAGCAAGTTTCATTTGTTAAAAGCATTACAACTGATGTATGGAATTATATTAAATGACTTTTGACTGTTTGGAAGCAGAAGGACGAAGCGTCCTGCAGTTACTGTGAAACAACATAAGCCCTCGTTTAATGTATACATTTACGATTTGGAAAGCAAAGTTTCCCAAATTAACTATAAACAGTAATTGTTTGACACAAACTGTCGCTGGATTACTTTAATGCACAAAAATAAATCTTTAAACCAGGTTGTGGTTGTGAAGCCTCTGGACTGCTGTCCCGTTAGTCTAAAGCTACACAGATGTCTGAAAGCTAAAACTTGATTTAAATTGTGTAAAACAATACAAAGAATTAGCCTGTCGTCAACAGGTAATTCTCACCTTTCTTGGCAATATGGTTTGGCTTTTTCTTTTATTTCTCTCATGAGAAAATCCAGCAGTCTTCCCAGCATATCTCCCTTTAAACGATCCAGCAACGCTAAGAGACCGTCAAACAGAGAGCCCTCGAGAGAAGCCAGACGACCCATCTCCATGATGCCCAGGCCTCCGGGGACGGCTTCTTCACCGAGTGAGACCGCTGTCTGCTGCAACTGTAGGAAAAACTGAAGAAAGGAAAAGAACCAGAATTATAAAATCTTAGATATCACTCATTGGCTCAGCTGCAACAGGTCAATGCAGCACGATCTTCTAAAGATTTACTTTTTGGGCATCCCTGCATGAATGGAGGGATTTGTGTGTCCCAGTGATCACGGGACTATGTTGTCTGGAGAAATTTGCCTCTGGTAGGGTCTCCCATGGCAGATGGCCCCCACACCCAGGATCAAAAAGCAATTCACAGAACCCTCAAGTAGCAGAACAGTCCAGTGCACCCTACAGGAATGGGGTACCTGGGTCCTACCCTGGAGCCAAGCCCAGGACAGTCTCCAGGGCGAGGGCCACATTGGCCCGGCACCTTGACCAATGTGTCCCGGCCAGGCTCAGTCCTAAACAGCTGGGTCTGACGTGGCCACAGCTTTGCGCTGCACCCAGAGAGACCTGGAGAATAAGATCAGTGACGATACACGTGTCCTCAGTTTGGGAGGCTGAGCGCAGGCTGACCATACACCTTTTGGTACCATGGAGGCTGTGAAACGCTCCATCTTACCTGAGAAGGTTGGTCCCACCGACATGAGTGTGGCACATCGGTGCAGATGAAGCTGAAACCATCTAATGCTTGATCACTGGGTGTTCGGTGAGCCCCAAAATCTCAGTCAGCAATCTCCAGGCCAGAGTGACCCTTGATGGTGAAAGGGCTTATCCCAGTAACGCCTCGGCTCCTTCATGCATGCCAGGACAGCGGACATGGGGAGGGGTGAGTTTCCCCACCGATGGCGATGCCAGGCCGCGACACCTGGGCAGGAGGAATGGCATCCTCCTCATTTTCATCTACAAGGATATCCATGTTAACACCCTTCTCTTCATCTTCTCCGTGCTTCTCCCCAAAGTTGAAGAGCTGGTTGAAGAGAGGAAGTTGATCCTCTGGGGGGACATGGTCCTCGGGGGACCCCAGCATGCAGCAGCTGAGCTGGATTCGCCACTGGGCTTTGCTGCAGTGACGCGAAGGAAGGGATCGGCTTTGGGGTCACAGCCACTTGCAAATGCTGCTCCCAGATTCTGCTGGGCATTACGTGGGAGTGTTTGCAGGAGTCGGGGTCTGCTTGCAATGCCTGTGCATGCTTGAAGCCCATTTAGGCAACGCAGAGGGGATGGGGGTCATAGCTGAGATGGTTAGTCTGCACGCAGCTGGGCAAGGGCGAAACACGACACCCTTAACCTTACCCCACTGGGGTTCATCTGAGAGGGTCCAGGGGCTGTATGTACTAAACCTTCGCTTTGGCAGCTAGCAATAGCCACAAACACAAAACCAGAAGCTACTTGACGAGCTCGTTTTGTGTTACTGCTATCTGCGTGTTACAACACCCACTATTACAACAATATATCAGCTCGACGAATCACAGCATAACAGATGTTCTTGAGAACCAGAAAAACAAGTTCTACCTTGACGGCAGCATCATTGAACAGATTAAGTTGAACAGACTGAGGAGCTCATGGAAAAGAAAGCGAGGATGGCTGGTTTGGGGCCTGGGGCTCTTATAAGGGGGTCAAGGGGACCCTGTGTCCTGGAAGTGATTGGTCCATCTTGGACAGACAAGCTGGTAGTGACGCTTCCATGATTGGTCACTGCTGCTTCTAGTGAGATACGGAGGAAGGTTTGAAAGAGAACACCCACCACATCGTTTCCCCAGTCTCCCAGTATGGTGGAAATGTAGTTGACAGCATTGAGGATGGCACAATAACGGACACCCAGTGGGCAGCGAGACTCCTCCTTCATCACCTAGAAGGGAAACGAACAGAAAAACATTTAAGAACTGACTGGAACTTAAAACTGTTTCTGAAATAGCCATAAAACCTTTCCCAGACTGATGAGGAGAGACAATACTACTGTGACCATAACACACCTAAATGCTCCAGACCGGGACTGCTTCTGCATTTAGGCTTAGATAATAAGATCAACAAAGAGGTAAACATTGTGTTTTTTAATGCCCGTACGTTTTGCCCATCTGGTGCTTAAAGGGGTTAACAAAGACTATGAAACGTGTGCACATGAGTGGGTGCTCAGAGCTGTGGTCACCTGGATGCAACTAAACTGGACTGCACTAAGGAAGAACGTGCCTGATAGCCCAGCAGTGGATGGACATCACACTTCATCCACTATGACTGTGAGTGATTACTGTCTCTGGGTAAAAAGAGGATTTTGTTCACTGATTTGGAGCAGATGATGGAGAACTAACCTAATTCCCTGATCTGTCATCTCATTTTGTCAGCTGTTGTTTTGAATCTGAATGTTACCTGAGTGAGTCGTATACGAAAGTCATCCACGAGTTCTTTCTGCAGCTCCAAAAATTTCAGTTGTGCAGAAGGACAAGGTAAGGTCCGGTACCGCTCTAAGTATGGAGGGACGACAGAAATAAAATTATTCAAAAAATGTTTATATGCAGTAACAGGAAATAAGATATTTTATAAACTATTTTGTATCCCTTCCAAACACAGCTCGTATCGTTATTTTTTGATTCCTTCTTCACCCGATGAAGTTGATTTACCAGTATAATCGTTTGCACCAGTATCACTGGTAAGAGTTTGATGCTACCACCATGCTTGACTCTTTATAAGTGGGCCGCACTTTCTATTACAGCTCTGTAATAAAGTGGTAATAGTACGGTAACAGGGGAAGTTAATACTATACAAATAAATTAATAACCGCATAATAGCGCCAAATCACAACAACAGTCGCCTCAGGGCGCTTTATGTTGTACAGTAGATCGTACAATAATAGATTCAGGAAAACCCAACAATCATATGACCCCCTATGATCAGCACTTTGGCGACAGTGGGAAGGAAAAACTCCCTTTAACAGGAAGAAACCTCCGACAGAACCAGGCTCAGGGAGGGGCGGGGCCTGATCATTCTGGATTTAACAGGAAGCCAAAACAGGAGAAATCTGCTCTCTCTTTCTAGTCCCTGTCAGGACTCTTGCTGCAGCATTTTGGATCAGCTGAAGGCTTTTCAGCGAGTTTTTAGGACTTCCTGATAATAATGAATTACAGTAGTCCAGCCTGGAAGTAATAAATGCATGAACTAGTTTTTCAGCGTCACTCCGAGACAGGATATTTCTAACTTTAGAGATGTTGCACAAATGGAAGAAAGCAGTCTTACATATTTGTTTAATATGTGCGTTGAAGGACATGTCCTGGTCAAAAATGACTCCAAGGTTCCTCACAGCGTTACTGGAGGCCAAGGTAATGCCATCCAGAGGAAGAATCTGCTTAGATACCATATTTCTAAGATTTTCAGGGCCGAGTACAATAACCTCAGTTTGATCTGAATTAAGAAGCAGAAAGTTAGCGGCCATCCAGGTCTTTATGTCTTTAAGACATTCCTGCAGTTTAACTCATTGGTGTGTGTTATCTGGCTTCATGGACAGATAGAGCTGGGTGTCATCTGCATAGCAGTGTAAATGTATGCTATGTCTTCTAATGATGCTGCCTAAGGGAAGCATGTATAATGTAAACAGAATTGGTCCTAGCACTGAACCCTGTGGAACTCCATAATTAACCTCAGTGTGTGAAGAGGACTCTCCATTTACATGCACAAACTGGAGTCTATTAGATAGATATGATACAAACCACTGCAGCTCGCAGGCTGTTTGTATTTATGCTTATTACAAAGAACCTATTAGTGGTAATAACTTACCTGTAAGTGCGACCTGTAAGCGTACTGAGATTGAAAAGCCTCACATTTACTTCTCTAAACAAACAAACATAGTTCTTCCAGGTGCTACTGAAGCTCCTGTTTGTTAAATGAATGTTCAGTTTCCAGCATGTCGTTTCTTCAGACTTCAACCATCCAATCAAATAACTGAGACCAAACGAGTCAACAGCAGAAAAAGTTGTTTGGTGTTGGCACAGAAGATTTGGCAAGTTTCTCATGGGTGCGACAAACATACTCTGCTACTCAACCCACAAACGCATTTTCACTACATCATGGCACCATTTAAAGAAAGATAAAACAGGCTTTCCAACGGCATAGAATTTATTTCCATAAAGCAGTTTACAACAAAGATCATTTCCTTACCTCACCTCTTGCTCTTTGGTGAAATGGTGTTATACATAAGTTAGAATATTATTAAACATAACAAAACAGCTCAAGCTAACCTAAAGCAGACAACGATACTCAAATCTTACCAGTAATAACCTGCAGCAGAGTCATGAAAGTCTCCGCACAGTCTGGAGCCTTCAGATCATCCATATCACTGATGTCCTTATACTGAGAGCTCCAGGCTCTTTCAGCCGAGAGCATGGCATCCATCTTTTCCACTGCCACTGTATGTACAGAGAAACATTTGTGTCAGTTACTGATCAAACTTGGAGACGATGAGATTGCAATGCAGGCTATCGTATGAAATGAAATCTTACGAGCAACAGTAACAGCGAAGAACAGCCACATGTAGTTTAAAGAAACAATCTGTCACATTATTCAGGATGATCTGGAAGGACTGCAGGGCCTTTATGCTACAATATAAGGTACTGTAAGGCAACGTTTGTGAGGCTATATGTGCGATCAGATCTTTACATGTGTGTCAGTCTCAGGGTCCACGGATTAGCCGCACTGCTGTCACTGAGTTCTGACCATTGAATAAAATATTTTGTGCAGCTGCTGACACACAGCTGATTCTGTATTTTAGGCAGTACCACACCATCTGAATTCAACAAAGTGGTCCAGGACGTCCTGTTGACTAAATGCGCTCCTGAGTGTTTTTGCTGTTATAATGACATTTAGTCTAAGGCCGTGTTAAAGAATAACCAGGCACGTCACTGCAACGGATGCTAGGACTTAATGCAAATCCTCCAAAAGAGTGAATCGACTTCTCTGGAGTGGATCATGCAGCATTGCTAAGTCTTTGCTGTAACATTAACAGTAATTTTGAGAAACTGTTTAGTAACCTAGTGTCACTGGGAGACAGTGAGAGTCTACTACTGTTAGAAACTTCACCCTTCATGACCGTCATTACGCCGTCGATGAGCAGCATTAATGTTTCATCAATCTCAGTAAGATCTCAGCAATATTAGACCGTGTCCTTCATGTTTGACTGTAATTCACTGCAGTTTGGGTTTTTACAGCTGCAAACCAAACACGTGGTCCAAACTGCTTCAGGATGAAGACTTAACAGCATCACAGTAAGATTTGTTTCGCATATTGACCAAAGAGTTCACGGTGTCAAAGAGGTGAATGATGCAAGAACGTCACCTCCTCTGTGACTGACTCATTTATATGGTGTGCGACACGTATACTCGGGGTTAGCAAAGCAGTCACTTTCCACTGATTGGAGTGATGTAGCAGGTGGAGCTCATTCAAACAAAATCTGAGTTTAGCTCATTTAATATTGAAATAACAGCATAACAAATGAGACCAAGAAAAACGTGGTCTCATTTGGAGCAGCAAAGACCAAATCGTCCTTAAAAACTCACTCTTCTTTTCCATAGTGAGCCACTTCTGTAGGACTGCATCCTCGAGAAGGAGGTGAAGCACACCAGGCAGCTCTGCTGGGTAGGAATGGTTGCTTCTCAGCTCCTTCTCAAATTGCAGCACCTCCTCCACCAAGTGACAGAAGAGCACATCATCATACAGCAGCTTAGAAGCATCACTGGTCACTTTCTCTTGGACTAGAGACAGCAGGCCTCGACACAACTCCACCTACACAAACACAAAGGTACTGCTCAGTTTCAGGAAACAACGAGTTTGCATGAGGCTTCCCTGTAAGCTGCTCAGCAGAGGGTGGGAAAACATTGTAGTGCTCTTGTACAATAATAAGTTGTAATAAATATTAAATCTGCCTCTGAGGTTTGACGTCAGTCTTCTCTGTGGCGTCGCTGAAATAGAAACTGCCCAAACTGCCCTGAGCTCCAATCAAATGTTTACTGTGTTACAGTTTAATGAGCCGTGTTTGAATCTTATAAGCATCGATTATTTCAGTTAGCTGAAACAGTTCTTACTTCAAATATCCTCCTACAGTCCACCTATAGTCACTTTTATGCCCACACTTTAGGAATGAGTGAATTATAGCATAGTAACAGAAAGCATACCTTGGCACTCAGAGTTACCCCTCCTCGGTCCAAGATCGGCTGGATCGTTTCCTCCATGAAGGTGGAGTTGTTTCCCATCCACATGAGAACCTGTGTGAGGTACCATTCTGGCTGAAAATACACAAAGAAGTTTATTTTGGATTGTGATGACAGTCACAAAGCTAGTCTCTCTGATACGGCTTGTTCTTGTAGAAAACACAGGACTAAATAACAGCCTGGATTAAAGTAATTTCACAGGGTAAGTTTATGCAGCCATGACAGAGGGCTCAAGTATTCCTGTTCCAAACAGCACCCAGTTTCTCAGCAGGAGGATGCAACTGCAAAAATACTCTACAGATGACCTGCTAACAATGACGACTGTGACCACAGGAGCAGACAGTTTGAACCATGACAGAAGCACAGACTGCAACTCAGAATCTAACAAACATCCTCTGAACGCTTCCAAGTAAAGAAAAACATGCACAACAACAACTGAACCCACTGGTGAGGACGAGGGGATGCCCTGGAGCTGATCATCATCATCAGCACATGACCCACAGCAGCGTAATTACACGTGTTACCAAACAACACATAACCTTAGCATACGTACATACGATTACTGACATCGCCTCTCAGAGCGACGGCTCAGCTCTGAATACTCCGTGTTAATCCTTTTCAGAATCAGGATACTTTATCAATCCCTAAGGAAACTATGTAGGAGCGAAATTTTCAGCCTCTTCTTGAATCTTTTCGTAAGCTATGGATTCGAGGCCCCATCGCCCCCCAGCATCAATAACACGCTGCTTATTGCAGAAGTTATGACACTTCACTCGCTGATGAGCACCCGGCCTCGGAGCCAGGGAGCGCTCGATCGCTCAAGGCCGCATTAGGAGGAATTTACTGTGCAGCAGACAGAGCGCACTCGCTGTACGCTCCACGCCTGCCTGCAGCGTGTTGTCAAGTGGACGCAGTCTGTGAGCAACTCTAAAGCTTGTGCTGCCGTGAAAGAGCAAAGTTACAAAGCGTTAAACTGAAAGCGAGAGTTAAAAATAATGAAAAGTGTGCACCGCACCCCCATCTGTGCTTTTGGTGAGGTGCTGTCCACGTGCTCGCCAAGGTTCAGAGGATGGTTTGGATCTATTAATCATCCAGAAATCAAACAGCGGTTCCTTCAGTAACTCATATGTACGCTTATCAACAACTAGGATTTCAATATAAAGCCACAGAAACATGACTTCCCTGTAACATTGATCATGACAGCTAATGCGATCCCACCTTAAACTGACAGAACAGCAACCCTGTGATCCGGGACTGCGGCAGCGCGGCAGCACTGCATCACGGCGCACATCAAACACTTTGTTCCCTCTTGTGTTAATCAGCGTCCAGACTTTGACATGTTGCTGCCAAACGTTTCAGTGGTCAAAGCTGTTTTCAGTGACCTCTGAACTCTCACCTTACTGACAGAGTTGGTCTGCCGGTTCCCATAGAAGTGGTATTTGAACCTCTTGTTGAGAGGCAACAACATGATCTGGATGGGCAGACAGAGGGGAGCAGGTTTGGACATCTGAGGAGAGGACAGAGCTTCACTGGAGTCCAAAGTCCTCTGAGACAGCAGATCATCACTGTCAGACAGTTAAAGAGCAACGTGTGCGCAGGGAACATGTGTTATTATAAAGACGGCTCTGCACGCGTGTGGTGGAACAAACATTCCTGTTCATGTCTCCACGTGGAGACGGCAAACCATGTTTAAACTTTTAAACAGTGTCCCCAAAACAAGGTCGTCTGAAATTAAAAGGTCTCTTTGGTTACACCAAAATATAAGCATGGGAATGTATATAATGTTAAGAACTTAGTGTGTGAGTGTGTGTGTGTGTGCGTGTGCACCCATTTACATCAGGTAAATGAAATAATAGTTAAATTATTTAAATTAAGTCAATTTTAACCTCAAATGAAAACATGTCCGATTACATTTTTCTTTAACAAAAATGAAGCCAAAATGCACAAAAAACCACATAAAAACATGCAAAGTAACAGCCAGGTGTTCGTGATCAGGCCACGTGGTCAGAGGGCCCGGTGGCGCCAGTGTCCGGCAGCCTCGCCTCTGTCAGTGCGCCCCAGGGTGGCTGTGGCTACAATGTAGCTGCCATCACCAGTGTGTGAATGTGTGTGTGACTGGATGTGGTGTAAAGTGCTTTGGGGTCCTCAGGGACTGAGTAAAGTGCTATACGAATACATTTACCATTAAATTCATTAAGCCTGCCCACCTGTAGAAACGCAGAGCATTCAGTTTTTTATTAACAAAACTCCATGAATATGGAGGCTGAAGGGACATTTCCCAACAATTTAAAGTCACAAATGAGAAACATGGCAGACAGTTTCCAATCATCCTAGGAGTATTTACAAGGATACGAGGTCTGCAGGGCGAGGAGCTGCCCGACCAGCAGCTCCAGCTGGCCTTCAGTCTCCTGACAGCTGGGCGTCGGTGTCAGTGACTGAGTGGGAGGAGAGATGATCGGCCAGTGAAGCTGAGTCAGCAGCTTCTCAAAATCACTGTGAAAGAAGAAAATGGATTTGGGTCACATGTCAGGGGACATCTTTGCTTATTAACAGCTAGCTCGTTTTAAAGAATCATCAGCAAATTTACAAACGAGCTGATGATGGAGCGTGTGTCGGATTCATGAATGTGTTTCTGAACTGAAGCAGCCTGGAAACTCCCATCAGGGAGAGGCAGCAGCAGCTTCATATGTTCTGAAATATGTGGTTCTGATCGGTCCCTCCATCAGAAACTCTGATAGCTCCATACTCTAAATGCACACATTCTTCCTTTGCTAACGCTCATTTAAGCCAAAGAGAGGATCTGTGCCACAGCCAGCTCTGGTTAGTGGCACCTGACTGACGTGTTGCAGCATTGAGGCATTATTCCTACACAGCTGTGAGTCAGCCACTACGCTTCGTTTTAGATAAAGATGCTGTGTGTTTATCTAACACAGCACCTGTGTGTTAGATAAACACACAGGTGCTGCAGCAAAATGCTCTTCTCACTGTATACGCTTAATTATACAAACCATCCCCGCCTTCTTATAATGTTCTGCTCTGGTACATTTAGTGCTACTCTCAGCTTTGATCCATCCACGCGTGAATACTTTTGAAAACCCAAATCTTGCGTCCGTGCATTTCAGTCCCAAATCTGTCACCATGTCTTTAGTCTAATAAGGCACAGCAGCTTTGAGGGCTCCCACCTGGTCAGACGGTCCTTCATGATTTTGTGCCAGAAGCTAAGAGTTGCTTGGAGGAAGTTCTGGAGATGAGAACATCTAGACTGGTTTAGTCCATAATCCAGAGCCGCCATGCTATCCACTGCCCTTATGGCTTCCCAGGCACTGCTGGTCATCAGACACTGCTGAACTGTAGCACTGGAACACAAGACTGCACGTCAGCGCTTTCATTACACCACAGCAGGCACCAACAGGAAGACCACAGGCCATGAACGAGACTCAGAGAGGTGGGCTGCCGAGTTACAGAAAAACATAAGCTATGATGTGCAAATCTCACCCTGGGTCGCCTCAATCAAATGACCATTTCGTTACCAGGCCTCTGGAGAACTTCAAGACATGTTGAGTCATTTAGCCGTTTAAATCAGCTGTGTTGGATCAAGGACACATCTGAAACCTGCAGGACACCGGCCCTGGAGGCCTTGGACACCGCTGCCCTGTACCATCAGAGTCTAGATGCATGCTCAATCATCCAGGTAAGTAAATGCCAAAGGTTCTGCTCATCTGGACGTTTTCATTGGGAGAAACGTTTCGTCACGTCTCGAGTCTCAGCTGACTGAAGACGTCTGAAAACATCCAGATGAACAGACTCAACCTTTGGGATTTCTCATCAGTGGCTTGATAAGAGAGTGCTGATAACCAGCCACATGGCCCGTCTCCTCTTCAGTTCAAAGGATGGGGCATCTGTGTTTTGGGGAAAGGATTTCAATTTGTCTGACCTTCACAACAGTTTGCTTCGGTCTGTTTTCCACGAGCTCTGGCACAGAGAACGGCACACTGTGCCCCCAACATGCAGGACTGACTTTTGACCCTGCACACAGACTTCTGCAGATTCTCAGAACCTTTCGATGACATTGTCGTCTGTAGATGATCTAATGATCCAACAGTCTCTGCAGTATTAGGTTGTGTTGATGCAGTTCTGAGACACGCTGCCTTCCTTAGATAATCTTTTTACATCCTGTCACGTTACAGACCTGCTGCCACTTAATAACATTCAAACTCGTTTCAGTGCCGCTCACTTTTCCCCGTTTTTGTTGCCCCAGTACCAACTTTAGAGGTTTGCTGCCATCAAATTTAAAATCAGCAGAACTTGGCTCCTTTCCTTCCTTATTTAAACATCTAATAGATCTTCTGCTGTGAATAAAATACAGATTTATGGGACTTACAAATCATTGCACTCTGTTTTTATGCACACAGCATCTGGACTTTAAAAGACGGCATAAAGCTTTGTGTTTTTAAATTGCTCATAAACAGTGAGGGTGTTACCTGAGCTCCTCTATGTGTTGAAGGCATCTTAGGTATTTCATGTGTCTCTCTATAAAGTCAACCTGGTTACACGTTTGTTCGAGTTTATCCATCCAAGGCTGGGCATCCTGTAGGTGCTGCAAAAAAGAGAAACAGACATTGAAGACGTCCAGTATTTCAGTCTGAAACCGTTTGATAGCAACAATGCTGGACAGCAGCAGAGAAGCGTACAAAGATATTAGGGTTTCTATGCTGTACAGATCGGTCACATTTCACACACACACACTTTATTTGTCTGTATTTGTCCTGTAAGCTCGGCTCCTGTACCAGAGGAGGATCTGCCACAGCATCGTATCTGTTCCTAGAATGGCCTTCTTCTGGCCACACATCTCAGATGTCAGTTTGGAGGTTAATGTATCGGCAACATCGGCACGGCAAGATGATGGGTGGTGTTCAAGGGAATCTCCTCTCAGATCTGGACCAGGGCATCCCTGAGCTGGACTGAGGTGAAACGCGTGGTGTCGGATAAAGTCATGAATCCATATCCGTGATGGTTCTTTTTCTCGCTCCTGGTCTTTCGCGGGTTTCTGCTGCCTAAAGTATTCACATGAGCACATGATAGATAATAGATAAAGATAATCTCCCAGAGGTGTTCTACTGGATTTAGGTCAGGTGAGGATGGGGTGGGATCAACTCCTTCATCCTCCAGGAACTGCCGGCATACTTTCGCCACCAGGCCAGGCATCGTTGTGCACCAGGACCCGCTGCACCTGCGTGGGGTCTGACTGCGGCTCCACAGATATCATCCTCTCACCTGGTGTTCTGCTCCAATCAGATCTGTTCTCCCGGTCTGGGGTAAAAAGGCTGACTGTGAATGGATTATTATTTATTATTAACCTTTATTTAACCAGGAAAAGTCCCATTGAGATTAAAAACCTCTTTTTCAAGGGAGTCCTGGCCAAGAGGCGACAACACGTTGAAATTACAAAGTTACATACATATTATAAGTAACAATTACATTTTAAAAACATTTTTCTCTGGCTCTCTCAAGCTGGACTTAAAAGCATTTAATGAAATAAGATCTGCTATCTTCCAGTCTTTTTGCATCATGTTCCATGTAAAAGAGGCAGCATAAGTAAAAGCCCTCTTTCCCAGTTCAGTTCTGACAAATGGAACAAAAAAAGATCGCTTGAACGCAGGCTATAAGAAACAGTACTCCTCCGTGTGAGCAGATCGCAAATATAGGTGGGCATTTGTCCAAGCAGGGCCTTATAAATAAAGATGCACCAGTGAACAAACCTCCTGGAGGACAACGAAGGCCATCCCACTCGAGCGTACAGATCACAACAATGGGTCAAAGCCCTACAGTTTGTAATAAACCGTAAAGAGGCATGATATACTGAGTCAATCTTATGAAGACACTGGGCGGAAGCATTCATGTACAGCAGATCACCATAATCTAAAACAGATTAAAATGTAGCATTTACAAGACGCTTTTTTGTCTCAAAAGAAAAGCAAAATTTGTTTCGAAAGAAAAATCCTAATTTTAGTTTGAGTTTTTTCACAAGATTGTCTATGTGAGATTTAAAGGTC
Source organism: Aulonocara sp. 'chitande type north' Nkhata Bay (assembly GCF_057382095.1). Taxonomy (NCBI): domain Eukaryota; kingdom Metazoa; phylum Chordata; class Actinopteri; order Cichliformes; family Cichlidae; genus Aulonocara; species Aulonocara sp. 'chitande type north' Nkhata Bay. The sequence continues at coordinate 42,133,354 of NC_141360.1, forward strand.
AGAGAATCATCAATTAAAAAGCCAAGATATTTATACGTGTGCACCACTTCTATGAGGTTTCCCTCAAGAGTGGACACCAAGGGGACAGTTTGAGGAAATCTCTTCATGTTTGAAAACAACATTAGCTTTGTCTTTTCAGCATTGAGAACCAATTTCAGCTCCAGAAGTGTGTGCTGAACCACGTCAAAAGCTTTCTGCAACGATTCTATTGCCTTTTCAAAGTTTGAGCCAAAGGAATAAATAACTGTGTCATCAGCATAAAAATGCATACTAGCATTGGACACATTTTGTCCCAAATCATTTATATACATGATGAACAACAGAGGTCCTAAAATTGAACCCTGTGGCACCCCAGTGTGAATATTCAAAAGTTCTGAGCACAGATTTTCACATTTAATGCATTGAGTCCTGTCACTCAAATAGTTAGTGAACCAGGAGACGACATGTCTAGACAGCCCCAAAGAAAGAAGCCTATGCTTCAAAATGGCGTGATCCACAGTGTCGAAAGCTTTTGACAGGTCGATAAAGAGAGAAGCACAGTGCTGTTTTTTATCCAGAGCAAGTATGTCATTTATCACTTTTGTGGCAGCCGTAACAGCACGATGCTGTTTTCTGAACCCAGATTGCAGTTTTGAGAGAACTTCATTAGGAGTACAAGAACTCTTTTAATTGCTCACTGACGAGAGACTCAAGGACTTTTGCCAAGACACACAAGTTTGATATTGGCCTGTAATTAGTCAGAATGGCCGGGTCGCCTCCTTTTAATATTGGCGTAACAAAAGCAGACTTCCAAACAAGTGGAATTTCTTTATTTTGGATTGAAAGATTAAAAAGGATCGTAAGAGGTTGTGCAATGTAATCAGCTGCTATTTTCAGAAAATAGGGCTCTATTAAGTCTGGCCCTGGGGGTTTCCTGTGATCTAAGGCTTTAAGAGCTTTATGCACTTCCTGGACAGAAAAAGGAGAAAAACCAAAAAGCTCCCCAAAATATGTTTGGGGTTCTGTACAGGGAGTCATGGGGGCTGCTCCAACAGAGTTAAATAAAAAAACCAGTAGCTACGAAGTGCTTGTTAAAGCTATTTAAGACCTCAGTTCTATCATAAACTGGGACAGAATCTTTTAAAATGAATTTTGGAAGAGCCTGTGATATTTTATTTATAGATAAGGACTTAATTACTTTCCAAAATTTCTGAGGGTTATTGAGGTTTCCTGTAGTAACAGATAAATAATATTCTGACTTAGCCTTCTTGATAAGTGTCGTGCATTTGTTTCTTAATTTCCTGAAATCTAACCAGTCAGTCAGGGAATCGTTTTTCCTAGCTTTTGCCCATGCCACGTTGGGCTGATGGATGGACTCTGATAATTCCAATGAAAACCAAGGGTTCTCCCGTCCCTTGACCCTAAATTTTTTGGCAGGTGCATGCTTATTAAAAATCTTCATAAAAATGTCTTTAAAATAAGCCCAAGCCAGATGGATGTCTGGTATCAGACTCAAATTTTCCCAGTTTACCATGGACAAGTCATAATGAAACGCTTGCTCACTAAATATTTTAAAATTTCTTTTACAGATGATACGCGGTTTACATTTAGGGATTTTAGTGTTCCTACAGGTAGCAACTACACAATGATCGCTTAAATCATTACAGAACACGCCTAGAGACAGGAACTTATGAGGGACATTTGTTAGAATTAGGTCAAAGTAGATTTGTCAGGACTCTTTATATTTGGCCTTGTAGGTAGGTTGACCAACTGGCTAAGATTAACAGAGTCACAGAAGGATATTGTTCTACTTTAGCTACAACACTGCAAATAAAAACATTACTTATTAATATCTCAAGCTATATGCTGTATACTGCTGTAAGTGGGCATTAATGCATAAAATATACTGCTGCAAAACAACTAAGTTAACAGGAACAAAAGAAAAAGCACGACCCAGGCTTCACCGGCAGAACACTGCCTGAAGTCATGCTTCCTCCGGTGACTCATTTCCGTCCCATAGTGCAGTAGATGGCCCCCTTTTGACTTCAGGACTGCCGTAAATGTCACAGATTCAACAAGGTGGTGGAAGCGTTCGTCACAATGATGCTGACATTTCAATATGGCCCAAACAGATTTCCAAGCTGAACATCCATGACGCGCACGGATGTCGTGTTCAAGAAGCCGGTGCGCTGAGGATCGGCATGTAATGTCGCTAAAAGCAGCCATGAAGAGGTTCCACTTTGGTCACAAAGGGGCCGGCGTGGTCACAGCAACACTCAGGTGGACTGTGGCATTTCAACAAAGTATGTTTGGTACTAAGAAGCCCAAAGGTCGTCACACCAGCTTCAGTCTGGTGTTTGCAGGTCGATCTATGACTGATTGGGTTTTACTGTGCATTTTATTATCCAGTTATGCTTTTACTGTACTGGCAGTGTAACTGGGATCATTGGGAAGTGAAGCCCAAACACTACTGGCACTAATGCAGCCCCAAACAATGACAGAGGCCTCACTGAGTTGTATACATGGCTGTATACGCACTGTTGTCCCTCATCCACACTAATCACGACAATCTGAAGCAAAAAGCTCGAACTGGGATTCATCAAAGACAGTGACACTGATGTTCAGCTCGTGTCACACATCACACTTTCTCCTACTTTCCTTCCTTAAAAATGTCTTTTTGTTTTTCTTTTCAGTTTTATTTCAACATTATCACAACATCGCCTTAGGGTACTTTATATATTTTAAGGTAATGACCCTACAATATTCAACACCCAGTGCATCATGGGAATCCCCGGCAGCCTACGTCTATTGCAGCATAACTAAGGGAGGATTCAGGGTCACCTGGTCCAGCCCTAACTATATGCTTTAGCAAAAAGGAAAGTTTGAAGCCTAATCTTGAAAGTAGAGATAGTGTCTGTCTCCTGAATCCAAACTGGAAGCTGGTTCCACAGAAGAGGGGCCTGAAAACTGAAGGCTCTGCCTCCCATTCTACTTTTAAATACTCTAGGAACAACAAGTAGGCCTGCAGAGCGAGAGCGAAGTGCTCTAATAGGGTGATATGGTACTACAAGTATCAGCATACTTTATTAATCCCTAAGGAAATTATGTGGGTACAGTAACAGAAACAGACTATTTAACAATACAATATGTGACAGATTTACAAATTTAAGAAATAGCACAATAAATACAAATCCCTCAATAATAAACATCACTACTGCAGACGATCTCAGTTGATGCTAGCAGTCGTTAACGAGGACCTGCTTGCTCACCGGAGAGCTGCTTAGCTGACCTTAGCTTCCATCACTGATTACACAACCCCACACAGCATGCTGTGGACTTGGCTGTGAAGAACTCACTCACAGCCACTGAAACACCAACAGATGGGACCGAGAGGATCCTCACTGGTCAGTATCATCGAGCACTGCTAACCTTCTCAGCGTCTATGCACCCACCAACGATTCTCCTGTTTGGGACACTCGAAAACCAAGGTCAGGGAGGTCCCTTATTCACGAGCTGCTGTTTGCAGACGATGCAGCATTCATGTCTGCAGCAGTTAGTCAGCCCTTTGTCTGAGGCCTGCAACAAGTTTACCTTAACCTTTAGCCCGAAAAAGAGAAGCATCATGATCCAGGATGCTGACTCCGGTCCATCCTGAGGTGGTAGACACCTTCACCTACCTTCCATCATCTCTAACTCCCTCTCTCTGGAGATACAAGTGATAGCAAAAACTGCAGCTGTCATGGCTGAACACGCGTGGTATCAAGCTTACATATTTGGCACACTCCTCTATGGCACTGAATCCTGGTCCGAGTAAGCCAGCCAGGACAGAAGGCTGAACAACTGCAGCCTCTGATATCTTAGACGTATTGTGGTAAACACCAACGTACTGCAGAGAGTCAGTACTCCAAGTCTGGGTGCACTGCTCAGTCAGAGTCAACTCAGATGGCTGGGCCATGTGCGATGCATGAACCCGGGTCACATCCCCAAGGACACGGGGTATGGCGAGGTGTGCGAGGGCTCACGCTGTCGGAGGACCAAAACTCCACTTCCACGTTTGGAAACGTGACATGAAGCTGACAGACATCAACCAAAACACCTGGGAAAGCTCAAGAGGCTCGGAGCGCTACCATCAAGGAGGGAGACAAGACAAGAGTACTTTGGCGAGCTTAGTGATGTCACTACCTTGTGCAGGATGTTGAAGGTAAGTTGTTCCCTCTGCAGCAGCGCCTCCAGAGAACACCTGGCGTCCTCGACAGCAGACAGAGCTGCTGAAACTTTAGGAGGCACCAAACTGGACACAGTCAGGACCTGAAAGGCAAAACAGAACTGCTTACATTTCATACCGAAGATTTCAGAGCTTCATGATTGTGTGAACTTTCTACAAACAATAAATTCTATAACTGTGTGTAAATGTGCAAAGTACAGGAGTGAGTAACAGAAAGACGAGAGCAGCAGAAGGGGATGACAGCAGGCCTATGGACAACTAAATGTACCGTAAGGGTGTTGTTTGTATTTTAAACGATAAAAACTGGCTGCTTTGTGCACCAGTGACATCATCACACGGCCACAACCATTTATGCTCGCCATCACAAAAAGCATCACCACTCAGAGAGCAGCGCCACATCAACACCGACAGACGAAGAGGAAAAACTGAAAACCCCAAACGTTACATCTCAGACTTTACAGGCCACAGTTAGCATTTCCATCCATACGAGGGCGTTCATGAACAGTTTGTTAATTTCCATTATAAATAACTATAACGACATGTGTAATGGCATTTCAGTGGTGCAGCGTCCCCGTTTAAGAAAATCATAATTAAATTTATAACATCTATTAAATACAAATTTGTTTGTTAATTAGTTAGTTTATTTGCTTGTTTTAATCAATTTTAAATCATGCTTTTTATTTGTTCTTGTTTCTAATGTCTCTGTAAAGCACTTTGAATCACCTTGTTGTTGAATTGTGCTGTACAAATAAACTTGCCTTGCCTTGCCTTACAAATAACTATAATAGTAGATATAAATAGAAATAATATGTAAAGCCTATGGGAAATACTGAACAGTGTTATAAAACGTGGGGCTGGACAAAAGAACTACAAGTATTTCATTTGTAACGACCATGAAGAATATGGACGCTGTGACAAACAGTCTCAATGAACTCTTTGTAACTGCTGCACCAAATTCAGCAGAAACAGGCGCTGATCCTGGGAGAGCACAGGACAAACCGGATACACCGATAGACAGAAATCCATATTCTATGTTCCTCACAGCCATCGGTGAAAATGACGTTTTTGAAACTGTCAAAAATGTAAAAATCAGAAATCTTTGGATTGTAATGAGATTGATATGATCGTGGTTAAAAGAGTCATTGAGGCTGTTATAAAACCGTTTACATACATCTGTAATTTATCATTTCAAACTGGTCGATTTCCAGACAGAATGAAAATAGCAAAAGTTAGTCTATACAAATCTGGCAACAAACACCATTTCACAAACTACAGGCCGGTCTCTTCACCACCTCAATTCTCAAAAGTTCTTGAAAAACTGTTTAAAAACAGACTGGAGAAATTTACACATAAACTACTCACTGAGAGTCAGTACGGGTTCAGATCAAGCAGATCAACATCATCGGCACTATTAGATTCAATAGAATACATCAGAAATATGTGTCTGGGTCATTCAGAGACTTGACAAAGGCATTTGACTCCATAGATCCTGATATATTAATAAGAAACCTGGAACGTTACGGTGTCAGAGGGGTCGCTCTAGATTGGGCCCGGAGTTATTTAGGTGACAGGAAGCAGTTTGTGAAATTAAATGCTCCTTATGTGCACATTGCTTGTGGTGTACCCCAAGGGTCAGTTTGGGCCCAAAATTCTTCAACTTACACATTAACGACATCTGTAAAGTGTCCAAAGTATTAAAAATGGTTCTCTTTGCTGATGATACAAACATCTTCTGCTCTGGTGATGATCTGCAGAACTTATTGGAGGATATGACTAATGAAATAAGTAAAGTAAAATAAATTTCTGGGGGTAAAAAAATCTTAACTGAGAGCTCACGTAAGATATATTCATTCCAAAGTATCACGAAGCATTGCAACACTAAACAAGGCAAAGCAGGTATTAGACAGAACATGCCTTCATGTTCTACTGTTCACTGGTTTCACCTTACTTAAGCTACTGTGCAGAGGTCTGGGGCCACAACTGTAAAACTACATTACATTCACTTTGTACTCTTCAAAAAACGCAGTTTGAATCATCCACGCTGCAGGTTACAGGTTACTGCAGTCTGAAATATTGAAATGTGCCGATCTAGTGAAATTCCAAACCGCACAAATTCTATTCAAAGCAAAAAATAAGGAACTGCCAGGAAATATTCAGAGTATGTTTGTTCTTAAAGAAGTTATAATTGAAGGGGTTTTTGTAAGTGAAGGTCCGTACTGCAAGAAAAAGCTTCAGTGTTTGTGTGCATGGAGTGAAGCTGAAGCAACGTCCAACAGAAAACGGTTCAAAAAGAGTTAAAAATATGATCTTCTTGAACTATAAAGACATGAAAATGTTGAAATTAAGTGAAAGTCTCTAGAAAATGTCATGATGTGATATTATAGCATATCGGAAATCTGTTCGCTATTTTATTACAGATTGTATCAGTACGGACGATGACTAAATACTGACTGATAACTTATGGCAAAGGGGTGGGATTAAAGAAGTGTGTACTTCTTACTCCCTTTCAACACGTAAATGAATCAGAATGGTAGCAATATTGAAATGTATCAACTTTTGTATAGTATCTTTTTTCTCTCGTATTTTCTTTACTAAATGTACCTGTACATTGTTTACATGTTTGAAATAAATTAACAAACAATAATTATTGATACATATTTTAGAATTGTAATACATAATGCCAGAGCGTGCAGGGGTACAATCTGACTTTTCCGACCATATTCAATTTTCCCAAAAGGTTGACAACGCTACGTCTACATAGACAGGTAGGTAGGTGTGTGTGTGTGTGTGTGTGTGTGTGTGTGTGTGTGTGTGTGTGTGTGTGTGTGTGTGTGTGTGTGTGTGTGTGTGTGTGTATGACATCAAGACCAGGAAGTTCCTGACCATGCATGGAGGGTTTCACCCCAAGTCCAGCACCCTGAGGCTGTATGCTAAGCACAAGGAAGGAGGCCGGGGACTGGTGAGTGTCAGCACCACAGGATGAGACATCAAACCAGTGCAGGTGGTGGGAGACAGGAGGACTCTGGCCAAAACATCTCTGATGGACAGAGTCTCCCAGCCCATGCATGCTGAGCTGCAGAGCTCCTTCAGTGACAGACTGCTGCATCCTCGATGCATGACGGAGCGTTTCTGCAGGTCCTTCCTCCCTGCAGCTGTCACACTGTACAATCAGAACTGCTCCCAACAAACACAGGTTTACATCAATGCTGTAACTTGCACTATTTCATCATCCGATTCACACTATAAGCTGAGTTTGCCTCTTATCTGAAATACACTTTATTTACAGATAAAATGTATTTCATTTTATTTAATGGTAATAACTGTACAGTACTCTGTTTTTGGTAACTACTGTCCTTGATGTAAATATATATATTTTTTAAATTGTGTATGTTTCTGTTCTGTGCGCTGTTTGATGTACGTGTGTTTTTTTCTTGTTGCTGTTACAACCACATTTCTGCTTGTGGCACAATTAAAGGATTATTCTATTCTAAACATCCACGAGTACATCGTGGAGAGGCCACAACCCGCCGTGACCGTCCGTTACAAAAGCAGAGCTAAACCTGGCATCAACAAATGTACAACAAAAGACCTGCATGATGTACAAAACTGTTATTTCTTTGGAAAACTACAGCTCATGTCCCATTATGATCCACTGCTGTAAGAACTCATAATAATAATAAAGATGATTTTAGGTAGTGCCAGAAAGCACAGACACAGTGTATGTTAGGCTGTCTGAAACAGTGATGTGCTCCTGGTGACTTATTTTCACTGCTGATTAAATGGAGTCAGTAACTTAGTAACAACTAAGGAGGGGAGAGGGAGGGGAAACAGGAGGACAAAGGAGGGGGGAACAACTAAGCTGTAGTGCCTCTGCACCTCACTGTACAATACCTTTTGTGCAATACTTTTTGTAAATAGTCAACAGTGCAATAGACTCAATACTTGAAATGTGCAATTCACTTGTATTTTTATTTTTTATTCCTATTTATTCTATTTATCCCCTTTGTATATTTTATTTATATTTGTCTCTGTATTTATATATATATATGTGTGTGTGTGTGTGTGTGTGTGTGTGTGTGTGTGTGTGTGTGTGTGTGTGTGTATATATATATATAACAATTCTGTAACTGTAACTTCGGTCGTTGCTGTGCTTTTTTTGGAAGTCGAATTTCCCAGAGGAACCCACCCGAGGGATTAATAAAGTTCTATCTTATCTTATCTTAACTAACCAGTTTCTGTCTGGTAAGATGAGACGTGAGCTCAGGTTAAATGAATAAAACAAAAACGTGTTTCTAGTGTCCAAAACAACAACAACTGTTCCTGTAATCACCATTAAAACCTTTACTGGGAAGAAGTTGGTGTGAATCCTTCAAACCACCGCATTAACAAACTCCAACATGAAGAAAAACAAAGTTTTTAGTGATATTTAGAGATTTCTGAGGAGAAAATGAAGCTGCCCGCCGGTGTGTTCAAAGCCACCAGACAACAGGGGTTTAATCCAACAAGTCATTCAAGTCTGTTTTGACAACACTGAGACTGGAAAGCTGGGAGAAAAGAGCCGGAATAGACTCAACACAATCAAAACACTGACTTCTGGCAGTGGCTCATACCAGCGCCCCCCACTGGCTGCCTGGAGGAGTACAGTTTGATTTAAAGCTATAACTGAGCTCAAAACAAGGTTTATACAATCAGTCTTTCTACCATAAATCTAATTTAACTATTAATAAGTGCATAAACTTCACAACAACGCACAAACGTGTTTCTCGAGGACACAGAAATGTGTAAAAATACAGTGTTATAGACGTTTGTTTGTTTACGTCTTACATTTTTAGTGTAAAAATGGAGATATATAGAAACATGCACCGTCATACTGTTCCCACGCCAGTGTCCACGCAACTGCACCACTACTAATCTCATATGTGGGCTTGTGCACGTTTTTACTGAGCTGTGATTAGGACACAGACGCTGGCAGCCCACAGCTCATTCTGTGGGCTGTGAGGTCATTGTGCAAATGTCCTGTTTATAAAGCTGCAGTCAGCTGAGACTGAAGACGCCACCTGGATGATGACGAAACGTTTCTCCCACGGAAACGTCCAGATGGACACAATCAGCCTTTTGGGAGCAATTACAGGGTTGGTTTGTTTGTCTTTAACTGGGAGACTCGGTTGCCACATTTCCCACCTGTCCCGGTGTTAGTGACACAGCGAGCAGGACCGCATCTCACGCATTCTTCGCTGTGTTTCTGTATATATGATGCTTTCGTTCACCTGCTCCTTCAGCGTGTTGTTCTGCTCGGTCAGATGTTCCATCAGCTCACCGACGGTCTTCGGGCACATCAGCTCGGTGTCTCTGTCCTCCAGGAAACCCGCCACGAAGTCCTCCGCAGATAAAGCTTCGCGGTGTGGCGCTGCCGTATGAGCAGGCTGTGAGGAACATGTTGTTATTTCACTCTCTGCTCGCGCTGGCGTTCCTGTTACGGCCGCCGCCATCTTTCCTCTCGAATGCAACGACCGCCTTCCTCGGAGGCGCTCGTGAATTGTATTTGGGTTCCCCGCGGGAAGAGGTCACGCGTGTAGCGGTCACGCGTAGTTGCACACATGCCAGGCTTTCATATTAAATTTTCCTTTATAGATTGTCTCACATAAAGGGACGTTACCACGCGTGTCTTGCTCTCTTGTAAACTGTAGCCACTGCTGCCGTATGGCCCGTGTTTGTTTCACTAACACGAGGAGTACGCTGGAGGAGAAAACAAGCCCACATTTGCCTGAAAACGCCTACGTCACAGATGGCGCCGTCCGCTACACGTCAGCACATTCATTCATGGTACCGGGTCCAGTACAGCTGATTGTAGTATCGATACCAAGTCAATGCAGGACCGATACCAATACTATTGATCTACAGACATACCTTATGTAGGGGAGCACGTGACATGACTCATCACAGGTGTGCAGATTCCGAGCACACCTTAATGACCACTAAATCACTGTGATTCTACAATAATAAATAACAATGAAAACACACCTTTCGTCTCCAACACACAGCTCAGGCTGTTTAAACGTGCTGTTGGCTATAAACAAGACACAAGAAGATTCAGACATTTTTCATACTGTTTGTTAATTCACAAAAAAATTATAATTCAGTGAATTTAGAAGATAGAAACAAAGTATCTATCGCACTACTATCGATCCAGTATCAATTCCAGTGTTGTTGTCGATACTATTAATAATTGGATCAATGTGCCGCCTCTAATTCATGTATACAGATGTATAGTGCTGTTTACCTGAGTACCTTAGCACACAGTTGAGCTGTAGCATATTTTTCCATGCATTAGTTAACTATAACTGAATATATGATCGAATGTTATGTTGTCTGTCTGTCAAACTGATCTTCATCTCGATCTTTGTGACCATTCTGTAGAACAGATGTACTCTCTCTCCCTTTCACTTCCTGTCTCTGCCTAATGTTTTTCATGTTTGCGCTTCTATTTTTCACAAACACACGCACGTGTCTCATTGTCATTTTTGAAGTGGATTGTGAAGACCAATATAGGCTATCTATTAATTTAAACACTGGAATGCAAATAAATATTTTTAAAAATGCAAGGAAAACCATTAGCACTGCAGGTGAGCTATTTGTTAACAGTTGTCACGATTCTCATCACAAATTAGCACTTCTGGTGTAAATATCTCATGAACAAGAGAAAGCCACGCAGGTTCATTGTAATGGAAAACTCAGACTGAATACATAATTCCCAAGTCACAATATATGTCATCCACAGCAGTATATTCAATTCAATTTATTTACACAGAGCCAAATCACAACAACAGTCACCTCAAGGTGCTTTATGTTGTACAGTAGACCCCACAATAATACATACAGAGAAAAACCCAACAATCATATGACCCCCCATGAGCAGCACTTTGGCGACAGTGGGAATGATATGCTGTGTGCAGGCAGTTGAAGAGGACCCAAAACGCTGGACTCAAAACTGCACTTTATTGCAGCCTTGGGAGAAATATAAAACAATAACAAACTAAACTGGGAAATCCAAGACTATAACTCATGAGAAAACACACATGACGAGAAGGGAACCAACATTAACAACGCAACAACAAGAACTAACTGACAGGGACTAAAATACACTGGCAGGCACATGAGGATACGAGGAACAGGTGGGCACACAGCTGGGACTCATGGACATAACGAGACACAGACCTACAAAGTAAAACAGGAAACACACAGATTATTTTACAACACAAAACTCAGGGACCCGAACAGAGCACAGAGGGAAGACACAGGTAAGGATAAGAAACATGAAGTAGAAAGTAATAATAATAAACTCAAAGCGCTGGGTCACCGATTCAGGACCGTGACAGGGAAGGAAAAACTTCCTTTTAACAGGAAGAACCTTCGGCAGCATAACTAAGGGAGGATTCAGGGTCACCTGGTCCAGCCCTAACTATATGCTTTAGCAAAAAGGAAAGTTTGAAGCCTAATCTTGAAAGTAGAGATAGTGTCTGTCTCCTGAATCCAAACTGGAAGCTGGTTCCACAGAAGAGGGGCCTGAAAACTGAAGGCTCTGCCTCCCATTCTACTTTTAAATACTCTAGGAACAACAAGTAGGCCTGCAGAGCGAGAGCGAAGCGCTCTAATAGGGTGATATGGTACTACAAGGTCATTAGCTTCCTGTCTGACAGACGCCAAGTGGTCAGACTGGGCAGCATCACCTCATCCCCCATCACACTGAACACTGGTGCTCCACAGGGGTGTGTACTGAGCCCTCTCCTGTACTCACTCTACACCTACGACTGCACAGCCACTAACAGCTCCAACATCATTGTGAAGTTTGCGGACGACACTACAGTGGTGGGTCTTATCACCAACGGTGATGAGACAGCTTACAGGGAGGAGGTCAGCGCCCTGACCCACTGGTGTCAAGACAACCATCTCACCCTCAACGTCGATAGTTGATAGTGGACTTCTGGAGGTGCAGAGAAGTACACACCCCCATCACCATCAGCGGCGCTGCTGTGGAGAGAGTGAGCAGCTTCCGGTTCCTTGGTGTACATCTGGCTGAGGATCTTACGTGGTCAGTACACACAAACAAAACAGTGAAGAAGGCGCAGCAGCGCCTCTTCTTTCTCAGGAGACTGAAAAGATTTGGCATGAGCCCCCGCATCCTCAGGACCTTCTATCACTGTGCCATTGAGAGCATCCTCACTGGATGCATCACCACCTGGTATGGCAACAGCACCGCCTACAACTGCAAAGCTCTCCAGCGAGTAGTGCGGTGCTCTGAACGGATAATTGGAGGTGAGCTTCCCTCCCTCCAGGACATCTACAGGAAGCGGTGCCTGAGGAAAGCGGGGAGGATCATCAAGGACTCCAGTCACCCCAGCCATCAACTGTTCAGACTGCTTCCATCAGGAAGGAGGTTCTGCAGCATCCGGTCCCGTACCAGCAGACTGAGAGACAGCTTCTTCCATCAGGCCATCAGACTGCTGAACACGTCATAGACACCTCAGCTTCACTACTGGAACTTCAACATTATGCACTCCACACTGTATATAAACGCCACTGTTTTGCACAATATCCAACTACCAACCTCTGTATATTTTACATATTTATTTTATTTTTACTCTATTTAATTTGTAAAATATGTGCACACACACACACACACACACACACACACACACACACACACACACACACACACACACACACACACACACACACAGTGGGGCAAAAAAGTATTTAGTCAGCCACCGATTGTGCAAGTTCCCCCACCTAAAATGATGACAGAGGTCAGTAATTTGCACCAGAGGTACACTTCAACTGTGAGAGACAGAATGTGAAAAAAAAATCCATGAATCCACATGGTAGGATTTGTAAAGAATTTATTGGTAAATCAGGGTGGAAAATAAGTATTTGGTCAATAACAAAAATACAACTCAATACTTTGTAACATAACCTTTGTTGGCAATAACAGAGGTCAAACGTTTACTATAGGTCTTTACCAGGTTTGCACACACAGTAGCTGGTATTTTGGCCCATTCCTCCATGCAGATCTTCTCGAGAGCAGTGATGTTTTGGGGCTGTCGCCGAGCAACACGGACTTTCAACTCCCGCCACAGATTTTCTATGGGGTTGAGGTCTGGAGACTGGCTAGGCCACTCCAGGACTTTCAAATGCTTCTTACGGAGCCACTCCTTTGTTGCCCGGGCGGTGTGTTTTGGATCATTGTCATGTTGGAAGACCCAGCCTGGTTTCATCTTCAAAGTTCTCACTGATGGAAGGAGGTTTTGGCTCAAAATCTCACGATACATGGCCCCATTCATTCTGTCCTTAACACGGATCAGTCGTCCTGTCCCCTTGGCAGAAAAACAGCCCCATAGCATGATGTTTCCACCCCCATGCTTCACAGTAGGTATGGTGTTCTTGGGATGCAACTCAGTATTCTTCTTCCTCCAAACACGACGAGTTGAGTTTATACCAAAAAGTTCTACTTTGGTTTCATCTGACCACATGACATTCTCCCAATCCTCTGCTGTATCATCCATGTGCTCTCTGGCAAACTTCAGACGGGCCTGGACATGCACTGGCTTCAGCAGCGGAACACGTCTGGCACTGCGGGATTTGATTCCCTGCCGTTGTAGTGTGTTACTGATGGTGACCTTTGTTACTTTGGTCCCAGCTCTCTGCAGGTCATTCACCAGGTCCCCCCGTGTGGTTCTGGGATCTTTGCTCACCGTTCTCATGATCATTTTGACCCCACGGGATGAGATCTTGCGTGGAGCCCCAGATCGAGGGAGATTATCAGTGATCTTGTATGTCTTCCATTTTCTGATGATTGCTCCCACAGTTGATTTTATCACACAAAGCTGCTTGCCTATTGTAGATTCACTCTTCACAGTCTGGTGCAGGTCTACAATACTTTTCCTGGTGTCCTTCGAAAGCTCTTTGGTCTTGGCCATGGCGGAGTTTGGAGTCTGACTGTTTGAGGCTGTGGACAGGTGTCTTTTATACAGATGATGAGTTCAAACAGGTGCCATTCATACAGGTAACGAGTGGGGGACAGAAAAGCTTCTTACAGAAGACGTTACAGGTCTGTGAGAGCCAGAGATTTTCCTTGTTTGAGGTGACCAAATACTTATTTTCCACCCTAATTTACGAATAAATTCTTTACAAATCCTACCATGTGGATTCATGGATTTTTTTTTCACATTCTGTCTCTCACAGTTGAAGTGTACCTCTGGTGCAAATTACTGACCTCTGTCATCATTTTAAGTGGGGGAACTTGCACAATCGGTGGCTGACTAAATACTTTTTTGCCCCACTGTATATATACACACACGTAGACATACATATTTAGTATACACATTCAGTAATATGCATACACTCTTATATTGTACATATATTTATTCATATAATTCTCAGATTTAGCCATTCGTATATTTGCCTGTTCTTATGTTATTGTACTTTGCACACCTCTGTTGCTTGTGAAGCTCGCACACAAGAATTTCACTCGCATGTACCAGTGTACCTGCACATGTGACAATAAAAGTGATTTGATTTCATGTTCAAGGTTTTACACGCTCCCATCCAGTTTCCATCTTATGTTCTCACGTCATTGTTTTCATAGTTGGTTCATTCCCAGTTTAGGCTTCAGTTTAGTTTCACCTCACCTTGTTTTTCTGTTTTTTGTGTATCTCCGTACCAAAGGCTCGCTTTTTGTGTAAACCTCTGTTCATCTCTTGCGTGTCTGCATTTGGGTCCGCACCACAAACACACCTGCGGCTTAGCCGTGACAAATTTCAAACATTTGATAAGGTGTATATGCTCTTTTTGAATAAAATATGGATTTATGAGACTTGCAAATCATTACATTTTTCTTTGATTTACATTTCACACGCAGTGGGAAGGTTTGCCCATATTTTCCAGCTGAAGAAACAAGCTGCTGCTGCAGCTCAGTGCTGGTTCTGATTAAAAAGGTGTCACAGGGTATCACAGTTTGTTTGTGGGGCTGCACAGCCAAAACCTGTCAGTGTGCCCATAATGACTGTGACAACAATGAGCATCAGAAGTGGACCATCGAGCAAAGGAGGAAGATGGCCTGTTCTGATGAATCATGTTTGCTTTTTTCACGTGGATGGCCGGGAGCTTGTGTCACGTGCTTAGGAAACACAGTCTGATGCTCTGGAAACCTCGGGTCCTGCCACCCATGTGGATATTACTGTAGGCGCCAGATATCTACTTTATATTTGGATTTACAATTAATTTCATGTTTGGTTTGTAATTCATAGATGCTTGTGAGTTACATAATTGATATTTTCAGGATTAATACATTTGAACATTTAGGTTATGTTTTCGTAAGGTAATGATATGGCCCTGTTTGTGATAAGAATCAAAAGAGGTGCCCATCACTTTAAGCATGTAAGTGCAATGGAAAACCTTTGTGGTTTGGGAAGAGGAGGAGCATGGCCGGAGAGGTTAGGAGTACACAGGTTGTTCTGGATAAATGTCTTGTTTTTTGGAACGTTTATGCTTATTTAAGAAGGAGTTTATTATTAAGTCTTTAGTTAGTAATAAATAAAACAATCTTCAAGTCACAATTCAACTGGAAACATTTCCTTTTAGAAACCAGGAACACCCGTCAGCCACAGACTCCTTTTTTGAACATTTCCCTACATGCACCACCTACCTAAACGTTGCTGCAGACCATGTGCACCCTTTCATGGAAACGGTCTTTTTCCTTGGCTTCTTTCACAGTAGTATTATAATCATGCCTGATTGGTATGAGTTCAACCCCATTTGCCATATAAATGGTGAAAAAACAATAATTCACAGGGAACGTGTTGATCTGCAGAGAAGGGCAGACCTAAGTGGAAATAAAGTTTATCATATACGAAACGAAAGAAGAAGAAACAGTGTCACTATTATCTGAATTTATTTGGTGCATTGTGAAAAGCTCGTATACGGAACAGATGAAGCTACGTGTTATCTGGAACGTTCACCGGCACCAGTTTAGTCGCACGGCTGCCAAAAACGAGCCCATCGGTTCCCCAGGCTTGTGACAAAATCGTTGCTTGCATCTTTATCTTTTCTGCGCGTTCGCGCATTTCCTTGAGGCGCGCACAGGATGAAGTGCGCGCGCGCTTGGCACGGAGCCGCGCACTCCAGCCCATACCCGTAGTAAAGCAAAGCTCCAAACTAGACATGGCGGCGGATCCTCAGCCGGACTGGCTCTCCTGCCTTCCCTCTTCTTGGAGTTATGGGGTGACTCGGGATGGACGCATATTCTTCATTAAGTAAATATGACGCGGATACACGGATTTATGGATACCTACTGCTTTTTTCTCCGACGCATTCTTGTTTGGGGTTTTTTTTCGGGTTCTCTGTTCACCTCTCCCTCCCCCGTTTTCTTTCACCAACAGCGAAGAAGCAAAGAGTACAACCTGGTTGCATCCAGTTACAGGAGAAGCTGTCATCACGGGGCACAGAAAAACCCCAGGTAATACAGGATGTGTTTTTTCTACATTCCTGCGAAAATCCGTGCACGCACGCACGCACGCACGCATCGCCTAGAAAAGGTTATGTGCGCGTCACGGTGGGAAAAAAGGGGCGACAAGTTGCGGGGAGAGCGTGAAAGACGACGGGGGTAGATTTCTTCTCTGCAGCAAAGCAACAGTCGCCCCTCTCCGCTGTCGGACCGTTGCGCACGGCGTCCCCCCGCCATCCCCACCCCACTTACTCCACCTGGACACTTTGCGACACACTTTTTAAAAGTTATGTCACGTAGGCTTTTGCCGATTTCCAAGCGGATTCCCTGCAGTGACATTTGATACATACCCCGCTTTGCTGCAGAAACCCAGTATTTCCAGTCACCACGGCCGATTATAGAACAATGCGCTGCGGCTTGTGCGTCAGCTCAGAGACGATATTGCCCCCAAATTTGCACATCTGCCGTGGGGAGGTTTTTATTGGGTGCATGCACATCAATGGTGTATTCCACCAGCGTGATACTGAGCAGGCAGACGCACACAAAATGATAAATTCTGCAGGAGGGAGGGGGCGGGATTGATTAAAAAGGGCGCAATCCAAACGAGATATTATGCTAGAAAAAGTGTGTTGCTGTTTGATTCGCTGTCTCTGTCACCGTTCCTTATGTTCCTGCTGTCTTGTGTTGTTTTTCTTTCCCTCCCTCACAGATTTACCAACAGGATGGGAGGAAGGATATACATTTGAGGGAGCTCGCTGCTTCATCAAGTGAGTTGGAATGTGTGGCATGGAAAAAACATAGATAGGAAGACACTGATGGATGCAGAGAGGGATGGAGACGGGTTGGGTGGCTTGTCTTGGGCAGTGGGGTGCTGCTTTGTGTGCTTGGTAAGCTCTGAGATTCCCTCCCCTCTTCCCACCTCTTGGCCTGTCTGCTCCTTTGGAGGAATTCCCAAATCCTTCTGTTTAGCGGCCCTGTAATGTGCACACACATCCTTACCCACACATGTAGAAAACTGATGTGACTGAACAGCTCTTCGCCTCTGTCTCATAAACACACTCTCTCCAGTGAAGGGATTTACCCAAGAACAAGTCTGTACTGTTAGTGAGGCACAAGTTTGACAAGCAAGGGTGACTCAGACGCTGCTCCACTGCTTAACAGGCTCTACTTGTTGGTGTGCTGTGTGTCTGTTGTGTATGTGTGCACCCACTCCAGGTTTATAACCAACTTCAGCAACCTGTGAGCTTTTTGCACACACATGTTAGTTTTTTGGTGTGACTGTCTGGCAGCTCTCTGATCACCACAGATACACTTTGATTTTCTTCCACCTATTTTCACACTGACTTTTACTGGAGCTGCTGGTGCAGCTTTACTGGAGCTGCTGGTGCTATCTGTGGATATTTTGAAAGCAGCAGCTGACACATGCAGTGAGCTAATATAGCCATTCTATAAATAGACCAAACCTGGTGCTCATTTGTATGTATACATGCATGCAGAGTGTACCCAAACACATCTTCAGTGTATTAATGCATGCACATGGACATGTAAACCTGCAAGCACAGTTGCATGTGTTAAGCATTACATGCTTGCACAGTTGGATAACTGCAAATGCAGCCAGAGCATTTTAAAGAGGCTGGGATTAGATCAGGACACATTCAGAGGCAGTACAGAGAGACATGAGTGTGTGATGGTGCTTGAGTTGTTTTTCACATGATAGGAAAGAAAAGAACTCGTGCATATATTCTGGCTTTCGTTGTTTCTTGGGGAGGGCACACGTCTCTAATGTTTTCTGATTACTTACTGACGTTTCGTTTGCTTATCGAGCGTTTCAAGCTGGTGTTTGATACATGCAGCCAAAAGTGTTTATCTAAAACATGGCTCGCTGTGACGAGTGCTACTGATCATTGTAATGGAATCACTACATTGGTACCATCATACTCTAAGTATTATCTTTTGTTTGAATTAGCTCCTGTTGTGTCGTTCACCAGTTGGACCATCTGCAAAATAGTGAAACAATCTAAAGAGTCAAAAAGATGGTAAATGGACTTGTTCTTTACTCTACCTGAGCACTCAACACACTTTATACAACTGGCCTCATTCACCACCTAATCATACAAGCACTTTGTTCTATTCTTTTTCTGCTGACGTGCTTTCACACACACACTCCAGTGGATGTACCGGAGAGCAACTTGGAGTTAATATCTTACCCATTTGGCATGCAGACTGGAGCAGCCAGAGATCAACAGACACTAACTCAGGACAGTGGGACACAGACTCCGATATCTTCAGCTACCTTTCTCATATTTGGCACACAACAAGAAGCAGTCCATGTGGGGAGCATTTTTCACAGCCTATAAATGCCGTGGCCCACCTGGCTAAAGTTGACCACAGCTGGAGCATTTTTTCCCTCAGTTCCATTTTATTTATACAGCACCAAATGACAAGTCGCCTCAAGGTACTTTGCTTTGCAAGGTAGACCCTACAATAATACATACAGTTGCATTGAATAACTTAACCTAATTGTAAACTATAAACAAGTTTAAAAAAAGATTAAAGAATGAAGCAAATGGTGTAACTTACTATTGTTTTACCTGTTTGGCTGAGATCTGTCCAATTATGTATACTAATTACGGACTGCCCCAGCTTAGCTTAGGTCACGCTATGCTTTATTTAAACAAACACTGAACATTTAGTTACCAGGACAATGCAGCAAATTGTGTGTACCGATATAGCCGTACTGAGCAGGTGACAGGAGGAGGCAAAGTGGTCAAAGTCGGTCATCTCTGGAGACTGAATGATGCCAGTTCAAATGTGAAGTAAGGTATTGGCAAATTGTAAGTAGCCCGTCTAGCTGGTGGGTGCTCTGATAACTCAACAGTGTGATTTATTTTTTTGTTTGTTTTGTTAGAGGACAAAATAAGTAGTGATCACAGGTGGAAAAGCTCATTTGGATATTAGGCCATAAAAAGCAACTTCTGTGCTGTCCTCGAAGTGGCGTGCTCGGCTGAAGGCGAACATTCATGCTGCCACATTCACAGGCTTGAATACAATGAGAAGCATTTGACACAGAGCAGTCACACTAAAGGACACTGCATCATCACCACTTCTTGAAACCCCCCCACATTCCTCTCAAATTCCTCTTCGGTCATTTTTCTATTAGTCCATTATTGGGAGTGTTTTCTCGCAGCTCACGCCTCATCAGTGGCGTTGAAGGGCATTTCTGCTCCCTGAGTTTGTGATGGTAGGTTATTTGTCCTCAGGCTGAGCTTTTCAGGGTCAGAAACCTCCTGCTTGGGTTAATCTCCAAGTTTCCATTTTGAATGTGTTTATGTCCTCATATTTATAATTTAACTCACTTAGGAATTCTTTAAGCCTGAGGTAGAGACATGTTGGATTGCCTGGAAACAAAGTCCCTCTCGTATAAATAACCCTAAATACTTTTATTTGCTTACTTGCATCTTATTTTGGCAGTACTATCAGCTGGGATTAACTTCCTGTTGGAGTTGTGATGCTATTATTTTGAAGAAACGACTTCCTGTATAACTGTTGTCGGTGCAGTTTGGCGACAGTCGGGGAGGTTGGAGGGAGTGTTGTAACGGAGCTTGTGGAAGTTTATCTTGTCATTAGCAGCCCCGTTGATGAGGCACAAATTTGTGGTTATAAGTAAATAAGTACATGTTTAAATATTGTGCATGACAGAAACTGTACATTTGTTATGTAGAAGGTTAAGTTATTTTATGTTGTAAAGGTTTAAAGTTGTAAGAGTATAGATTTTAACTTTATTTTCTATTTTAGGCTTTTTCACCTTCATTGTGGGGAGTTTTCTACAAACAGTTTAGAACCACAATGACTGAAAGTCTGCAAACCTTGAGCAGAATATGAGGCAAGCCTCTGGCTTTACTCTCTGCTCAGACTCAGTCAAATGCTACAAAACTAAGTGGACAGTACTACACTGTAAATATCTTTATTAATCAGCTATGTACCACAGGCCTTCAAGCTGGCTGTAGTTACACCTTTACTCAAAAAGCATCTCTAGACCCAGCAGTCTTAGCTAATTATAGGCCAATCTCCAACCTTCCTTTCATATCAAACATCCTTGAAAGAGTAGTTGTCAAACAGCTAACAGATCATCTGCAGAGGTTTATTTGAAGAGTTTCAGTCAGGTTTCAGAGCTCATCACAGCACAGAAACAGCTTTAGTGAAGGTTACAAATGATCTTCTTATGGCCTCTGACAGTGGACTCATCTCTGTGCTTGTCCTGCTAGACCTCAGTGCAGCGTTCGATACTGTCGACCATAATATCCTATTCGGTCTTTAAATCTGATGTCAGTACTTGTCTGGGCCCAAACTCCGCTTCAGGTCCCAAAGTCAAACGAACACTGCGACATCAATGAGAGTTAAAAACTGTCTAAATTCTTTCATCTGTAATAAAATGTTCAGCGTTGCTGCTTTACCAGGTGTAACAATTAAGCTTAACATCCAGGCATCCATGAAAACAGGATTTATTAAATTTAACAGAGTTAGAAGTTAGCAGGAAGTTAGCTCGCTAGCTTCCACCTAAACATGATATAGCATATTCTGACTGAGAGATTAATGAAAAATTCAAACATACAGCTCTGCTATCACTTCCAACATAAATGAAGACAGAAAACTAAACAGCAGAGATGTTTGTAGGGTTACTGAAGTTGGGCTAGCTGGTATATAATGATGTGCTACGTGATTGCTAGCGAGGCAGCTATGTTAGCATAGCATAAACAGTGAAGGTGGAGGATGAACGTGTCCCAGTTAGGTAGGTACTAAACAGTACCTGGTACTATCGCCTAATTGAAAACTGTCATGCTGGTACTAATGGAAAAGGGCTAAGTTTTCTATGTGAGTGCTTTCTGTCTAACACACTCGTACTCCAGTGGATGCGTCGGAGAGCAATTTGCTCAAGGATATTTGGCTTGTAGACTGGAGCAGCCGGGCATCAAACCACCAACCTTTCAGTCAGCAGATGACCTACTCGACCTCCTGGGCTACAGCAACCCTCCCTACTGGGTGCTGCACTGAGGTCTTTCAGGAAAAATACAGCAACATAGTGGAGTTTGTGCTTAAATCCTTGTTTGTTCCTGCGTGGAAAGTCCACACAAGTCCAGATTTCCGAGGACGGGAGGACACAGCTTGCGGCCTCGGGGGCCTGTCACCTCGGGGGCCCGTCACCTCGGGGGCCCGTCACCTCGGGGGCCCGTCACCTTGGGGGCCTGCCACCTCGGGGGCCCATCACCTCGGGGGCCCGTCACCTTCAGCTGAATTCTATGATACTTCTAAAGCAGGGGTGCCCAATCCCGGTCCTCGAGAGCTACTGTCCTGCAGCTTTTAGATGCATCCTTGTTCCCACACACCCGAATCAAATGAATGGCTTGTTATCAGGCCTTTGCCAAACATGATGGCATGCTGAAGAGGTAATCAAACCATTTGATTCAGCTGTGTTGGAGTAGGGATGCATCTAAAAGCTGCAGGATAGTAGCTCTCGAGGACCGGGATTGGGCAGCCCTGTTCTAAAGTATAATTTCACCAAATTATACCGTTCAGTCGTAATGAATAACCTGGACACTCATGTCACCATTAGGTTTTTGCAGTGCGAGTTTAATTCACAGTATTTTAGTGCATCTGCAGCAATCATGGTAACCATGGACACTGTGTGGATGCATCGATGTAGGTCAGACTCTGTGAAGTACCCCTCATGTCTCTTTGAAAGTAAAAAGAGGTCATTCATCATCTTGTGGAACTAGTTTTACAGCATGATCTTACTGGAAAATTGCAAAATAAATGGAAACCTGTTGAGGATGGTGTGTGCTCACAGTCAGCTATCCTGTGTGTGGTGAGTTCGTTCATCCCCTTCTCCTGTTTGTCTCCCACTTTGCTACTGCAATCTTAGAGAGATTTTTGCACTTCTATAAATTGTGAAATGTTGTAATTATGCATAGCATGTGTGAGTGCAAGCACGTCTTTTTTTTAAAGATTGTTTTTCTGTCTAATCTTTACTCTCAAACCCTTAAACACCAGCAAGTCTGCAGCTGAGAGAAAAACGGGTCCACATTACCGATGCACGCTATTTTTTCCAAGTACCGTCTCTTGGTGTCCGGGCACAACCGGTCTCGATACAGTCCTTTGACTTTTGAGCTGATTTTAAGCATGGTTCTGGCAGTCGTCCTTCCAACACAGTGTGTTTGTTTTGATTCGTGGCCTTCTCAAATGGCGCCGCGCTCCCACAATGCATTGCGGCGTTACATCAACGCCAAAGCCCGAGCAGTCCCCCAGGTGCCCAGATGGTGGTGGTGGGTGTAGCAGTAGGAAGGGGTGCAGGGGATGAATCAAACCTATTAAAAACGGATTCAGTTCATTTTCTCCACTGTCATGTCCGTCGTCGTTCCTTACGCCGTTTTTATGCTTGCTGCTTCACTTGTGTCGTGGGTGGTGCGTGTTGACATATCACATTCTGTGTCATGAGATACAATCTTTGTGGCATGTCGGCCAATCGCACAGCTCTTACTTTTGTAATTTTGTGCATTGCATCGCGGTCGTCGGCTTGGCTGAACAGACGAGTGCGATCATGTGGGTTTTTACCTCCATCGTAATGATGATTAGCACAGAAGGTCAGAGACACACAGACGCACACAGAGAGATGTTGCAACTGAAAACTCAAGCTTTCAAACAGTTGATTAATGAAATATATAAATAATTAATTAAATGTCTTAATAATTAAATATATGTTTATTTCATTTTGGCACTCGAGGCCCTCCATACCACAAGACTAAGCATCAGGGTTTCAAATGAACTACAGTTCTGTCTGGGTCTTTGGTTGATTATTAAGCTGGAGTGAAAGCTCCTCTTGAAAGCTCCCCTGTGCTTCGAGGATTCTGACTTTAGCATGAGTTGGGAGTGTTGACTCATTCAAACATAATCTTCCAGGTTTCACTAAGGCAGAGTAAACCAGTTTATTAATTATTAATTCATGTACTAACAGAGACTTCCAGGAGTCAGACCTAACATATAATCCACATGTCACTGTTTTACTCCTTGGTACAGTTGTGGACACTATATTTTTCTTTTGTTGTGATTTTAGTGTTTAAATTTCTTTTTGTTGATTTTTGGAGAAAACACAGTCTCTAAGGGGATGTGGTTTTGGGGGGATAACATTTATAGAAATGAGAGCCGCTCCATCCAAAGTGGGATAGACCCTGTCTCTCCCAACAAGACCAGAAATTCTTCCAAGTATTTATACAGCCCACATCATTTTTTTGGACAGCAGTTTAAGGAGAACATGAGGCTAACATGTCACTGCTGGTCAGACTGGAGAGGGTTCAGAGAATAGTACAGTAAGACATTGTTTTAGCAAATTCACAAAACGATTTAACTATTTTAATGTATCAGGTGTCGTTACTGCCGACGTGAACTGTAATTGTATGGAATTTACCATCATCCTTTCACGTTTCGCTGGAAGATAATTCACTGTGGTTGCTGCTGTCTGTAACTTCATATCTCAAAATGGAATCACAAATAAGAGTTTGTTCCAAAACGGGAAAGGCAATTAGAGACATGAACTGGTTGTTTGTTTGCCGGAGATTTCTGTTTAGAAATTTCTACGTCCATGTGCCCAAGCTGCATCCATTGGCGTGTATGAATGTTAGAAATCATTTAGGAAGAAAAAAGTGCACATATGAATGGGTGAATAAGGCGAGTGTGCAGGTAGAGCAATGAGCCTGGCTCATGTAAATGTAGTTGGCATCAGTCTCTGAGCAGACATTCATGTGCTCATCCATAGAGACTTTACATTACATTGGACCAACTTCACATGCACCTGCAGGCAAACGTCAAAGAACTAATAGAAATGATTACGAGGGCCTGTTGTCTCTAAATGTCTGTGTGTTTAGTCAAGTTTAGTCAATAGTAATCAGTGGAAACATCAGATGCACTTGTGTTTACTGTCGGTAGTCAAATCTTTCCGCATTTTACAGAGATAAACATTAGGGTAGGACAGGATGGAGGAACTGAATGAAAGAGAATCGGAGAGTCTAACCTGGAGCTGACATCACGGTGTCGTAGTTATGTCTGGCCACTGTTGCTGCCAGTTTCCTCCTCCTTTCCTGATCCTCTCTCTTTCCCTCTACTATGTCTGTGAGTTGTTGGTTTGACTTGGCAGAGGATCAGTGCTTTGGGAAGGATACAAAATAAACAGAGTAACACAAACTAATCTTCCCTGCTGCTCTCCCACCAGAAAACACAACTTCATGCATGCAGCAGCTTATTCTAAGTAAAACTTCATGACTT
The DNA here is from genome assembly GCF_057382095.1 of Aulonocara sp. 'chitande type north' Nkhata Bay. Classification (NCBI taxonomy): domain Eukaryota; kingdom Metazoa; phylum Chordata; class Actinopteri; order Cichliformes; family Cichlidae; genus Aulonocara; species Aulonocara sp. 'chitande type north' Nkhata Bay. The sequence continues at coordinate 42,158,370 of NC_141360.1, forward strand.
TCAATAAGACAGTGAACATGTGCCGTTCTCAGCGTGTAGGCGACACAGGTTTGGACTTGTGTGTGATTAAAGTGCAAATTAAGTGTAACAAACAAGCTGGACTGTGTCCTAATGAGTAGCCATGCTACTGGGTTGTTGTTGTTGTTTTTAATCAGTGAGATATTATGTTTATTCATTGAGTTTGCTGTTTGGTCCTGGCAGCTTACAGGTTGTGTTCCCACGAGTCATTTCCACCTGTTAGAGGAATCTAATGGCTGCGACGCGTTAATGTGTGCAGAACCAGTTTTTCACAATTATGTGAGAAACGAGTGTGTGTGGTTTGAGTAAGCAGTAGGGCTGCTTTTCTGTTTGACACCAGCAAGCTTTCAGTTTTTGCATCGACTGCAAACTGCACACAAAATGTGCCTAAGGAAAGCCTTTTATTGGCTGAACTGTTGGGGCAAAATATTTACTTATTAAAACATTTAATATGAGCAAAGAATATTGAACATTACTGTAAAGTATATGACAAATGTTTTAAGGTTCTCTTCTGTGTTGCAAAAAACCCAAACAAACAAAGACCAGTCGTCTCAGTTTTCCACAATCCAGACAAACACTTGTTGTCCTTTGATGAAATTGTTGCCCACAGCAAGTTTTTTTTGATATTTACAAATGAGAGATTTTATTAGAACACAGCAAAACTAGTCCTTGTCCATTTCTGGCCCATCAACTCGAAGAAATGATGGTGAAAGATTGTCAGGGAAGGGGCCTGATTTCTAAAATGTATAATGAACTGGTGGCTGCCTCTCCAGAAACGTCAGCAAAGAAGCTCGAGTTCTGGAGAGAGGACTTACAGGAGAAATATTCATATTAATAAGAAATATTAGAGATGCATTTAGAACCAAAACTTTTTCTGCTGGTTATTTATCCAGCTGTCACATAAGGGCTGCTGGTGGCCAACAGAGTGATTGCAGTTGCTTGGAAAGAGGTGGATCGACCAAGGATAGAATGGATTTCAGAATTAACATAAACTCTGAGCTTAGAAAAGATCACCACGCAGGGGAGACTTGCCCCGGCTGGTGGAAAATTTGGGGATGATGTTTATTGCTTGGTATTGAATGACTACTTTCTAATGTACGTGTAACCTGCGAGTGTGAGTCATATATGGTGGGAGTCGCACACAGCCCCCCCCCCCCCCCCTTTATGGTGATATATGCACTATTGCAGTATGTGTAGTTTGTAGTGTAAGTTCAGCATCTTGTTTACGTTTTAATGGTCGTGTACAGGTGTTATGTTTGAAGATAAATAAACACACTGTTGGAAGAAAAATCCGTTTTCCATATAGTTTTGTTGTTTATCATAGTTAATATTATATTACAGAGATTAATAGATGTAGTAATTACATTTTCCATTTTAGCCATCAGCAAGTTTTGGTCCACCACGATTGGTCAGACGGTCCACTTGATTTGTGCGATTCCTCAATGCGATGTTAGAGCTGAGCAAGCTGTCCGTCTCCATCACTTCTTCTGTTCAACGAGGTGCATGAGCGCACAGCGAACGTAAGGTAGGTCGGTTGTGTTGAGAGATTAGATTGGCCAATACAATGTCAGTAATGAAAAATTAACAAATGGCTTGTGCCGGTACTTGTAGGGCCGATGCAAAGTGGACTTTCAAGCCGGCCTATAGTTTCTAAAATTATATCGACAAGGAAAAAACCAAAAGTATATCGGCCACAAGTGCATGCAATGAGCAAATGCCCGGTACGCCAGATCTGCAGTCCAGAAAAGGTCACGGCTGAGTGATTTTATGATACGAATGAGAAGTTGTGTACTAACTAAGTTTGTAAAATTAATGGGGCTGTATTGCTACTGCCAACAAGTGCTTAAGTAAACTTCTGTCACGACATGAAATGTGTACGGTCCCTGTTGTCTGCCAGTGACATAGACATTGTGAGATGTTACAGCACAGCTGCTTTCATGTTTTGTATGAAAGAATAGGAACAAAGACTGGTGACAGGCCATGAAGGGGATCTGATAGCGTCTGAGTGAAGGAGAGAAGCGTAATTAAAATGTCTGTAGCAACAAAAATACCTTTTAAGTTTATGCAGGTGAGAGGAACAGAAACTGAGGGCTTCATGCTCATGACTTTGGGTTATGGGATCTCATTCATTAGCACTGTTACTTCTTTGGTGACCTCTCTGTTCAAAAGTGTGTCTGTAAAATATTGTTTACTGCAGGATGAACAGGTTAGCAAGCTGTACTCTGGTGGATTTACAGTAAAGAGCAGTGTGTTGGACAGGTTCAATTCAATTTAGTGTTATTTATACAGCACCAAACCACAACAACAGCAGCCTCAAGGCACTTCATATTGTAAAGTAAAGACACTATAGTATTACAGAGAAAAACCCAACAATCATACGACCCCCTATGAGCAAGCACTTTGGCGACAGTGGGAAGGAAAAACTCCCTTTTAACAGGAAGAGGAAGTTGAGGGGAGGAAGACAAAGCAAAGACCCGCTGTGGAAGAGAGGCAGAGATTAATATTGACTAGTAATTAAATGCAGAGAGGTCTATTAACAAACACATGAGTGAAGAAGAAACACCCAGTGCATCATGGGAATCCCCGGCAGCCTATGTCTATTGCAGCATAACTAAGGGAGGATTCAGGGTCACCTGGTCCAGCCCTAATTATATGCTTTAGCAAAAAGGAAAGTTTGAAGCCTAATCTTGAAAGTAGAGATAGTGTCTGTCTCCTGAATCCAAACTGGAAGCTGGTTCCACAGAAGAGGGGCCTGAAAACTGAAGGCTCTGCCTCCCATTCTACTTTTAAATACTCTAGGAACAACAAGTAGGCCTGCAGAGCGAGAGCGAAGTGCTCTAATAGGGTGATATGGTACTACAAGGTCATTAAGATAAGATGGGGCCTGATTATTTAAGACCTTGTATGTGAGGAGCAGGATTTTGAATTCTGGATTTAACAGGAAGCCAAAACAGGAGAAATCTGCTCTCTTTCTAGTCCCTGTCAGGACTCTTGCTGCAGCATTTTGGATCAGCTGAAGGCTTTTCAGGGAGTTTTTAGGACTTCCTGATAATAATGAATTACAGTGATAGTACCAGGTACTGTTTAGTACCTACCTAACTGGGACACGTTCATCCTCCAGCTTCACTGTTTATGCTATGCTAACATAGCTGTGTCGCTAGCAATCACGTAGCACATCATTATATACCAGCTAGCCCAACTTCAGTAACCCTACAAACATCTCTGCTGTTTAGTTTTCTGTCTTCATTTATGTTGGAAGTGATAGCAGAGCTGTACGTTTGAATTTTTCATTAATCTCTCAGTCAGAACATGCTATATCATGTTTAGGTGGAAGCTAGCGAGCTAACTTCCTGCTAACTTCTAACTCCGTTGAATTTAATAAATCCTGTTTTCATGGATGCCTGGATGTTAAGCTTAATTGTTACACCTGGTAAAGCAGCAACACTGAACATTTTATTACAGATGAAAGAATTTAGACAGTTTTTAACTCTCAGTGATGCTGCAGTGTTCGTTTGACTTTGGGACCTGAAGCGGAGTTTGGGCCCAGACAAGTACTGACATCAGATTTAAAGACCGAATAGGATATTATGGTCGACAGTATCGAACGCTGCACTGAGGTCTAGCAGGACAAGCACAGAGATGAGTCCACTGTCAGAGGCCATAAGAAGATCATTTGTAACCTTCACTAAAGCTGTTTCTGTGCTGTGATGAGCTCTGAAACCTGACTGAAACTCTTCAAATAAACCTCTGCAGATGATCTGTTAGCTGTTTGACAACTACTCTTTCAAGGATTTTTGATATGAAAGGAAGGTTGGAGATTGGCCTATAATTAGCTAAGACTGCTGGGTCTAGAGATGCTTTTTGAGTAAAGGTGTAACTACAGCCAGCTTGAGCTCTGACTGTTTGTCAGCCTGGCTACAGAGCTGAAGAGAAACCTGGGGTTGTTCTTATTTTCTTCAATCAGTGATGAATAGTAAGATGTTCTGGCTTTGCGGAGGGCTTTCTTATAAAGCAGCAAACTATTTCTTCATTCTAAATGATGATCTTCTAAATTTGTGACACGCCATTTCCTCTCCAGCTTACGAGTCATCTGCTTTAGGCTGTTTGAGAATTATACCACGGAGTCAGGTACTTCTGATTTGAGGCTCTATTTTTCGGGTAGTTCACGAGTAGCTGCTCTGTGTTGGTACAGGGCATTGAAGAAGATAACAGCACTCTCAGAAAGACGTCTAATGTGATTAAATCTGTTCCTTTTAGGTTTTTTCTTGTTTTTTTTTTCTTTACGTCAAACACTTCCCATGAGGGTTATTAGCTGGGTGGGGCTGAACTACTCATGAGTTGTTTCCTGTGCAGTCCCTGCATAATACTCACTGGCACACACACATCTGCAGCTCACCCTGAGCTCCAACATGGTATTAAATGTTGCTGAATTTCTGAGTGATTCCCTCCAGTCTGTTTTTTCATTTTTTTAATGAACTATTTGTTTGATCACAGCATGGAATAATCAGCTTGGGCTGTAAGGCTTTGCTCTTTTTTTCCTGTTTCCTTGGGCAGAACAAGCTCAAACTCTCGTTATCTCGTAACAACAACTTGACAAATAATTGTCATCATCTTGTGTCCTACCCAGTTTGTGTCTCCATCACATATTTTATCCATGTTCCCACTGGAAGTGGCAGAAAGTCATTCACTTTGGTCTTTAGTCACCAGTTGCTTCCAGTGTGGACATTTAACATTTATTTATTGTTACTTGAGTGTACTTAATTTTTATGTTGATGTCCTCTACGATATCACAGAAAGATTCAGCAGTAATGGTCAGATTTGGTTTATGCACAGAGAATAGTTAATAGTTGAGAATAAATACAGTACTGTGCAAAAGTTTTGAACCTCTCTCTTCTTTTTATTTTGCACAGACAATGGGACATGGGTAAGTGAAACATGGGAAAAGCAGGTTTCAGGAACAGTTCTCAGGTCCGGACGGAGTTTCCAAAGGGATTCTTTCGCTGTAGGCGGCCTTTATTCCATTCTTTGAAATGATGTCACGCTCACGTATTTCAGCATTGCTGAGGCCTCGGCTCCTGGGAAGACTTTTCTGTTTGCATGTTCTCCCCGTGTCTCCGTTCTCTTGGGTACTCCCACAGTCCAAACACATGCAGTTAGTGGGGATAGGTTAACTAGTAACTCTAAATCGCCCATAGGTGTGAATGTCAATGGTTGTCCTCAACTTTATTAGTGCAAAACACCCCATCAATGTATTTTCACTTAAACAAGCAGCTGTTTTATGTGCATTAAAGTTATATAAAATGTAACAGTGCAAATGCAAATTCCTGTCTGACAGTTTAACCAAAAGGGGTTTCCAGTGGAAACTGGCCGACATATCCTCAGCATAACCATGTATAACATCCACAAAACTTAAAGAGGTTATACACACACAATACGGTAACATTATGTTGAAGCACAGTACGTATCACTCCGCGAGGCTCCGCCTACGATAGCCGTAATGCTCCGACAATCCATCAAGCGGTGCGGCTTCGTAGCTTAGCAAAGTCGCACTGAAACATTTGACAGATTTTCGAGCGCCGTGCACATAAAATCGTTTCCAGGTCAGTAAACACAACCAGAGTTCATACATAAGGCACACGGGATTATAAGCAGGGGTGCACATAAGTGGTCTGCAGGTGTGCATTCGCTGTCAAAATAAAAGACGTGCACCAGATAAGACGTTGCAACGCACGTTTTCGTCCATATAAAAAGCACTGTTTTTGTCTCTGTGCGTTCATAATTTGCTCACCTCCTGCAACCACTTTCCCGAGAATACACGCTTCTTTTGTGGTTCGCTCTCCTTCTGACATTTCTTTGGAGGTAGAGGAACACCAAAGTAATTGTTTAAAGGAGCTTCTTTGACATCTTTAAGAGTTCTAAACAAATGTCTGTCCTCCTCCAGAAAATCTTATGTATGCAAACACGCGTTTTAACTTCTTATCCGGTGTGCGTCTTTTATTTTGAAAGCGCATGTGCACCTGTGGACCACTTATGTGCACCCCTGCTTATAAGGACACTGTCGATTTTCAGAAGAATCAAAGGATGATTTTAAGTGCGCCGTATTTTCCAAACAACACGGTAATAACGACGGCCCGCTAGCATGCGCTACCAAAAATAGTGCTTTGTTGTGTATCTGACGGATGAAAGCTAAACCAGTTCCACACCAGTGAAGCTGCAGCATTTTTACAAACCAGTTCAGGTTCATCTGTTTCATTCAACGATCCACTTTCGCTCTTCTCATTCTGCGTCGCCGCCATGCTTTTTCCGCCATGTGCGTATGAAATCAAAGACACTGCACATGCGCGTTTTATTCTATCGGCATATTTCATTTTCTTACCGTTGCCCAACATTACACCGGTATCACTTTGAACGGTATGATATGGCCCAGCCCTAATTCAGATGACCTCTTCTAGCATCCCCATGGTTTCAAGTGTTTGTGTATTGTTAAGCGTGGTTGTACCTCCACTTGGAGCTGTCCGTACGCATGATTTGCTTAAGAGCGACTCGTCTTAGACAATCGGTGATCTTAACAAAGGCGGGGCGAGTAAAAGCCCAATAGTGCACGGCTGCAGGGAGAAGGATCGCAATGAAGGAATCGAGAAACTGAAAGATTGAGTTTCTGATGTGTTTTCTTCTTATCTTATCACAAGTTTTTTTCTGTCTTGACTGATAAGAGTGTCCTGTGTGAATTAACTTTAATATTCTGCAGACTCAGAGCAGCATGAAGGGGGAGGTCTGTGTTTGAGCTTCAGAGCTCCATCACTCAGCTCAGTGCTGCTCATGTTCTCCGTAACTGAAGAATGAAAGTGTTTTGTCATCTACTAAAATAAGTGTTTGGAAAAGTGTCACAGAGTGTGCGCTCTCAGCCAAGGATTATCCTCCTGTTCAGAATAGATTTAGCAGGGTTGATATTTCCTTTTGACTTCCAGCGCTCGCAAGAATAAACCAGTAATTAGCGTCTTTTTGGAACCTTTTATGAGTTAGATTTTCCTATGGCTACGTCACAAAAGAAAAGGTTTGCATATGCAGGACTAAAAACGTGCGACTGAGAAAACTAATCGTAACTAATTTGAACACATGTCAGCGATGTGGTTCACGAGGTTAAGTCTCATCTGCTGGTTTGTTTGCAGAGATTTGGAATCAAAGACAGCTTTCACATTTGAACTCGTGCTGTTCTCCATCAGATCTACAGCTTTCCAACACGTTTTCATTAAGTTTTTGCTGAGTGGCCAGTTCAGCCTGTCATAATGTCTTTAGCAGTTTTTCGCAGTATTGTCGTTGCCCTGTCGGGCATTCAGGCAGAACGAGGGCAGATAGTAGTTTGAAATTGATACCATGGATGTATTTCAGTGACCTCGGGCTCAAGGTCAAAGGTCAAGTTTTCTGAAAGTCTTCTAACTATGATAACTCGAGAGCAGGAGGAGCAGCACGGGCAGCTGCCAGTATATTCCCTTTAATTCCTAGTGTTAGTGGTAGTACTATTAGAAATGATTAGCTTAAAGCTGCCTGATGCAGTGCTGCGTACGTTTATCGTCTTGTTCCTGCTGAGCCTCAGGAAGTGAGGTCAGAGCGGCCTCAGGAAACACACTGAAGAGTCTTACTGTGGCGTTCGTCTCGTTTCTGTCTGGGAGTCGGTGCTGTTTTCCCCTTTGCTGGTTTTCATGGCTTGTTGTTATTTTTGTCCTGTCCTCCTGTGCAGGCAGGTCACAGGGCTGGTTGGCTACACAGAGCATCTGTGTAGTTGCTGCTTTTAACCTTGGTGCGGACACTGTTGTCACCAGACTTTTAAAAATAATGACATTACAGACTGTCACATGATAGAGTGTCCTTGCCAGAGACCTGGTACACAGTTTAACAAGTACTCCCCTGCATATGTGTGGGTATGAGTGTTATGAGGAGTCCTACTGCCTTTCTCTATCCTGAAGATACTCTCTGTAGTATTTTTGTGCCTTTACTTAAAGTAAGAAATGTTTTCATGTGGCTCGCACGTTTGTACGAGTACAAAAGAATATCAGAGCCGGAGGAAAAAAGCTTCCTGATAGATCGACGGGGAGCGCTTTGTTTGCAGAAGTGTTGATACAGCAGCTAGTTGGGTTTGTCAATTAACCGTGTTGTTTGTTTGCATTGTTGCACAGTCCTGCCACATGTTCATGTCACTTACAGGAATACCTTAATAGAAAGAGCAGGACTGCAGTGTTGTCTGTGTTTGTGCTCCTGACTTTAGTTTTATTCATATAGTGCAATAACAGGCACTTTATATTGTACGATCAGAATCAGGAAGCCTCCTATGAGCAAGCACTTGGTGACAGTGGGAAGGAAAAACAGTTGGAGGCAAGTGAAGAGAGACGGGACCAAAGATGGACCAGTGAAGAGAGTCAGAAATTAAGGAAGGCTGGAGTTGGCCTACAAGTAGCCGAGACGGCTGGGTCAAGACGTGGCTTTTTTAGTGTGACAGTTGCCACCCTATGGGAGTGTGTTATGTAGCCCAGTAACTGAGAGAGGAACAGGTGATGTAGTGACTGAGACTGTGCAATAGCCTTGAAATTTGTTGACTTGCAACGACAGGTAAAATAATTCACAGCAACCAGAAGTTAAAGTTATCACAAAATGCAGAAGCTGTTGAAGTGGATGCCAAAGACAGCGTAAAACAGTTAATGATAGATGACCTGACATATCCACTAAATATCTGCAGTTAGTTATTTATGTGCAAAGGGCTTATCCATCCATCCTGTCTGCACACACCCAGGTCCAACTCTGTGCTTTGTTCACCAACCGCCCATCTGGACCTGCTGTTTTTGGCACTTTTGTGGGGAAAACTACATTTGAAGAGTAGAATATGAGTAAAACTGTGATACCAGACGAGGTTTGACTTGTTCTTTTTTCCCCTCAAAATGTGAATTTGCAGATTAGTGATTAACAAAGGTGCTTCGTAGGAGTTTTGCATGTTTCTCACACGAGAACATTTAGATGTTTTTTCTCTTCTTTACTTGCTCAGTAAGACGGAATCAAACACTGAATGCTGCCGGTGGATTATGTAACGCTTATATCCAACAGCGACGCTTGGATAGTCGAAACTAAGCAGGTAAGGCTAAAGTTTAGACCAGCATGTTGAGTCCGTACTGACCGATAACAGTGTCAGAGAAACTTTTGATGTATGTGGATAAAATCAACAAACATCAGGAAAATGAATGAAATTCCAAGGTTTATTTCTTTCGTGGGTTATTTGAATTACATGATTTCAAATCATAATTTTCAGGAATAACTGATCAGGATATAAAATAATAAAGAGAGAATTTCACATAAACATTATAATTTTAAATATTACGTTAACAAATGTGTGATTTTTATCTGAAGAATGTAAATGTATAGTAACATAACAATAATAGCCATAAGTCTGTGAAGGTTCTCAGTCATCCAGCTCGTCGTAGTCTAAGGAGCTTGGAAAGAAAAGCGTCTGGACTTCTTTAAGTTGCTTGAAGACGTTTCACCTCTGATCCCAGAAGCTTCTTCAGAACTGAAGAAACTTCTCCCACTTGTTAATATTCTAGTTTAATTTTAGTTTCCTTCAGTGTTCGGCCTGATGGCTTAGAATGAATTAACAGCTTTTACTCGGGTATCGTCCCTGAATTTCACATCGGTGCATCGACACTCTACCTCTCTTTCCTCTCTCAGACTTGTGTCCCACCGGGCTACAGGCAGGATGAATAGGTAATCTACCCAGGCTGGCCAGGATTACCTGATGAAGGGGATCTAAGCTGCTATCTGTGAAGCTCGTGAATTTCTCTTAGTGCACACTGGCAGCTTCCAGGCCTCCTTCACGATGCTAGTGTGTGTTTAGAAATGCTGCTGTTTAACTGAGCGGCTGTCATAGTCAGTGTGCAGGTAGGCTCGGTGTGAGAGAAGTCGTGCTCTCTGACCTGCTCCCCTCTGCACAGCCCGTAAGTGAAGCTGCTGTTTGAAGTTTGTTTGCTGCTACAGTTTCTTCACCACTGACGTAAAATAAAACCAAAGTGGGCGGGTGGTCTCGCTCAGAGCTTAGGAGAGCTGTGTGCGTAGACAAACACCGAAGTGTGAGTTGAGGAGTTACCCTTCGTATCGTCGCACACTTTTAGGAGCCCACATTAAAAGGCAGTTAGAGACCTGCATGAATCATCCACACAGTCACAAGTCTAAGTGGCTGTAACTGTAATTCAGCTGCTTCATTTGGCACTGAAAACAAATACCCAGGGTATAGACTGGATTCAATGTGTTCACACAAAGTTGGTTAAAAACGTGCAAATGTAAGCCGTGGTTTCCCTGCACGTTCACATGAAGAGGGTGGAGCATCTGCCCAATCACAGATAAGGATACGTGTAGAACGGCTGATTTTACAAAAGAAGACCAAAAACTATAATATGAGAAAACACATAAAACCGAGTATATGTAATAAAGCTGTTGCAGACAAATCAGTAGTGTTTCAGGAGAGTGATGGCGCCGTATGAATGTGTGAGCACTTTGGTCAGCAAGAGTGGAAAACAGCTGCTATATTAATAACGACTGTTGCTGTTTGAAGCCAGGAAGGAAAACGTGCACAAATACAGACGGATCGAGACACAGGAGAGTCTGGTGGATTATAATAGAGTAAATTTATTTATTTCATTAAATAAATGTTTTTAAAGTTTAAGTCTGAAGGTTCTCAGACATGCAAGTCATCATGGTCTAAGGGGCTTGGAGAGACAAGTGTCTTGACTGGTTTAAGTTTCCTTCAAGACGTTTCAACTGAGAAGCTGCTTCTTCTGCGGTGAGTGGTGGAGATTTGAAGCCCTAAGTGTCCCCAAGAGGGTCCTGGACCCCCATGTTTGTTGGCTGATTGAGACCTATACCGTTTCCACACCTTGGCTCGTGGGATTAGGTAGAGGATCAATAGGTTGTCCATGAGCTCTTTGGAAAAGCCAGTTTATTTTTAGTTTAGACTCAGTCTATAATCATTAAGTATAAATAGATCCTCTCCTCTAGAATCAGATATAGACCAATAAAATTGCCAAAATGCTTGAAGTCAGCGTGGAACTCAAAGTCTCATCTAAAAAGTAAAAACACTTCATCTTACTGTCTGCTCACAGACGTCTGAGGGATTACACAACTGCTGATGCTATTTTCCACGTAACTGGTAGAGTCGGTGATTTCCAACTCCAGGCCTCGAGGGCCGGTGTCCTGCAGGGTTTAGATGTGTCCTTGATCCAACGCAGCTGCTTTAAACGGCTAAATGACCTCCTCAACATGTTGAGTTCTCCAGAGGCCTGGTAATGAACGAATCACGTGATTCAGGTGTGTCGACACAGGGTGAGATCTAAACCCTGCAGGACACCGGCCCTCGAGGCCTGGAGTTCCCACCGCTGGTTTAAACTGACAGTCCAAACAGTTGTTTAGAAAATATATTTCTTGCTATCAGATTATCACACAGGTGACTGCAGAGTAAACACTGACCAGATGACACCAGTGCCATATATTATCACACATAGATGTTCAGGCAGCTAATCAGTGGAATTAATTAGATATAATTAAAAGTGTGCAATGTTCAGCAACACATACATCATCTGTTTCTTATGGAAAGGAACCAGAGCAGTAATTCAGCTCTTTGTAAATGCAGCGATGAATACTCCGGTGGAGTTATGTCCTTTGAGTTCTTGTTATAATTTTCACCACTGCATGTGTAGGACATACTAATTCAGTCATAGTCGGTGACATATCTCACCTCTGCACAGACGAGCTGTGCTCGGGGAAGAAATGGCTTCATTGGCAGGTTCTCTGTCTCTGCACGACTGCTTCTTTATATTCACAGCTACGGGCAATTTAGAGTTACCGGTTAACCTAGCTGCATGTGTTTGGACCGTGGAAGGAAGCCGTAGAGAACCCACACAAACAGGAGAACATGCAAACTCCAAACAGAAAGACCTGACGGTGGAATCGAACTCGGGACCTATGCAGTTAGTTTATTCGGCCTACTGTTGGAACAGAGCCTTGAATTCAGTGAATAAGCTGTAATCTTTAAATATATGAAATGAAGAGTTTGAGAGCTGTCGGTGTCCTGCTCTCATTTAGAAATAAACAGCAGCACTGAAAGAATACAGAGCAGCAAAAATATTCTAAATTAATTGAGATCATCAGATTTCTGCAGCTTTACACTTTTGCCTTGTTTGCAGTGGTGTTGCATTTGAATGTCATATTCTAATCTCTGTACCCGACTCCTGTGATAGATTCATTGTAAACGTTTGTATTTAACTGAAGTGTCTCATTGTTCTGACAACAAACTGAGCCTGAAGCAGGAAGCGAACAAAAGCTGCTCATAACCACTGTTGTGATTCTTGGCATCTCTGAGTCACGTTTTAGGTTCACTCAAAGCCTCTGTGTTGGACTTGCTGCGTCTTACATACCCGTCAGATACATTTTAGAAAGGTTTTGCTTCAAGGATGGATTTTAGTTTTTAGTTCAGATTAGATTAGATGCCCGTGAATATGAGCGAGCTTTTCAATGAGGTTTTCTTTCTTTTAGAACAGAACTGACGAGTTTAGGAAAAATTGTAAGATCCTAAAACGATCTTCTGGCTTTTAGTCTGTCCAGACATTCCCATCCTTCCAGTTTCCTTCGGGATTAATAAGGTATTCTGATTCTGATCAGCCTCATCTTCACTGTATGTGTACTTCTAATTAGCAAAATACTAGAAATAAGACAGTCTTGATGCTCCGTCATCCACGTAAGTAAATCTCCAAAGGTTGATTCTGTTCATCTGGACGTTTTCAGTGGGAGAAACGTTTCGTCATCATCAGGTGACGTCTTCAGTCTCAGCCGACTGCAGGTTTCAATCTTATAATCAGGACATTTGCATAATGACTGAAACCACCCACTGAAGGAGCAATGGGCTGGGAGGTCGTTTCTCGTTTCTCCCACTGAAAACATCCAGATGAACAGAATCAACTTTTGGAAGACAGTGAATATTTTTTCTACAAATACCATCATTATCTACAAATGCAAAGCAGTACTTTGAGACCTAATAAAGTCTTTGATTTCTTCACAACAGAAAAACCCGATAAAGGACAAAGTGAACATACATACAAATATTAATGCAAGTTGCAAACATAATCTTTTTGAGGTTTACAAACACAGAAATGTATGAAGCACCAGGGTTGAAGTTTTCAGAGTTTTCTTTAGAGAGACTGACATAAATTAAGCAGGTTTGTAACTTAGTGGCACTTCTGTTTTATAAAAGTCAAACAGCTGCACACACAGGGACACAACGCACGCACTGACAAAGTTACATCTTTAGTGTTTTTATTTAACATTGAATTAATTATTTACTTCGAACGTACTCATTCTTTGATTTTATATTTTAATATAATCCATCCTCCATTCAGAATGTGTTTCTGTGTGTCTGTAAGGAGGTCGTGGGTAATCTGGTGATCACATTAAAAAAGGAAAGATAAAGGAAGCAGATGCTGAGGAATCCAGTGAATAATGGAAAGGCACAGAAAGGAGTTAAAAGGAGTCGATAAATAAAAGGAGTGGTAGAAAATGTGCCTGTGGAAATGCCCAAAATGTTCCTCTGTCAGATTACTGTCAATGCCTTTAGCTCCATCTCCTCATCTCTCAGTGAATCCCCTGTTTTCTATTGTAATCTGTGCCTCTGCATATATCCTTGTTCCTTTGTGCTTGTCTGGTAGTACTACAGATTCTTCTCAGCCTGGATCCTTCTGTGGGCGTTTAAATATTGCGAGGAGGGACTTCCTTCACTAATCGATTTACATAAGAGGTTAAATCTGTGAGTAGGCAGCAAAACAGTCAACTAAACAGAAGCAAGGACAAGCAATGTCCACATAGTATGAAAATAAGCATGTGTGCATTTGTCTTTATGTAGAAGGGAAGAGCATAAAGGTAAGGAGAGGAGCTGTGTCGTAAGAACAGAGAATCACTTTAGTACAAAGACTGGAGAAGAAGCTTTACTTCCACAGATCCCGGTCTGATCTGGATGCACTAATCCGGTCTACTGAGGTCCCCCCTGCAGCCCAGAGGAGCTGCTGCTAAATGTTTCTGTGCCAGATATCAAGGAACACGACTATAGTTCCTGTATCCATATGCCTTAAGGTCACTGCTGTTCAGGGAGCAGAACCAACACAAAATTACACCAGTGATTTTAATGGATCTGACATGCCAACTGATATAAGGGCAACCCAGCAGAGAAAGGGCTGGGGTGGGAGGGGGGCATCAATATTAAACGCACAGTCTCACAGTTGTACTGGCAAAGTTTCACTCGGGTGTCTGATGTCGAAATGCCAAAGAAAGCAGCAGAATTGCATCTCATTTGGTTTTGACTCCAATACTGAGTCAATCCATGAAAACTCCTGTGTTCAAATTCAAAATTAAACTGCATTACAAAGCATGTCTACAGCTTGGTATACGCCTGGTTTCGGTCATTAGCAGACACTGCACACATTGAATCCCACAGGCAAATGGGAGCCATAAAGAGGCCGCAGCCACCACCAACGACTGCAGAGTAAGGCAATAGTAGGCACTGACAGCAAAAGAAGAGAACTCCTTACCATGCTTGCAGGATTTCACAGAGGATTTCAAGTTCAGCACCCTGAGACTGTATGATAACTGGAAGGAGACTGAACACTAGTGAGAACCACTATCCAGGATGGAAAACAAAGATCAAACCCAGTACATCAGGAAGATGGCCCCAACCGACCGTGTGCTCAGTGAATACCTCAGGCTGCGGAAACTCAGGAAAGAGGAGGACAGTAGGAAAACTAGCACTTGGTACTGTTGCACATCAGGGAGACAGGGCGAAACTTACAATTGTGTATGCGATGTGTGTGTCTGTCTTCATGTGTGTGGTCACCTGCAGAGACCACGTTGTAGAGTCTGACAGCAGTTGGAAGGAAAGACCTGCGAAATCTCTTTACTATAAATGATTGCTCAGTGAAGACGCTGTAGCCCTCCTGTGGTGTCGGTCTGTGAGCACCTGTGGTTGGGCGTCTCCCGTTGGTTCCATGCTTACAGCAAGTACAGCGCTGTGTATCTGACTTCAGCAAGGATAAATCTGTTTTGAGTAGACGAGCTGAAAAAGATGGTGCATGTTTATCCCGTAAGCTTAAATCAGCTCTCTGACAGCATGTGCTGTCCATGGTGCTGATCACACAGAGAGAAAGTGAGAATTTGCTTGGTAAAGGAACCGTATTCATGCAGTGCCTTTTACATAATGGCTTCTATAGAGTTGGGTGGTCCAGAATATCCTTCAGTCACAAAGCTTCACAGAAACATGTCTGAGTGTTCACAGAGTTTAGCCCGTGGAACTATAAAAACCTTTTTCTTTGGTTTCTGGATGATTTTTTCCTGCTGTTTAGTTGGTGACTATTAAACTATGAAGGCTAAAGGATGTCTCAGGATTTATGCTTCAGTGGGAAAATCTGTCGTTTCTGTGTCAAAATTTCTCACCCCTGTGAAACCCTACAGCATGACCTCACAAATATGTGACAGCAGAAGTCCAAATCAGGTCTGTTACCTGCAGTGTGTTCAAGAGGAGCACTGTTACTGAGCTGGGCCTGCTCACGGTGTGTTTTATGACTTCATAAAGAAAGTACATTCATCTTCAATAGAGATTGACAGACCACGTGACTTTCGTGCATTGCATGCCGGGAACTCGTGGCAAAACAATCCAAGTACCGCATCAAATGCAAGCATTTGCAGCACCGCAAAACGTTCATTCTCCGGTTCCAATAAATTCTTGCTTTTTCTTTGCCCCGTTATTAGGGAATTATTCCAGTTACTCGATGAATGGTAACAACCAGTGTAACAGAGATGGCAGCTAAATGGCTGAAGTCACAGAGCATGTTTATCATGGTCATCAGCAGCTGAAAGATGAGAGCGAGCTCCAGAGCATGTTTGATTTCATTTCAATCTTTATTTTAGTTTTCTGTTTGCACAGTTGTTTTTGTTTAAATGGTACTAGCACTTTAGTATCTATTACTTAAGATTCTTGAAAAAATAGTTGCTTCACAAGTCTATCTACACCTCACTGATAACAACCTTTACGAACAGTTCCAGTCTGGTTTCTGTCCTCTGCATAGCACCGAAACTGCTCTTACGAAAATAACAAACGATCTTCTTATGGCAGCTGATTCTGGTCTCCTCTCCATCCTTGTTCTCCTTGATCTGAGTGCAGCCTTTGACACCATCTCTCATCCCATTCTCCTTAGCAGATTAGCTTCTATTGGTCTCTCTCATACTCCATTAGCCTGGTTTAAATCATACCTGTCTGACCGCACTCAGTTCATTCAATTAAAATCCTTCACTTCTCAGCCTTCTCCTCAATCTACTGGGGGGCCCGAGGGATCTGGTCCTCGGGCCCCTGCTTTTCATCATTTACCTTCTTCCACTTGGACACATTTTTTGTAAATATAACATTCAGTTCCACTGCTATGCCATGGCAATGTGTCCAGAACTCTGCTGCCCGTATTATTACTTCCTCTACCCACCACATCTCCCCAATCCTGAAGCAGCTTCACTGGCTCCCGGTTAAATTTCGCATTTATTTTATAATAATTCTTTATACACTAAGGCTGTTCATCCCCTCTCTCCACCATACCTCTCTGATTTGGTACAGATGAACTTCCCATCCCGGTGCCTCAGATCTTCATCCTCTCTCTCTCTCTGTTCCTTCCTGTCTGATTACAACGGGGGAGGGTCTTCTAGTTGCTCTGCCCCTCGACTTTGGAATTACTCCCCCCCCCCCCCCCCGACCTCACAAACATTACTCACCCCCTGACCTCACAAACATTACTCACCCCCTGACCTCACAAACATTACTTCATTCCCTCAAAACTCACCTGTTTAAAATTGTTTATGTTTAAGGCTACGTCCACACGTACACGAGTATTTTTGAAAACGGAGATTTTCCGTTTTCGTTTTAAAAAATAATCCCGTCCACACATAAAGGCAGAAATGAAGGAAAACGCTGCTATGAACATGCCAAAGCAGCAGGTGGTGCTATATTCCTAACCGTGCAGAAATGTTGGCCAATCAGAAGTCTAGAAGCCTCGGTGGGAAAAAGTAAACAAAGCTGGGGCATAGAAGCAGAACCGAGTCGTATGTGTGGAGGGACAGTAACTGTGTGTATATGTAAGCATTTAAACACTGCAGAGAGTACAATTAACAGTATTGTAGAAATTCATTTCACCGAAACAATAACGTGGCGCACAGTGTGACGTCAAAAAATGCGCACACCTTTGACGCTGAGTTTTCTGCGTTTTTCTCGTCCACACGTAAACGCAAAAACGGAGTTTTAGAAAATATCCACCCTGGCCGGAGTTTTTAAAAATCTCCGTTTTCAGTGACCAAAAACTGCGTTTACGTGTGGACGAAAGGTGCAAACGCATAGAGAAATCTGCGTTTTCAAAAATACCCGGGTACGTGTGGACGTAGCCTAAACCTCTGCATCCTTTTAACTTTTATCTGTTACTCTTATTATTGTTATATTGTGTCTTTGTTGTACAGTGTCCTTGGGTGCTCTGAAAGGCGCCATTTTTAAATAAAATGTATTATTATTATTTGTATTTATTTCGGTTTTATTCTGATGGTCCCATTGAGTAATGTTATTCATATATTTAGTCCATCTTTCCCTCATGTTATCCTATTTCCATCCTGTCCTCATATTGTCTTACATTTTCCCTCAGGAGTTTTATTTATAGGTGCAGATGGTAGGTTTGGTTTGTTTGGTCTCTCAGAGTATTTGAAGTTAAATTGCCTTTGTGTAGAGAATATTGTATGTAAGCAGTGTGGGTTAGTTAAAAGGTGATAACACCAGTTACTGTGCTGACTTGAACTTGTATTTGGGGTATATAGACCCGTACCCCATCATGCAGTGGTTATGTTTGTGGACTGATCCCATAGGCTGTCTTTTTTTATTTAACGATCCTGGGAATAGGAGTCCTTGGCACAAAAATGCTCTCAGCGCAGACCTTTGTGTTCCCGGCTGCAGTCGAGGGTCCGTGCTGAAAAATGCTCATCTTCAATAAGGGTTTGGACTTGGCCTTATTTATACTGTGAATATTTGAGTTTGTGCCTTGATGAGCTGTGTTAGCAGCGCAAGTGGAGCCTACCAAATATAAGTGATTTTAAGCTGGTGGCTAACCAGATACCAACCAGTCATTATCTGATATCAAAGAATATTAAAAGACAAAAGGACAGTTCAAATATTTCATCCATGTTTGCAACAACTGCACAGATGATGACTTTCATCATGTTTGTAGTGTGAAGCTTCAGGTGTTTCTCACATTATTTCCTTTCTGTTCATTAGAAGGTTTCAGTTGAAATCTGTGTTTGTAAGACTGTTCTGTCTTCATTGATCTTTAGCTTTTAATCAGGTGATGAAAGTCAGCTTGGCTGCTGAAGATTTGAAACAGTACAGACTTTATTAAAAACAAACGAAAACTATAAGCAAACCGGTTACACAATGGATTGTTGGGCCTTGAACTGATGATAAATCTGAATTAGGGTTTGTTGTAAAAGCTGAATGTGTCCTGAAGGCCAATCTTCAGAGTCTAGTTTTATCTTATTAGCTACTTTGATCATATTCATAAAAGCTTTGTTATTTAGTGAACTGTGACAGTACAAAAATACATTTTCCTGATATTTTAACTTGGAAACTGGGCATATTTTCATCGAAAGATATTAAAAGATTTTGATGTTGACGGCACTGTGCAGAAACCTGGTACTTGACCTTTTTGTCGAGAAAGGTGGGATTGAAAGACACTGACCTCTCTGTTACATCTGAGACAGGGTCAGTGGTCTTTTATGTTAAAAGGGATACAGAGTTTATGTACATGTGCTTTTTAACTGTAAATCATCTTTATTCTAAAGTAGAGATATAAGTCTAGTTAATGTGTTGAATGACTCTTCAATTATTCCAATGTCTGAAGTTGTGTGTGGACATGATCCAGCTGTGATTCTGGCAGATTAGTGAGAAATGTGTCGCCAAACATCATCATCCCTGATTCTGAGTAAGAGAAGCTGTATTAAGGATGGTGTAATTATGTTGCACAGAATCACAATTCAAACGCGAATTTGCTTATTTGCTTAATACTGATCAGAGTATAACCAGGTATAAGTTTAACCAATATGAGAATGTAATAATGATTCTAATAACAGGACACTCAGCTGGATACTGTAGCAGTGACAGCAGAGCCATCAAACTCTGGCCAAGCGCTGGACTCATTTATGCCGGGTGAGATTATAAATTCAAGCAGATTGGGATTTCCATTACTTTCTTGATGGATTACAACTTCCATGAGTTCCACAGTTTTGTCCGTGCATTTTAACTTTGAGAAGATTTGGATTTTCACTGCATTTCTGGGGCTGAGTTTCCAGTGGGTGCTGCTTTCCTGCTGGACTGTCATTAAAAACATGAAACACAGAGACGAGTGCTTCTTCAGGCCGGTTCTCTTCTCAGTCTTCTTCCTCTGAAAGATCAGAACAAAGTCAGAATTAGCTCAGAGGAGGTTCATTAGATAAGTCTAATTAACGATCTGATTCTGCTTTTGCTAAATTGCTTTAATAAAATATCCTGAATTTAAAAAGTTTTATCCTGGACATTCCCTTTTTGACCCTTTGTGAAGCAGTAGAGGGAAAATCTGATTCACATAAGTATAAATAGCTCTCATTGGTTACTCCAGCCCTTTGAAAGTAAGAGACTCTTGGAGCTTAGTTATCCAAGCCACTAAATTAAACCCAGTGCCATGGATCTATAGGGGAGCTGCTGTAACTGTGGCTGGTAGCAGGTCTCCTGTTTTTTAGTTTAGTTTTTCAGACTAAGCAGGGTAAACACCCGGACTCTTACAGACAGTTAGAACCAGGGGAGACCCTCACCAGGGGCTGGAGTGAACAGAGAGCCGATCCAGACTTCCTGTGTTGTTCCACAGATCGGCACTTTCAAACAGCTCTGCTTGCTTAACACAGTTTACAAGTAAGCTCACTTACAGTGAATCAGTGCTGTGTACAAATGTTACTTACAAATAGGGATGGGTATCGATAAGATTTTCACGATTCCATTTTCGATTCTGTTTAACGATTTGATTCTTTATCGATTCTTTTTAAAAAAGGAGAACACTAAGGTCGATCAGCTCAGAACTTCGTTTTATATCTTCTCTTTGAACAAGATAGAAATTTAGGAGTAACATGGCCTTACAAACCCAACAGTGAGATCTTACGAGATCCACAGCCTCTTCAATGGGGGGTCACAGGGTCCCCAGGAAAATAAAATGTAAATGTAAAATAATAAAATAAATATTCTTCTGTAGCAATAACAAAGTACAACATCAATTATTCTGTAGTAATTACACAAGAATATCCAGTAATGTCCCTGCCTACAATTAAACACATTCACTTACCAAAAATCGGGGCATCTGCGGCGGCAGCCTTTGACCACAAACTGAGTCTCTGCTCGGTGACGTTCGTCTATCCTGCCTGAAAGGAGACGCTACGGCAGACTGCAGCGAGAGCTGCCAGCATCTGAGCCAGACTCTGTCTGTCATCATGGTCACTAAATGCACAGTAATGGCAGGTTTGTAATAAGGCAGATCGCGCTAACATAATATGCACTGTTAGTTGATTATTTACCTGCCGCATTAACGGGAGAGGACGTGCAAACGTTACCGCTGCTGCTGGTTGAGATTCACGAGAGCGGAATTAAAAACACGACATTCATTTAAGGTCATCGCGTGTTTTGTGAGCAAATGCTTTTGCATATTCGTAGTGTTTCCTCCCTTAAATGAAATCTCTACTTTGCAAGTATTGCAAGTTGCCCTGTTGTCATCCGTTCTCGTAAAGTATAATCAAACTTTTGAGCGTTTGAGCTGCTTAGGCGCCGTGTTTCCTGCCAGGTAAATGACGCTCCGCAACGTGGTGACGTCATTCGGGGAAACTGGAATCGATAAGGGAATCGTTTGCAAAAATGGCAAACGATTCCAAGGAATTGAAACAGTGGGAACCGGTTCTCAACAAGAACCGGTTTTCGATACCCATCCCTACTTACAAAGTAAGAAAATTAAGTAAAAAGTAAGAAGTAGCAGAACGTGAGTGTGTGTGATCCCTGATTGGCTGATTAAGTTGCTGATAACGCCCCCGTGATGGTTCATGTTTGGGTCACTGTGTGAAGTAAACATCTCGTTGTAGTCGGATTCACACTTACAGATTGTGCTGCTCAGAGTAGTACTTGACATAATGTAATGACTGTATTTAATATGAGAACATATTTCAGCATTAAACAGAGTTGGACTGTAACCTGCGGGCAGTTTAAACTACATGTAGGTTACAGTCGGCCTGTTTTTCACTCATATTCTCACATTAACTCAGAGACAGATGTTCTTCTCTCTGACCAAACGTGTGAACGTTGGCGTGTTTGGTGTGTAAAGTTTTGTGTGCACTTTCATCTGTGGTGGTCTTGTGTTTGGGAAAGGAGTCACGCTCTCCGTGCGTGCGTGCGTGCGTGCGTGCGTGCGTGCGGAGAGCACGCACGCACGCACGCACACGCACACACACACACACAGAGCTTGTTTTCAAAGAGATAATTACAGGAAAGGGCTTCTTTTGGCTTGAATGCAATTTGATTGCACTTCCATTTCCTCTGCTAGAAATCAAGAGAGTGTGTGTGTGTGTGTGTTGTCATGGCAACGCACAGAGGCTGACTACTGTAGATTTGTATGACTGATATGTTCAAAACGGAGTAAGTTGAAAGGAGTGTCCTGCCCAGACTGACGTCCATAATTTTAAAGAGACTTTTAATATCCTGATTCTATCTTTTAAAGTCAACGAACATTAAGAGATGATGACATGTTGTAACATTGTTTAACAATGTTGCTGTGAGTTCTAACCTATCAGGCTGCTACATTAAACCAGCTGCTTTATCCAACATGTTTACTTGTTACTTAACTCTTTTCTCATTTCGATATTTTTGTAAATTTCAATGTATTTAGGTTTTGTTTAGACAATACAAGCAAAATGTAAATATCACCTGTGACTTGACTTTCATGTTTTAGTTTCCTGTAAATTCCAGGATTCCTAATGAAACCTCCTGATAGTAGCTGTTAGGGCTGCCACGATTAGTCGACTATTAAAATCGTCGACGACTGATTTAATAGTCGACGCGTCGTTTGAAGCTTTGTAAGATCCCAAAAGACGCAGGAATAAGTAGCAGGATTTAAGAGTGTAATAACGGACTGAAACAGAAGATGGCAGCACTGCATGTACAAGGATGCCAGCTGCCGTTAAACCCCGAAGAAGAAGAAGCTGTGTCCCAGAATCCATAGCGCCCTGCACAGTTTCCAACAATGGGGGCAGCTAGTTAGTTTTAATATTACTCTTATTATTCTTTCTGGGTCACAAAATAAACGTTTAACATATTTTCAGGCGAGAATGTAGCTGTGTAAACCTCAAATATCTGCTCAGTTTATCAGGACACCACATATTTTCAAGAGCGCTCCGACGTTTTCAGAGACGTCTGTTACCCACTAGCTCGATAGCTAGCCGGGGGCTAGGCTAACTAGAGCCGTGAGAACACCGGACTCCCAGCAAATCGTTTTCAAACCCACCGCCGTCTTTCGCTACTCAGGTTAAACATGATATATGAGTCACTTAGATAACTTAAAATGTTATTGTTTGGCTTTTTTCAGTGTTTTATTTGTTCCTGAGTAAATCGGTTTGGCTGAGATTAAAGTTATAGTTTTTACACAGCTGAATAAACGTCAAGCAAACAGCTGATTATCAGAAGTGTGAGATGCTGGAGAATTTACTCCGGTGTCCTGTTATAGTTTAGATAGCAAGGAGCAGACAGCTGAGTTTATTAAACTCCACCCAGACAATTTGCAAATTTAATTAAAATGTAATAAACTATCATCTTGTCTTTATTTTTAGTTAGCACAGACCTTAAACACTTAAAGCTGTAAGCTAATGATAGTTATATCAGAGCAGATGCTGCTGGTGCAATAAGCTGTACGTTTTACGTCCAATGGATGATGATCTGATTAGTCGACTAATCGCAAAAATAATCGGTGACTAGTCGACTATCAAAATAATCGTTTGTGGCAGCCCTAGTAGCTGTCCCAAGTTACAGATTCAGTTAAAGTCCGGTGAAAATTTCAGGCCTTTAATAGTTTTTGACATATTCCTGTTGAAACATTGCAAACGTAAGGTGTGAACCAATGTGCTTTATTTATTTCACTGCTTGACTGTATAACATGACTGCTAACAGATTCTCATTGTGTCTTTTCATGTCATCGACTCCACCGATCCACGTCCTGTCTCAAGGTAAGATGTCTTTAAATACATTTTCCTGTAGTGATGATGATTATTTTTTCTTTCTGCTTGTTAATCTTTATGATCTCGCTTGAAGACAGAGTTTTTGCTTCAAGTAGTCGTTCCACCAATCACCGATCACTCTGTGGTGTGGAAAGAGACGTCAAATTAGGAACTTTGTTGTGTTTTCATTGACCTGGAAGGAGAAATTACTCAAATCGTTGCAAGTTTCAGTTGTGTGTATAAAAACAACACACATACATATAATAAGGATTATGAGTTCTAGTAATAAAACACAGTTAGGTCTATAACTTGTTAGACAAAGACACGCCGCAATGGCAGTGTGATCCGAGTGTTTGTGGACGCAGGACTCAGAGTTGCAGAGTTTGAAGTCTGTTGTTTACAGTGTGTAGCAGACAGTCGTCTGTGGAGCGTCCACGCTGCTCATTAATGTTCCAGAAACACAGAAACCCACAAACTGTCTGTAATCCAGAAAACAATCCTCTTTCTGTGTGAGTCTTTCAGTATATTTTGTTGGATGGTATTAAAAACACATCAAAGAACATAAATCTCACATAAATGCCAGATAAAACAATGAATGCATTTCTAAAAATTAAGTGTAGTGAGCTACAGATTACATCTGTGGTGCAGTAGTGTTGCCTCACTCCATCACCTGGTTGGAGAGGTGGAGTCTGCACGTGTTTGTGTCGGTGCTCTCTGGGTGTTCTGGTTTCTTCCAACAGCCCAAACACGTGCAGTTAGGTTAGATTAACTGCTGAAGCTAAATTGTGTATAAGTGTGCTGCTTTTGGCCTCTCTGTATAAGCCCTGGTTCAGTCAAACGGGGGCGTGGCTCAGTCAGACGGGGCGTGGCTCAGTCAGACGGGGCGTGGCTCAGTCAGACGGGGCTGTGGTTCTAAGGCCTCAGTTAAAAAAAAAAAAAAAGGACTGTGTGCTGTTGGAAATTTTAAAACGCTCTTCTGTTATAAAATATTTCTCCAGTCTTACATGTTAAAAATGATCATCTTTACATTCTAAATACAACATTCCTCCCATTTCAGGATGTTATATATATCCAACATATAAACCACTTTAGGGCGTAGGACCAAAATGTCAAAATATTTAAAGTAAAATAAAAAAAATGAAGATGGAGGCTTGGATGGAGTCAGAGTACCATGGGAGGCAGAGATGGGGAGGAAGTGGCCTCTGTAATGACAGATGAGCAGCGAGATTTAAAGTACGGAGTGTATCTAAGATGGTGCCTGTGTGTTTGGCACGCCGTCTACCGCTCTTTTTTTTTATTTTTTTTTATCCGTTTGATTTTATTATTTTTAGCTGATGTGTGCAACATGTCAGTTCAGTGCTGTCTTACGATCGCCGGACATTGAAAATAGGCTCATCCACCAAAGTTTCGGTTCAGTTTGGTAAAGATAGCCAAGGTTCTCTGCCTCCCTACCTGGAAGCTATACCACTGCCACCAGATATGAAGAAGCGACGCAGGAGACGGGGTACTCGTGGAGGTCGCCTTGTTAAGCTGAGAATCCAGATTTCTTACCTTCCTCACAATCTTCGCTCCGTTCATCAATCTTTTCCACGACTCTTGGTACCATCGCGTGCTCTGGATCCTGTGGATTCCTGGTTGGTTCCCATTGTCGGCTCTATCGGGAGAAGCCCTGTGAAATCCTTCCCTCTTTGGCATCTGCGTTGGAGGCGAATGGACCGATCAGACCTTCGACCGGTGGATCTGGTTGTCACTGCCGCGGAGGTCTCCGAACCAGCTCCCCTCAGGTTGGCTTTAATAAATGCCAGATCGGTGGCGAATAAGACCTTCATCCTGAAGGATTTCTGTTCTTCCCATGCTTTGTATCTCCTCTGTTTGACAGAAACCTGGAGTTCACCCGGTGAGTTAAGCGCCTTTTCTGAACTGCTGCCCGCTGGCTGTGCTCATTTTAGCGCTCTGAGAGCTTCTGGTCGTGGCGGGGGGTTAGCTGTTTTTAAAGCACACTTTGAGTTTAAGCAACTATCCTCATGGACACGCCACAGCAGCTTTGAATGTTGTTTGTGTGAACTGGGCCACTCGCCTTCGTTGCTGTGTGCAATAGTTTATCGGCCTCCTAAATAAGACAAGGAGTTTGTATCTGAGTTTCTCGCTTTTTTATCGGAGTTTCTCGCTGACTGTGCATCCCGGTATGACCAGGTCCTGCTGCTCAGTGATTTTAATATACACGTCTGTTGCCCAGGAAAGCCACTGGCTAAGGACTTCATGGACCTGGTGAACTCTTTTCATCTTGTTCAGTCTGTTAAAGGTGCCACTCAAGAACATGGTCACACATTGGACTTGGTGTTATCATATGGGTTATCTGTCTGTAACTTACATGTGGAGGATGCTGTATTCTGTGACCATATGCCCATTGTATTTGACGTTGTTCCTCTTAGTCCTGTTGTTAAACGGCTGCACCTATGCGATGCTATCGAGCCTTCGGCTCAGATACTCCCGAGCGTTTTTCAACACTATTTGAACAACTTGTGTCCAGTCCCTCTGAGTCGTCCTCCGTAGATGGATTACTCTCTCATCTGGACTCTGTTTGTAAATCTGCCCTTGATGTTGTTGCACCTCTAAGACTCAGGCAGTGTAAACCCAAGGCCAGTCCTTGGCTAACCGATTTTACTTGAGCCATTAGAAGAGACTGTAGGAGATGTGAAAGGCGATGGAAAAAGGACTGACTGTACGTCTCTCTGGAAACTCTTAAGACGAGCTGGAAAGCTTATCAGAGGGCAGCAAAGACTGCCAAAATCTCCTATTTTTCTCAACTTATTGCTGTTAATTCACATAACCCTCGTGTTCTGTATAATACCATTAATTCTGTACTGAATGCAGAGGATCATGTTCTTTTGCAGTCTTCTGAGGTTATGTGTAATAAGTTTCTTAATTTCTTTGTGGTTGCCAGTCTGAGACCCTCCACTTTATCTTCTGTTGACCCGGCTGTGCATGTTCCCTGTTTAAATTTGCTTATTGCTTTCCAACCAATTGTTCTACCTGAACTCGAGAAGCTTGTGTTAACTGCTAACCCATGTGGTTCTCCGAATGATGTCGCTCGTCCCAGTTTTCTAAAAAAGGTGTTTCCTACTGTTGGACCACATATTCTGAACCTAATTAATACCAGCCTCTTGTCAGGTCAAGTACCAAGCGAGTTTAAGCATGCAGTTATTCATCCTTACTTAAGAAGCCAGGCTCAGATATTTCAGTTCAGTCAAACTGTAGACCCATCTCTAAACTTCCTTTTCTGAGTAAAATCTTGGAAAAGGTTGTTCACACTCAGCTGATGGATTATCTAAACAACTCTCAAATGTTTGAAGTTTTTCAGTCTGGCTTTAGGCCGTTTCATAGCACAGAGACAGCTCTCATAAAGGTTATGAACGATATTCTGGTAACGACGGACTGTGGTAAACATGTAGTGCTTATACTACTAGATATGACTGCTGCATTCGACACAGTGGATCACGACCTGCTGATCTCTCGATTACAGCTTTGTGTGGGCATTTCTGGCTTGGCACTCCTGTGGATAAAATCATATCTGTCAAACAGGAGCTTCTGTGTTAAGTTGGGCTCGTCATCGTCCTCTGTGGCCCCTCTGCCGTGGGGTGTCCCACAGGGATCTATTCTTGGGCCATTACTGTTTTCATCTCCTGCCACCGGGTGCGATCTTTCGTAAACACAAAGTCTCATTTCATCTATATGCTGATGACTGCCAGCTTTATTTTCCTTTCAGTCGTTCTGATAGCTCCCCAATTAGACTCCTGCTTGATTGCCTTAGTGATGTTAAGTCATGGATGGCTCAAAACGTTTTAAATTTTAATGAACGTAAAACGGAAGCAATTCTGTTTGGGCCGAATCGTTCCTCTCTGATATCCCTGATGTTGACCTTGCTGCTCTGACCCTTCACCTGAAGAGCTCGATTACCAATCTTGGGTTAAAAATCGACTCTGCACTTACTCTTGATGGCCACGTGAATGCGGTGGTGAAATCATCATTCTATCATCTCAGGCGTCTGTCGAAGGTTAAACCTTTTCTTTCAAGGCGTGACTTGGAGACTGGTATCCACGCTTTCATCACCTCACGCTTGGATTATTGCAACTCCCTTTTAATAGGGGTTGGACTGGGCACTCTGACACGCCTGCAACTAGTCCAGAATGCTGCGGCACGGTTTTTATCTGGTAGAAGGAAATTTGAGCACATTACTTTGGTTCTGGCCTCCCTGCACTAGCTTCCAATTGAATTTAGGATTCATTTTAAAGTTCTTTTATTGGTTTTTAAATCCTTAAATGGTCTGGCACCTGCATATTTGTCTGATTTGCTGAAGCCCTATGTCCCCACTCGTTCGCTCCGGTCGGCTGAGCAGCTGTGGCTCTCAGTCCCCAAATCAGGGCTGAAACTGAGAGGAGAGCGAGCGTTCTCTATCGTGGCTCCTGAGCTTTGGAATAATCTTCTTCACATTAGGCGATCGACGTCAGTGCTGGTTTTTAAATCCAGATTGAAAACGCATTTTTATTCGCTGCCTTTTGACTCAGGGATTAACTGACTTGTATTTACTTATATTTTATTGTTTTTACTATGTTTATTATTTTATCTCTTATATTTCCATTGTTCAGCACTTTTGTCAGCCTTGTGTGTTTTTAAAGTGCTATATAAATAAACGATGATGATGATGATGATGAGAGTGGAGGCTGATTGGACAGAAAGATGGTCTGAAAAAGAGGAAGTGACGTAAAGCTTAGGTTAGCCACCAAACACCTGGGAAGAAGACAGATGTGTGACTACAGGTCTTCATTATTGAGCTTTGACATAAGCTTCAAAGCAACGTCAGTGATGGTGGACATTACAGCTCAGATAAAACGTGAGCATCTCGCTCACACTACAGAAGGGAAGCAAGCAAAAATAGTTAAGCAGCTCAAGACATATCATCAAACACAGTTTGGCTCATAATCTCTAAAGCTGTTTCATTTTCCCAGGAAGGAAAATCCAATCCAACTTTATTTACAAAGCACTTTAAAATAGCCGGCACAGCCCCAAAGTGCTGTACAGTAAACAAGTTAAGAACAATGGATGAAACGAAACTAAAAAAGAAAACATAAATATTAAAACAACCCTATATTAAAAAACAACATACAATCAACTAAAAAATAAGTGAAATAAAAATAAACTAAAAACCATCATCTCACTACAGTCGCCTAAAACACTCCAACATCTCACAGGCTGTCTGAGGGTGAAGAGATGTGTTCTGTCTTCTCAGGCAGAGAAGAGGCCTGATCTCTCACAGAGGGTCAGGAAAGACAAGGAAAGCTTTGATTAGCAGCAAATTTAAAGCTTTGTGTAATGCAGTTTGCTGTACAGGTGACCTGACATTTCCATAAAGAGAGCAAATCAGTAAAACTTGGCTTGTGACTTATTTCTGTGTAAATCAGCCCACCTGTCTGCAGCGCACGTTTCCTGCTACGCTAGATGGCACTGACACTCTTTGTCGTATTTACAACTGTTACGACCCGGCTCAAAAGCCGCAACATAAAAAAAGGAGATGAATAACAGAGTGTGGGTGAGAAGAGGTTTCATCCTAAAATGGAAAACCAGGTTGGCTAAAATGGCTGGTGCCACCAAGGCAAAGACTAGTGCACTGCCGGGAAGCTTGCCTCAGGTATGCTTTTATCCACACCTGACTAGGTGTGGCCAATTAGCACCAGCTGAAAACACTGAGACGATTAGAAGCTGCAGAGGGACGTAACAACAACATTCAGCGTTGGTGTGTTATTGGTCCAGGTGAATACCAGTGCCTGATTGGCTTTTAGAAGTCAGTCTTCAGAGTCACATCTGTTGGTCCACGTGGTGTTTTCAGTGACCTGGTGGGACTTTTCCCTCTGACGTGTGACAGAAATGGTCATTGTGCTCCTCCTGCTGTGCCTCGAATCAATCTGCTTGTGATCATTAGCAGATTGTCTGCTGTCATCACACTCTGCTACTCAAGCGAAATAACTTGGATCAGCTGGTAATAGTTATAGACCTGTTTCTAACCTTTCATTGCTAGGGATGGGAATTTCAGTTCTTGTAGAAAGCTGGTTCCCAGTTCTCCAATTCCTTGGAATTGTTGGTCTGCCTGCCTATCAATGCTGCTCATCAGTTCTTGCACTCGTGCTACAATCAGCTGGTTTCAGTTGGCGTGTCAGAGGAGAAGATAGCGACGCTCTCTGGAGCGTTGTTATTGCACAAAAGGATAAAGTGGAAAACTGCATCCAGGACAGGAACAACCACAGCATGCTGCTAACACAATTTTGGTTCTTTGCAAACATCTGCACAGACAGCATGCTAGCGCTAAGCTAGCCAAGAACCCAGAGAGAAAGCTGAGTGAACGTCGACGCGGCAGCCAGACCCCGAACAGGTAGCAAGGCTGCAGCCTCCCGTTCTACCGCTTCATGTTTCTAAAGCAGAATCACTGTAGCGATCGCTCTTTTGTGCTGGTTTCCATCTTTGCTTTGTGCAGACATGTGTCTCCTCATTAGGGATTTGTGTTGGTGTGTAGCCTCAGATTCATATTGTCGGTGGTGATTATGAGACGTGTTTCAGCTGTTTTACATCAAATCAATGTAACGAGCAGAATAATGACTTTTAAGAAAAGTGTTCTGATACGTGTAATAATTACTTTTTTGAACAAAGACTTCCACACTGATCAGAACAAAGAGGGAAACATCTCAGTGAATATGCACAAATATTTGTTCCACAACATCCAATCAATTTGCATGAATGTCATTTAATTATTGCGGCTTAGAGATGGTGATGCCTCTTAAAACAGAGTCGGTGAGAACCCAATGAAAGTCAGTAGGTGATATGGATTTGGATATATTTGGAATCACTAAAGGCTCATCTGATCCCATCCCGACCAGCTGACGCTATTTTACGTCAGTGGAATTGATCATCAGCTCAATCGAACGAGTGTCACGTGTATGATCTGTCACCAACATGATAACTCGGAGAAATACTTTCTCACCTTTTTATGTTCATAACTCTGCGTTTGTCCATCACAACATACTCAGTGTCGCTCAGACGAGACACACACACACCAAATCACAATAAGAGGTCAGGACTCGGCTGTTCGAATTCTAACGACATTTATGTTCATTGATTAGATTTAAGCATAATTAATTATTAGTGACATGCTTTAGCATTTTGTATCAGTCTAAACGTACAGTAGAAGCTAGAAGTTAAATCTTTTTACCCTCTCTCAGATGTAACGAGGGGTAAGCTGGGGTCGCTCAGTCACACCTCTTCACGTCTCCAAATTGTAAAACAAATGGAGGATATTGTGTCGTCAGAGTCCGCTGACCTGGTGTGTGATGAGTTTAGTGAAAAAGAATCTCTCCTGTTGGTCTAAGACAGATGTAACTTGACTGTATATGATGCTGGCTGTAAATATGCAGGAAAACTGGATGAGCGATTTCTGTAAAAGCTTAAGATTCATTTATGTGACCCACACTCTGATTTCTCTGTGAAGATAACACAATGCTCAAGTATCCACAGCAAATTGCAACATGAAAGTGTCTAGCACCATCATAGGCACACTGTGTTTTCATTTTCCTGTCAAAATGCAACAGGATACATGAATTAACGTTTTCCCTTATAAGTTGGCTGGTGGTGCTTTAGTCAGGGTGAAGTGCATTGACCATGTTTCCAAGCCTGGCTGCAGTATCCTGAGAGGAAATACGTCTGAGAATGCTGCTACACCTGAGCTGTGACAGACTTTGATGTTTAATGTTGAATTTCCATCCAGGTGATCCATCCACAGTCATGCATGTTAACCCAACCACTATCCAATAATCCCATAACATGGTTGAGAGTGCAGACCATCATCCGTTGGTTCTGCTCCAAAGAAAGCTAACATTGTCACAGGTCAGTGCCATTACCATCTGCTGCAGGGTGCATCGGGAACGCAATTACATAATACTACGCCGAGGCAGTGCGAAAGGAGAATGAGACATGTTTGAGTGAAAGCCGTGGCCTAGTGAGCCGTGAAGACTCGACTTTGCACTGTTCTGTATGCAGAAGAATGAACAGTGTCAGAAAAGTTGCACTCTTTGGTGGTTCGCACTGAGCTGCTCGAGTGGGTGCCAGTTGTAGAACAGAATACCATCTGAAGAGTGGAAGCAACCTAGTCCATCGGCGACACCGGCACCTTCGTTGTTTTGTTTTCTATTAATTACTTAGACGGTGCTTGTCTTCATCCTTTCAGCCACCTCCACCAGCGGATGTTCAGAGTTTTAAAGAAAGGAAAAGGAAATTCAGTGGGATCAAAAAGTCTTCTTACGTTTCTGAATGATTTCTGGTTCAGTAAGAAATTGAAAAGGAATGAGTTTCATGCCAGCTTTCTACAAACTGTATCCTCCCACTCAGGCAGATGACAGTCAGTTCACTCATCAGACGCCTGCTCAGCAAAATCTATTTAAAATCACTGTTCACCTGCTAAAAATCCATCTGTGCTCATGCTAAGAGTTTCACCTCTATCGCACTCTTTGTCCAAACATGAGCACCGTGCTAGTTTCATCTCATCCGACCGGAGCTGGTCCTTGTTGTATTTCAGTCTGGGCTGAAGGTGTCTCTTCTGTACAGTGGTTTACGGTACAATCGCTTAAGCCCATATTCTGTTCACAGTAGAACATGTAAAAGCAAATATTTAAACAGAAATTGCACCATTTTAAGGACTAAAATATGATTTTGAATTTGATGGGGGACCAAAGATTTCAAAACAGAGTGCTTGTCATGATCCTGGCTTTTGTACCTGGCATTTGCAGATTGGACTTAGTTTGACTTTGTTGCAGTTTTTGTTTGTCTCGTTAGTTCTCCAGCTTTTCCTGTCCCCCCCATATTCGCTGTGGCGAGTCCATTTGTTAGGTCTCCCGTGTTTAGTCACTTTTATCTTTGTTTCCTTTGATCTTTCAAGTTTGGTTTTAGTCTCCACGTCAGTGTTTAAGCTTCCTGTGTTATTTTGATCATCTCTCAGCTCGTGTGCATTATGTGCACTTTGCTTCCCCTCTTGCTCGTTAAGTGATTTCATTAACCTGCGCCTTGTTTTGTCCAGCTGTGTCTCTCTTCCTCATTACTCATGGGTGTAACTACTACTAGAAGAGCAATGGTGTCCCATTTCTGCCTAACATAGGATTCCAGTTCAGTTTTTATGTGCTGATTATTTTTGTTAAAGTCTGAACTGCTGCCACCGGACTCTTGAACTACGAAGCCATGATGCTGCAGCGGGTAATGTGAATAATATTGAAGGGCGACACTGGAAAAAGACGTCGTCTGAATGGGACCAGATCTTGCTCTGAAACCTGTTTACAGCTTTCATCATTAATGGTGTCTATAGAGCTGCCAATTCTATACACACTAACACACATGCAATCAGATTGTGATGAGATATTTTGAGGAACATCATTATTAAGAACTTGTTCCATGTATGTAGATGTAGTTTTTTGCCTTGTTGACCTCTGACCTAACCAGGGTCAGGGAGGAGCTGAGGTTAGTGAGGGCAACAGGAAGTGAGAAAAGAAGAGCAGGCCAGTTTTAGCAGCAGCCGACCACAGTAGGTGGTTGCAGTGTATTTATTAGTATGTATTAGTAGTTATGTGTGAACAGGTGGATGAGGCATGTTGTATACAGCACTCTGAGTAGAAAAGCGCTACAGAAGAAATGCACAAGAATTACACGAACTGTATAAAGTCTGTATATAGGAATTATGTCCATAACTGGGGTGCACCTTTCCCTTTCCCACATTAAGTTTGGATTCATGAAAACATTGGATTAGGAAGTGTGCACATCCATGCCAGCGATGGTCCTGGAGACGGGAGAATAGATAATAATAGAATGCCTTTATTGTCACTATACAGTTGTACAATGAGATACAGAGCATCTCCTACTCAGTGTAAACATGCTGGGGGGGGGGTACAGTTCTGCAGCGCTATGTACATATGGACAGTATTAACATAGGGAAAAACATATATATATAAAATGTACAATATACAAGACGTAAGTAATATGTAATAAATAGTGTTATGTATATACAGTTGAGTTGTTGCACATAGAATTGGTATTGCACAGTGGTGGTCCATAGAGGAAGTGGGAAGTGGGGGGCTGTGTTATCTGTGCATGTGTGAGTTCAGGGTGGTTATCGCTTTGGGGAAGAAACTGGCAGTGCCATTTCTGCCAGCGTGCCATCACTTCTCTCATACTATATAATCAGCCAACTTAAATGTCAAGATAAATTCTGTTTAATATTTTATCTGCTTCAAGGTCAGACTGTGTGACACTGACATCTATAGTCGGGCGATGGATGATGGCGGTGAACTGCTGGTCGGTCCACAGTCACGGTGGCTGAAACACGCCCTGTTTGGCCACCTCGCACATCTTAAAAAAGTAATTTCTTTATGCAGACCATCGCTGTAATACTGTACTACACGGCTACAGAACAAACCATTGAGCAGTGAGTGCTTTCTCATGACTCTAAAGGGTTTTTGTGAACTGCAGTGCTTATGCTGTGGTTCATTCAAACTAATGGCAGGTTGCTATGTTTGAAAAACATCCATCAACCCCTTTAAATATCATATAATAATAGTTGTGTCTTGTTTATTGAATCGCAGACATTTGTGTTTGTGGATTAAACCACAGTCTGCTGATTTCTTCTGTCTAGTTTGCTCACTGACTGTAAGTTTTGCTTAGAGTTTCTCTGTGGACAGACTGAATAGTTTCCTCATTATTTTATGGTGTCGGTTGTAGTTTCAAGTCTTCATTGCAGTAATATAGTAGTCCACAAATCACAGTGAATACATCCTTTATATTTAAATAGACCTTCTAATTTTTCCATTTCTTTGTGTGAGAAAAATGATTTGAATAATTGAGACACCAAACTGTCAAACACAGGTGCAATGATGACACCTGATGTTACTGACAAATGTGTGATAGTTCAATAAAAATGATCCAGTATTTAGAATTATGCACTGACACTGCTCCCTGCAGAAATACATGAATGCATATCTCCAAACCCGTCTTTCTCCTTCCTTGCTGCTCTGTATCTGTGTTGACGGTGTTTTTTTGCTCGGATGTCCTGACGTTTGGTCCCTCGTCCTCTGATTGGCTCTTTTAAAAACCATCTTATTCACAAAACTGCAAAAGCACCCAAACAGACCCTTGATCGCGTGATGAATATTTCAGTGTTCTACTTTCAGTCCCCCGTGCTCTTATGAACACGATTAAATAATGACTGTACTGTCATCTTCATCCACTGCTGCAAATAATGCTTGATAATGACAGGATGCTTTGTTTGGACCATGGGGTAGTTGTCATATTAGACATTGGCCACAAGAGGGAGGCACAGCCCGCCGGTGCTGCGAGGGCTCGTGCTGTGTGCAGTAAATATATATGTGACACGGTGTTTCCACAGGAAAACACAAGGACCCACATCAGGGACACATGTTGACTGAGTCCACAGCATGTCAGAGCCACTGTACATGGATTTGTTCATGTTCTTTGTGTCTCTTTGTCTGTTGTCATTTTCGGTCACTTTGGTGAATTCCTGTTTATGACAGGAAGTCGATTATGGATTACTTTGACAAACACTTTTATATCTTCTGGCTTTTGTTTGACTCTTTGAAT
Source organism: Aulonocara sp. 'chitande type north' Nkhata Bay (assembly GCF_057382095.1). Classification (NCBI taxonomy): domain Eukaryota; kingdom Metazoa; phylum Chordata; class Actinopteri; order Cichliformes; family Cichlidae; genus Aulonocara; species Aulonocara sp. 'chitande type north' Nkhata Bay. The sequence continues at coordinate 42,193,428 of NC_141360.1, forward strand.
CCGGTCTTTGTAAAATCCTGCCCAAACCTTCCAGTGTGCACTGGTCAGCCATTTAGCTTTGCTCCTTTCTCTGTGCAGGAAGCCCATAAACCCCTAAAGCATTCGATCATAGACAATCTTCAGGTCCCGATTCAATCACACTGGATATGAATGAAATTCCCTCAGTATAGAAATCAGCTTTTGTTGTCCCCAGCAGTTTTACCTAGTTATAGACCAACATCTGATCTGTGCGTGCTGGCCAAAGCTCCTGAAGCTCTAGTGCGTGAGCAGTTCAAGGAGTTTGTACACACCAATGCTGTTTTATCTAAATATCAATCAGGCTTTAGGGAAAACAGTCATATCACAGCTGCAGTGAAAGTGTGACATGATGCATACCAAAGGTTGATTCTGTTCATCTGGAGAAACGTTTCATCATCATCAGCTGACTGCAGGTTTCAACCTAATAAACAGGACATTTGCACAATGACTGAAACCAGCAGCACTGAAGGAACAGTGGGCTGTGAGGTCGGCTCATTGATCACTCATATGTAAATTATCATGACCACTGATCAATAACCATGAGTCCCATTCACAGAGAGCTGGGGAATGGCTGCAGTCACAGCAGATGTACCCTTAGGCCCCCTCCTCCATTCAGAGATGCTCTTTCCCTTTCCACGTAAACGGTGCCCTGTTGGACTGTGAGGTAATCGCATTACTGGACATAATGACGGTTGTGATGAGCTGTTTGTAGATGGATGTGCCTTTGGCTGTAAAATCACTTGACATTTGATGGAGCTTCAGTCCCGTGGATGGCACAAAGACCTCATACAAAGGAAGCTGCAGTCACGTGTTTGACGTTTGTTTCAGGAACAGGAACGGTGAGGGTGCTCGATGTTAGAGCTCAAACACACAAACCTGCAGCTTTAACTCTTAAAGCACAAGACTGTATTATAATCGGACCTTGACTGCTGATTGTGTGTGAACACTCACACTTAAGTCATACACCTGAATGTCACAGCAGAGACAGTGTTCTGTGTTCTGAGCTCACCTCTGTTTGTCGTACCTGCGCAGGTAAGAAATGTTATATTCACTGTTTTATTTTGGACTGGTTCTTTGTTTCTCTGTTCACTTTTTTATTATTATTATTATACATCCATCCATTTGCTCCTCCTTATCCCTTTCAGAGTCGCTAGGGGGCGCTGGAGCCTATCCCAGCTGTCTTAGGGCGAGAGGCGGCGTACACCCTGGACTGGTCGCCAGTCTGTCGCAGGGCCAACACACAGGGACAGACAACCAATCACGCTCACATTCACTCCCGCATTCACACGTACGGGCAATTTAGATTGACCAATTAACCTTTCCCCACTAATACGGTGGCACAGTGGTTAGCACTGTTGTCGCACAGCAAGAAGGTCCTGGGTTCGATTCCATCATCAGGCCGGGGTCTTTCTGTGGAGTTTGCATGTTCTCCCCGTGTTTGGACTCTCCCCTGGTACTCCGGCTTCCTCCCACAGTCCAAAGAGTGGGGACAGGTTAATTGTTGTTGTTATTATCATCATTAACTGGACATGCCCACCCCCCACATCCACCCCATACAATCGATTTCTATTGCCCACTGGAAGTCATGCTGGATCTCTGCAGTCACAGCTCAAGGTTCCCTATCGTGTGTGTGTGTGTGTGTGTGTGTGTGTGTGTGTGTGTGTGTGTGTGTGTGTGTGTGTGGAGAGGGGAGGGGGTTGTCCTTGTTAGATTTTGAGTTTGGATTGTCTCAGATGTGATGCAGTCAGCCCTGATGCAGAATGAGACGCATGAGATGGATTTGGCCTTTCTCCTCTTTACGTTACTGGAGCACACACCTCCCCTCTATCTCTATCGTCTCTCTCCATCTGTGTTTTAGCATGCAAACTGTGTGTGTGAGAGAGAGAGATGTGCAGAGATGGGTAACCATGACAACAGCAGCCTGAAGTAGGAGCAGCACAGTACGCTCTCTACTTGTGTTTTTTCACTATCGGTGTCAGAGATGCACATCTGTTCAACTCTAGTGCTTCTTTTCCTGCTTTCCATTCATACACATATTAATACATCTTATTGATATCACGTGCAGTTCTGTATTAAAGCCGTCCATGCCTCGCTGCCATGTTGGCATGCATATTTTAGAGGAGCGTCACTCTCATGTGCAGATTTAGTTTCGATATTTTCCAGTAAGAATATTGTTGACATTGACTGAAAAGGCTGGTGTGAGATTTGCACCTCAGAGGCATGGACGCAGCTATCTCTGCAGCGGGCCATACTGCACATATTTTTGTTAGTTTTCCTTTTGGAGCACAAAACACTGGGAAGAGTGTTTTAAAACCATGCATCAGGGTTTACTGAGGATTTGAGCTTGTAGTTTACTGCACTTGGATGTATATGAATTGCTATGTCAAAAAAATCTTATGCTCAAGCAGATCTTAAATCATAACATTATGTTAGCAGTAGTGTGCTTTCTCCTCTCCCTAAAAGAGTCATGCTGTGGTTTATGTCATCTCTGAGATATGCACGATGTTTCAGCAAAGGACACAGAGTTCTTCTGTTGGACAGAGCAACACAAAGTCAAACAGGAGACTGCAGATTTGTATCTTGTGCGATTTTTGTAGAGGCCATATTTGCTTTTAGGACTGGCTTATACTTACGTTTATGTCAGTTATAAAAATATTTGCTCACAGTTACAACTTTTGAAGACTGAGAAGTTTACAGAAGAAAAATATATTTCATTGAGTGGATACGCTGGAGAGGAGTCGTCGTCTTCCTCTGGGTTAAATCAGATGGATCCAAAGTGACCTCCTGCCAGGTAATCTCAGGTCATGATGATATCCATCCAGCAGACGTTCTTCAGCTGTGGATGAGCTTCACTCATAGTGCTGCGTGTCACATTTTTGTTGTTCATCTCTGTGATTATTTAATCTTCAGAGACACAAGAAACAAGACTGAGCTGACATTTTGCCCTGGAAAACCAAAATATATTCCCATACGCCCAGAAATACTCTAAATATGCAAACGACCCCATCAGCCCTGAAGCTTTAGAAAAAACTGATAATGTTTGTTTTTCTGTATTATAAATGTGACATCTCTGTATATGTGTTGACATAATTTCTGCACAAAGCATGATCCCGAGTATGTAGCTGATGATGTGTAAAAAAAAGAAAAGAAACTCAGTTCATATCCACACGTGTGGCGTGATGTGCGCTGCCTCTCGTCATGTGTTCAGATCGGCTCCAGTCCCTCCGTGACCCTGAAATAGACGAGCAGTAGAAGATGATTGACATTGATTTGCAGTCGAGTGTCTTCATTTTTACAATTTAGACCACAGCTGGACTTTGCAGCTCTCTATGGCAGAATCCTTTTGTATGGAGACTTTAACAGCTGATACATTTTCTAAAACTGACCTTACAAAGCATGTTAATCCCCTTGGCAACACACCAGTCTGATGTGATACAGATGCTTCAGTTAATAAAAAGGTTACAGACCAAATGGCACCTCAACTAACGCCGCTGGTTTATTTACTGTCCACGACCTCAAATAGATTTGGCTTTAAACATAATTTCAGGAATCTTTACACGCCTTTTTATTCCAACTTTGTTTTACTGATTTCAACCATGACATACAAAGTTAGCAACAGCAAAGTCGATCTTGATTTCAGAACAAACAAACAAAAAAAACTGGTGTCGATCAGTAAGAGAAATGATTTCCAGGTTTTGTTAAATTTCCTAATAGAACCTTTTAGAGAGAATCGAAGTTTTTCTAACTTTAAGTTAAAGAGTACGTCCCTCACCCAATGGTCATGAGTTGGGGGGTGGGGAAGCTTCCACTTCAACAGAATAAGCCTCCGAGCCAGTAAAGTGGTAAAGGCTAGGGCCTGTTTGAGGGGGCCAGATGAGTTCAAGTCGGGAGGAATGCCAAAAATTGCGGAGAGTGGGTTTGGAGGGACAGTCTGGCCATGTGCTTGGCTAAGTGTGTTGAATATATTCCTCCAAAATGCACTTAGTTTCGAACACAACCAGAACATGTGGACATGGTTGGCAGGTGATAGTCCGCATCTGTTACAGGCATCAGTAATGGTTGGATAGATCTTAGATAATTTTGTGTTTGTATAATGTACTTTATAGACCGTCTTGCACCGAATCAAAGCATGACGGGCACAAATTGAGGACGAGTGAATCAATTTCAAAGCAGAATCCCACTGCTGTTCTGGGAGGGTTGTTTGGTTCCCACCAGTGGCCTGCTGGATATCATTGTGTCGGGCTTTGGTAGTCCCCATCCTGTTCATAAAGGAGCAGATACTGGTCCTGCTGATGGGATAAGGACCTTCTATGGCACTGTCCAGCTCTCTTGGGTGTCTCCTGGAATATCCTCCATGCTCCTGAGACTGTCAGGGTTGAACTAACTGTACAAACTCCTGTAGGCCCAGGTATCCCCCTCAGTAGTGACACTGACCCTAGCCAAATACAAAACAAGTGAAAACAAAGGATAAAACTGCCAGCAGCATGCTGTAAAACAGGGTTCATTTCATTAACACCAAAGCATGTGAAACTGATTAAAAGCTCAAATGTTATTTGTATTCACATGCATTCATATTCTCAGTGCTCAGTGGACTTGTATCTGTGTTTCATACCAACACGTAAGGCCTAATAGACCTGAGCTGTAGCCGAATATCTGTGGCTGTAGTTCAGGAGCTAGAGCAGAGTTACTAACTGGAAAGTTTAGGGTTCAGTCCACGTGCCAAACATCCTTGGGAAAGATACTAACCCCAAGCTGCTTCTGATAGATCTGTGGGAGTATGAATGTGACTGAATGCTGGATAGAAAGCACTTGGCATAACCGTAGTTCATGAATGTTTTATATGCTGCGACTCACTTTCTGTACGCACCTCCTCTTACTGGGTACAATGAGTAAGGCATGGTGTAAAACTGGGATTGAATGACTGCGAAGAAGAGTTTAAAATGAGAAAGGCTTGAGCTGAATGAGTTACTTAGCTGGTGAATAAGTGGGTAGAAAAGCGGATAGGCTGCCTCCTGAGTAAGATTGAACATGTTTAACTTACCATCAAATGTTTGTGATAAAAGGAAGATGACGTAGTCGGGGAGGAAGGAAACAGATAGGAAGCAGATATATCAAACTAGAAAGAGATCCTGCGGCTGCAATTAGCAGCTTCCAGTTAAAAAGAGATGTTGTGCTCCTTCTAGCAACTCAGTCGTCACTGTGAGGCACAGCCTTTCATTTCTCATTTAGTTTGTGATTGAGGCCACGCTCGTGACTTACTGCAGAGGTAATCATTTCATTTCCCTTTCTCACTTCTATTATCTCGTCCCTCTCTCCGTCTTCTACCGTCCACTAATTTAGCACCTCTGACAATCTTTTACATTTAAATCCAGACGCTGCGTGGGAACATTTCTGTGGCCTGAGCGTTGGGCTGCATCACTCGTTGTTGCTCGCTGAGTGAATTTGTCATTGTTGTTGTTTGAATTTAAATGAACACATTGGATTCCCCATCCGCAGAGGGACGGGGGATCCAAATGACTGACGCTCTGGTGAACAGATGTGGATAATTAATCGATCCTGACCATCTTCTGTACCACTGACAGGACATGCAGCTGAGCACTCGCTCTAATATCTGTTTCAGCCATAAACAGTATAAAACATGGGCCTCGTTTCCAGATGAAAAAAAAAACTGTTTTGTCTTGACCTGTAAATTTTCATGCAAACTAACTCTTGTATGAAAATTTTGCAAATGTCATAAACCAATATTTCATCAAGAATATACTATTTAAAACATTTTAGAAATTATACCGTGCATTTTGGAATAACTGAATTTTAATAGCAGCAGCATGTTTGTTTACTCTGGACCAAATCAGCTGAGTTTCTAAATCTGTAGATTTCCTTGTGATTTTGTTTCTTTTCACACAGAGAAAAATTACATCACTACAAACCATGTGAGAACTTTCAGTCCACTTTGTGGACACGTGTGTTTTGGGTGGGAGGAACAAAGTAAATAATAAAGGAAGAAGGTGCTGTGTTCTGGAGAACATGGAGCCTTTGCATATTAATGATGAAGGAACTGTCCTCCCAGCCCATCGTTCATTCTGTGGTGCTGGTTTCAGTCATTGTGCAAATCTCCTGTTTATAAAGCTGCAGTCAGCTGAGACTGAGGACGTCACCTGATGATGACGATGAAACGTTTCTCCCACTGAAAACGTCCAGATGAACAGAATCAACCTTTGGGGATAAGATTTTCAGATATTTTGGTTTACAAGGTTACAAAACTCTGATTTACAAGTACAAAATATTTATGACTCCAATTTGAGCCCATACATCACTTTACTTTTCTTCTCCACCAAATGAAACACAGTCGTGGGGTAACAGTGGACCTGCTGTTCAATCAGCAGTTACTAACCAAAGGGTTAGAAACGAGTGAGGATGAGAGTAGATGGCAGCAGGATGATGGGCAAGCCTTATTATTTGGCCTGACGAGTGTGTGTGCGTGCGTGTGTGTGTGTGTGTGTGTGTGTGTGTGTGTGTGTGTGTGTGTGTGTGTGTGTGTGTGTGTGTGCGTGCGTGTGTGCGTGTGTGTTTGTGTGTGTGTGTGTGTGTGGGGCCCAGAGCTAGGTGAAGCACTGAAATGATTTGTCATGTTGGATGACAGTCTGTCCTTTCATTCTGCCATATCTAACTGTATGTCACTTTACATGATACTACAGTGGCTTAGTAAACACACCCCTGTCTATGTTTACATATTGCTTTGTGAAGGAAAAGCCTCACAAACCAATCATTAAAGAGGATGTGTTGAAACAGCACATCACTGCTATTATTCAGCTTAGGGATGCATACCCAGGGAGTGTGTTTCTTTTAAATGCACACAAGTGCAAGCTATGTTATGCGTGTGCATGATAATAATTATGTGATGGGTTCAAATGAGGCAGTGCACTGCTATATAAGCCCAGGCCTTTTACTTTCCACAGGCAATGAGAGGCTGGTTCATTGTGACTTTGACAGGACTTCCTGAGCCTGAGGAAGATCTTTCTTTGGCTTTTAATAAAGGCCACAAAAAAGACGCACACCTGTGTTTCATGAGCTCAGAAACACAGGCGTGCGTGTTGTACATCTCAAGGGAAACACGTCTTTAAGATGGTAAATCACTGAAGCTCATTTCCTTGCTTAGCTAGCTGTGTTTCCACACAAACTGCACATCATAACTAAGCTTGCTTCATGCAGGTATCTCAAAGAGGGAAGTAACAAAGTACAAATACTCCATTACTATACTTAAGGTATCTGTACTGAACCAGCTTTTACTTTCACTCCACACGTTTCTAATCAAATATCTGTACTTTCTACTTCCTACATTTACAAAACAGGCGTGTTACTTTTTACCAGATTTGAAGGGGTCATGGGTAGAAGTTAGCCCGTGTTTTTAATTTCTATTCATTTATTATATATATAAATGTATGTATTTATTCACTGGAACGACTGCAGGTGCAAACATAAAGTCGTATTTTTTGAGGAGCAGGTTGTTTCAAATGCAGCGTTTCTATCAGCTCAACAAACATCAGCAAACACACAAACTGTTTGTGTGCAGTTTGTCGCACAGTGTGTTGCAGCTAAAGGTCCAGCTCTGTAAAGAGTGAGTGATTAAGTCAGATATTAGGTCTCTACATGTGACATGTGTTTTTTGATATTGTGAAAAGTGTTGTAAACATACTGAGCTAGACTAACTGTATTATTTAAAGGTTGAATGAAAATACTCCACAGTCCTCTGTTCAGGATAAACAAGTTGGTTTGCAGTACTGTTGTGAATTCACAGTAAAGTACAGTGTGACGCTGGTTTCATGGTCAGAGCTAAGCTACATCGAGTGTAGCAGAGATGAATTTGAACTTAAGCTGATGATGCTTAGACTCATTCACCTGTTTCCACCTTCATACCAACTTTATACCATCTGGAAAAAACACAGCTAACTAGAGTCTGGAAACCAGCCAGGACAACTCATCTGCCGACAAGAGCAGCTGATCACGGCCTGTACACTAAGAAAATCTATCAATAGAAATGATTTTGAGCTATGATTCTTTTCCCCACACTGAGTCATTTCAGCTGATTTTAGGGTTCCCCCACCTGCTGTATCCACTTTAACCTCTCCAGCAAAGCTCTCCAGCGAGTAGTGCGGTGCTCTGAACGGATAATTGGAGGTGAGCTTCCCTCCCTCCAAGACATCTACAGGAAGCGCTGCCTGAGGAAAGCGGGGAGGATCATCAAGGACTCCAGTCATCCCAGCCATAAACTGTTCAGACTGCTTCCATCAGGAAGGAGGTTCTGCAGCATCCGGTCCCGTACCAGCAGACTGAGAGACAGCTTTTTCCATCAGGCCATCAGACTGCTGAACACGTCATAGACACCTCAGCTTCACTACTGGAACTTCAACATTATGCACTCCATACTGTATATAAATGCCACTTGTTTTGCACATATTCAACTCTGTATATTTTATATATTTTTTTATTATTATTATTATTATTATTTATTTTTTTTATTGTTTTTTTTTTACTATTTAATTTGTAAAAATGTGTATACACACACACACACACACACACACACACACGTAGGAAAATATTTAGTATACACATCCAGAAATGCATACACTATTATATATTGTACATATATTTATTAGTTTCAGGTTGGCCATTCTTGTATTTTGCTCGTTTGTGTTGTTGTGTTTGCACATCTCTGTTGCTTGTGGGGCTCGCACACAAGAATTTCACTCGCATGTGCTGTGCCAGTGTGCCTGCACATGTGATGTGACAATAAAAGTGATTTGATTTGATTTGATTTGACCTCTTCCCTATTCATTTTCCTGTTTAGAGGCAAAGTCACCCTCTACAACAGTGCTGTCCATCTCCAGTCCTCGAGAGCTACTGTCCTGCAGCTTTTAGATGCATCCTTGTTCTGACACACCTGAGTCAAATGAATGGCTTGTTACCAGGCCTTTGCCAAACTTGATGGCATGCTGAAGAGGCAAACCAGCCATTTGATTCAGCTGTGTTGGAGTTGGACTCCGCTGCTCTACAATACAGGCAACGGAAAATAGTGCTATTCTTTTTCTTTTTTTCTATGCTCATTTTCTACTTTGAGACCACTATATACTACTGGCAGGATCAACCTGGGAGCCCCTCGGGCAGCAGCCCGGCCCACATGGAGCACGGGTGCGAACATGCAGTCGAGGCTACTGAGCATTCGGGATGAGGGCAAGGCTTTCCGTACGCAGAGCAATGATGGACCAGCCCCGGCACTTGCGGCTGGGGGACAACCGGTCCCGAAGGTGGCAGGGTTTTAAAAACTGTTTGCCAGAAGGCCTTTTGCGGGAGCAAACTGTGCTCTGTGATGAGGCCACCGTGGTACGATGACCAGGACGGACCGGGCATCTGTCTGCCTGACAAACGCTTGTACCTGGTGGGGAAGGGGAAGCGTGGGGAGGGCAGAGTTCAGGAACCATCACTCCCCTTCGCGCAGTCCTGATGAAATGCCAAACCATCGATGTGTAATTGTTGCATCAAATGATAACTGAGTGTCACACATTCATATTGTTTCATAGTCTTTATATTGCAGTGTTAGCCTCGTCCACGTACCCGCGCTCTCAGCCTCGTCCACGCACCTGCGTTCTCAGCCTCGTCCGCCTTCCCGCGCTCTCAGCCTCGTCCGCCTTCCCGCGCTCTCAGCCTCGTCCGCCTTCCCGCGCTCTCAGCCTCGTCCGCTTTCCCGTGCTCTCAGCCTCGTCCGCTTTCCCGCCCTCTCAGCCTCGTCCGCCTTCCCGCGCTCTCAGCCTCCTCCGCCTTCCCGCGCTCTCAGCCTCGTCCGCTTTCCCGCCCTCTCAGCCTCGTCCGCTTTCCCGCCCTCTCAGCCTCGTCCGCCTTCCCGCGCTCTCAGCCTCCTCCGCTTTCCCGCCCTTTCAGCCTCGTCCGCTTTCCCGCCCTCTCAGCCTCGTCCGCTTTCCCGCCCTTTCAGCCTCGTCCGCCTTCCCGCCCTTTCAGCCTCGTCCGCTTTCCCGCGCTTTCAGCCTCGTCCGCCTTCCCGCCCATCTCAGCCTCGTCCGCTTTCCCGCCCTTTCAGCCTCGTCCGCCTTCCCGCCCATCTCAGCCTCGTCCGCTTTCCCGCCCTTTCAGCCTCGTCCGCTTTCCCGCCCATCTCAGCCTCGTCCGCCTTCCCGCCCATCTCAGCCTCGTCCGCTTTCCCGCCCTTTCAGCCTCGTCCGCTTTCCCGCCCATCTCAGCCTCGTCCGCCTTCCCGCCCATCTCAGCCTCGTCCGCTTTCCCGCCCTTTCAGCCTCGTCCGCTTTCCCGCGCTTTCAGCCTCGTCCGCCTTCCCGCCCATCTCAGCCTCGTCCGCTTTCCCGCCCATCTCAGCCTCGTCCGCTTTCCCGCCCATCTCAGCCTCGTCCGCTTTCCCGCCCATCTCAGCCTCGTCCGCTTTCCCGCCCTCTCAGCCTCGTCCGCTTTCCCGCGCTTTCAGCCTCGTCCGCCTTCCCGCCCATCTCAGCCTCGTCCGCCTTCCCGCCCTCTCAGCCTCGTCCGCTTTCCCGCGCTTTCAGCCTCGTCCGCTTTCCCGCGCTTTCAGCCTCGTCCGCCTTCCCCCCCATCTCAGCCTCGTCCGCTTTCCCGCCCTTTCAGCCTCGTCCGCCTTCCCACCCTATCAGCCTCGTCCGCCTTCCCGCGCTTTCAGCCTCGTCCGCCTTCCCGCCCTCTCAGCCTCGTCCGCCTTCCCGCCCTCTCAGCCTCGTCCGCCTTCCCGCCCTCTCAGCCTCGTCCGCCTTCCCGCCCTCACAGCCTCGTCCGCCTTCCCGCGCTCTTAGCTCCTCTGTGAAGCTCTCAAATGGCTGCTCTCACACAAGCTCCCGGGAAAGCTTTAAACATGGATCCTTTTGTCTGCAGAAAGCAGATTCTGCCTTTGTTGCCAAGCAACACAAAGGCAGTGTCAGAGGTTGCTGTTGGTTTTTCACACAGCTTTAAAGGATGTCTGTAGCTACAGTGAACTTAATGGCTGCTAATTAGCCATCACCAACTACTGCAGCCTCGTCACAGGGTTGGATCCATGACCAGGCCGGCCCCTGGTTGTCTTTCTTTCTGTCTCGGCCACTGTGTGTAATAACTAAGAGAGTTGGCTGCATGTAGATGGCGTGTTTTTCTCTGTCACTTTATTTTAGAAGGCGCTTATTTTCACTTACTTCACTCTTGACAATTACTTTCTTGGACTGAGTGAATAATTTCCATCCAGCTTTCTTTTTAGATGACAAACTTATTCTGTCCATATACTGCTGAGCAGCTGGTTCCCAGCAAACGTGTCCTGTCGGGTCACAGTGGCCTACCCACTGATGGTCCCATTACCAGAATAGGGCACTTATATGGGCCCCACAGTCCCAGATGGTCCCAATTGTAGGCTGACAAACACTAAGCAGAGAGGGGCCAGATCTGCCAAACTGCCAGATCACCAAACAGCCCTGAACTGGATTCCATTGACACTTTAAAAGACCCGGGTCTGACATTCGTTTCTTTTTTACTTTTTGGGTATCTGTGCGCGCACACACAATTTTGGTTATTATTGTCAAATGCAATACAGTGCACAAATTTCAAAGTTGAACCATTGCTTCATCATTTGCGATTGTGTTTTCATTGTCGTTACCCATCCTCTATGCTCCGTTCCTGAAGTCTTCTGATTTGCCCATTGTTTATATATTTTGTTACATACTGGTTACATTCTTCTAAGAAAGCAAGACTCAGACTTGGCCTCGAGATGGTCTACAAGAAATAAATGCTTGTAGCAAGTTTCAGTAACAGAATGGGGTGACATAATCATTGGCAAATGGGACAAGTATGGTCAAAGTTTTCTCTGAATGCTGCACTGACCACACTGGAAAAGCCTTTGAAACAGTATTACATACTACAACATTTCAGCAACACTTGCTTAAAAAGAAGACTATGTTCAACCTTCATTTTCACCGCACACTGTGATCTGTGAGTTTATGCAGAGGCAGTGGGTTACCTCTATTACTTGTTTGTAAGGTTTTAGTTGAGAGCACACAGCATACATGTTTAATGAGTGATACATTCTTTGAATTTTAAAAGCTTCACACTCATGGCATCTGCTCTGAAAAAAGCTAAATGACTGTACCTGGAAGAATCACACCATTTTTAGACACTCATGTCACAGCTGACAAGGATTTTCAGTGTAGAAACAAATTAGGCACACATCGGGAGAAATGGTATCAAAGTATGTTTGAAGCTCAGAAGAGTGTGTCTTGTTCTCCTGCCAGATACATAGTCAAAGATGTTTGAGAGACAGGAAGTATACACAAAGCTTCACAGCTGTCTTCCCACTTTAGACATGAATGGAATCTGTACAGCAGAGTGAAGATCACAAAATAGGGACATTTTCACACCTGAGCTACTCTGTAGTAAAACGGCTGTTTGCTAAGAGGAAATTCCATCAATCCATTTTCTTCTGCTTATCTGGGGCCGGGCAGCAGAGGAGCCCAGACCTCCCTCTCTCAAGCAACCACCTCCAGCTTATCCAGGAGAACACAGAGGTTTTCCCAGGCAAACTGAGAGATATACAGTGTGTCTGTCCCGGTGGGACATGCCCAAAACACTTCACCCACGAGGTGTCCAGCAGATGTCTCATTTCCCGAGCCACCTCATCTGGCTCCTTTCAGTGTGGAAGAATAGTGTCTCAAATCTCCTCCATTTGGCTAACCTCCTCACCCCATCTGTAAAGGAGAAGCCAGCCACCCTTGAGAGAAAGCTGATTTCCACCTCTTGCATCTGCAGTCTCATACTTGCATTCACCACCCAAAGCCCATGACTGTGGGTGAGGGACATAGATTGACCCGTAAATCAGAGCTTCGCTTTATGCTCAGCTCTCTCTTTACAATGACAGACTGGTACACTGTCTGCAACACTGCAGCCGCAGCACCAATCCGTCTGAGTTGGTTACTCCGGTCTGTTATCTGTTGCTGAGGACCATTGACTCGGATTTGAAGGTGGAGCTTCTCTTTTCTGCCGCTTCACACTCAGCCTCAAACCGCTACCGTACAAGCTGGAGGCTACCACCTGATGAAGCTAACAGAACTACAAAAAGAAATCCCATCCTTAAAAGTTATGAACAAAAACCGAGACAAAGGCCACCCTGGCAAAGTCCAACACCCACTGATAATGAGTCCGACTTAATCCCGTCAACACAGGCCAAGCTCTTGCAACGTTTGTATGAGGACTGGCTCATAGCAAAGGGGCCTGAGAGCCCATACTCCTACAGAATATACTGAGGGATGCAGTTGAATGCCTTCTCCAAGTCCAGACAACACTTACAGGGCAAACTCCCACCCACCCTCAAATATCCTCGAGAGGATAAAGAGCTGATTCAGTGTTCAACGACTAGGACGAAAATTGCATTATCCTCCTTCATCCAAGGTTCAGCTAACGAAAAGACTTCTTTCCAGCATAGACTTTCCCAGGGAGGCTGTGGATTTGTGATGCCCCTATAGTAGGGACACACCCTCCAGACCCATTTCAGACCACCCTGGCCTCACCATAGTCCTCCCATACCTGGGTTTTTGCATCAGCAATTGCCGAAGTCGCATTCCGCTTGGCCTGGTGGTACTCCATACCTTTGGCTGCCACTGAAGTCCTGCAGGCTAACCAAGCCCAATAGGACTCCTTCAAGATGGTGGAAACCTCGTTTCCACCATGTTGTTCGGGGTTTACCACCTTGCAGTCACAGCTCAATGCAGCAGCCTCAGCAACAGAGGTGCTAAACTTTGGGCCATTTGGACTCTGTGTCCCCAGACTCCTTCGGCATGCTGTTGAAGCTCTGCCAGAGGTGGATCTCGTGGACCGGGGGCCTCTGCCAGGCATTGCCAGTGCACCCTCAGTACAAGTTTAGGTGTGTCAGCATTCTTCCTCGCAACCTCATCCAATTCGCCAGCGGGTGGTAATAGACTGACAGCTCAGACTCTCTCTTCACCCGAGTGTCCAGAATATTCAGCTGCAGATCTGATGAAAAGATTACAAAATCAATCATCGACCTGTGACCTCCTGGTGCCTCGTGCACTAGTGGACTTTGTCACAAACTGTGGTTTGCACAGAAGTCCAGTAACAGAACACCGCACGGTCCAGATCAGGCAGGCCCTTCCTCCGGGTCTCACTGTCATTGCCGACCCCGCTCACATTCTTCACCCCGCATTTCAATGGCTTCCCTCTGGGCGGCACCTCCGCTGCATTTCCTGCAGGACTGAGGGGAGGAGCGCCACCTTTGTCCCCAAAGCCACTCTGCTTTTTAACTCCAGCTGATAAGAACATTTCCCACACCAGAAACATAAACTACACTCTTTTTATACTGCCGACACTTTACTCACTTTTACTCTGTTATTTATTCACCTATTCAGTCACTTTAATTTTAAAACTGTGTATATTCTGTGTATTTGTTATCTCACTCTTATCGCCTGCTTATGCCCTGTTCTTATCTTCAACGTCATGCTGCTCTGTTGTATCTTAATTGCTCCTTGGGGATAAATAAAGTCATTCTGATTCTAAATGGGATACATTGACACGTCTCCTAGTAGAACAACAGAGTCTCCAGGTGGAGAACCCTTGAGCGCCCCACCTAGGGTTTCCAAGAAGGCTGGGTACCCTGAACTGTCATGCAGATGACAGTCAAGACCTGTTCCCAAAGGCACAAGGAACAAACCACTCGCCCACTTGGAAAAACTCCCAAAGTAAAAGCAGCAAGCTGAGTGGATACAAAATTAAGGGAATATAAAATTAAAGGTGGTGTTGATTTCGCTGAGAGAATTAGTCAGTGGGAAATGGGGCTTAAAAAAGCCTGGTTGACTTGTGGTGACTTGGCTGCCATCTGGGGAACACTGGACAGTTTTTATTTCAGGGAATAACTGGGAAAAGAGCAATGTCTGCAAATTCGCTAGAATAGAAAAAAACAGTCAAATATGATGAAAAAAAACCACTTCAAAGATTGAAGTTTGATAAATGACGATATTATTCTGATCATTTATTAAACTTTTGTTGCCATTAGCTCAGTCGTTGATATAAATGGCAGGTTTTATAGCTGCTACATATTTGTTTTGTTTTTCCTTTCTGCATCACGAGTTGCCACTTCACATGAACACATCTGTCTGAATAGCAGTAGAACAGGCAGAGAGAGAGAGAAAGGGAGGGCTGTTTAGCAACACAGGCATCGCTACAGCCTTCACCCAAAACGAAGCTCATGAAAAAGGAAGACGTCCTCCTCCTGCTCTCCCTGTCACCTTAACTCCTGATACTGTTCCTCTGGTGAGTCAACGCGCTGTAGACGCTATTGCTGTTGTTTTTGGGTTTGGGTGTATTTTGGATTTATTTTTATTTATTTATTTATTTTTGGCTAGGTGTGGAGTGAGCCCTGTTACACAGACATGATGAAAGCAGCCATGGAGAGTGGCATATGCTGAGACATTCTTCGTGGGCAGCACAGATTCAAATGCAAGGCTTTCTTTCAGATTACAAGCCAAAGGGAAAGAGTTGTTGTATCATAGCTCACAGCTGTTTTGTGCTCTGTCAGCTGGGTGATGTTAATAAGAGCAGCTAATGTTAGTAACTGGACCAGTTGTCACAGTCTTGCTGTGGATGTGTCGGATGTTCATCAGTGTGAAACAAAGCCAGATATTATTTTCATCTTTAGGCACTGCCTTATTTTTTGTTACAGTGGACGTTAGATGTAAAGGATTTAAAATGTAGAATTTATCTTACAGCAAGTGAACTGTCTAAAACTATTGTTGTTTCTAAAAATGAAACATTTATTTATTTCCTATTTGCTCATCTTGGTATATCCATTTCATTGTGTTTGCATTAGAACATTTAAAAAAAGTGTTGTTTTTTTCTATAAGCAATAAAAAAAAAATCTCGTAATCCATCAGATTAAAGGAAAAAATGAAAAGCATCTTAATAAAGTAGCTGAACATTACTAAATCAAAAACGTTTAGTTTTCCTGAGCATCTAGTTTCTGGAACTCAGCTGGAGGGATGAAGGCCGTTCTTCTAAAACAGCGGGCCACGGGCCGGTACTGGTCCGTGAGTCGTTTGGTACCAGGACGCGAGAGTTGAAATTCATAGTTTTCAGGGTTTTATCATTTTTATCATTAACTCTGTTTCCCTGGATCTTTTCTTGTTTGTTATGAATAAATCTTCTTTAACTGTGTTTATCCACGACACCTTAAAGGCCGTGGCACAAAAAAGGCTGGGGATTGCTGATCGAAAAGACATCCTGTCATCTGCTGTTGGGTTGACAGTGTTGGGAAGCTGACGTCATGGTGTAAGGCCAATAACCTCCTCCTCAACACTTCAAAAACCAAAGAACTCATAATAGATTTCAGAAGGAAAAAGGCAGAGATCCAACCACTATTCATAAATGGGGACTGTGTAGAAAGGGTGGCAAGCTTCCGCTTCCTGGGAGTCAATATAGAGGAGAACCTTTCCTGGAGTGTGAACACCTCCGAGCTGCTGAAAAAGGCCCAACAGAGACTGTACTTCCTGAGAATTCTCAGGAGGAATAACATCACACAGAAACTGCTGGTGTCCTTCTACAGAGCCACCATTGAGAGTGTTCTAACTTACTGCATATGTATTTGGTACACTAGCTGCACAGGGGCTCAGAGGAAAGCACTCCAAGGGATCATTAACACCGCCCAAAAGATCACTGGCTGCCCTCTCCCCACACTGGAAGTTCTACACAACGCCCACTGTTTTAAAAAGGCCCAAAACATCATAAAAGACACCTCACATCCTGGCCACTCCCTGTTCGAACTGCTGCCCTCAGGCAGACGGTACAGGGCAATCAGAGCAAGGACTAATAGACTCAAACACAGCTGTTATCCAACTGCAATAACACATCTGAATACTACAAAAAAATGTCCATCACGCCACTCTTGTGTTAATCTATGCACGGTCTGAAGCATGTGTGTGGGAATGTATGTGAATGTTTTACTGTTACATCTTATTAGTATTTTAAGTATTCTATCTATTTTATTTATTGAATTTTATTGTTTTATTTATATTTTGATATTGCTAGGGATGATGCAATGATCGGGGACCATTCTTCATTTCGTTGTTCTCGTGACAATGACAATAAAGTTTCTGATGTTCTGATGTTCTGATGTTACTTTTAAAATGTATTCCACTACAGATTACATGCCCCAAAATGTATTTTGTAACGTATTCTGTTACATTACTCAATGGCAGTAACGTATTCTGAATACTTTGAATTACCTATTATATTATCGTGCTTTTTACAACTACATGAATGTCCTATTGCTGTGATTTATTACTATTACTGAAGGTTACTCTCCATACCAACACCAGCTAGATGTTAAAATCTTAATATAAATGAGTAACAGTAGGTGGACATTAGGTAAGGCTGCACTTTTTGCAGTGATCTCGTATAGAAAACTATTCGGCGCGTATATAAAACAGGTCCGCGGCTCCGAACCGTAGTAAAGGACCTCTGGCTAATACGTCGGGTTCGTGTCGGGCTCGTAGCTGAAAACTAGCTTTACTTTGTTGTCTGGGTCAACTTTGCTAGCGAGAGTCAGAGAGAGGCGTTGAAAGGCTGCTCCAACGGGACTTATTGTTGTGGAGGAAAACACAAACACAGCGTACAGTCGAGTCTTAATAGCTTACTTACAGCTGGGCTACAGCACGGACTACACTGCCCATGAGGCTACATTCTTTAGGGTGATGCCTGTAACACTCTGCCTGTTGCCTTCATATTAAATTGAATAATAATTTTAAAAAATATTTCTTCACGTCATTATGGCAGAAAGTAGGGGTGACATGGGCCGCGAGATTGAGACCCAGGCATTAGAGCCTCTTACTGTGTGTTTTGTTTGGGTTACCAAAAACAGAGAGGGCATAGCCGAACATATGAAACAGGAAAAGACTGCAGTGTAATCCATTTATTTCAACAAAGTAACTGTATTCTGAATACCACCTTTCGGTAACTGTAACGGAATACAGTTACTCATGTTTTGTATTTTAAACACGTAACGCTGGTGCATGTATTCCATTACTCCCAACACTGTTTGTTGATGATGATGGGAGAATAATGGGCTAATGGCTTACCCCATGTTGTTGTATTTCATTGGACCTTTTTGAAAAAGAAAAATTGAAAATTCCACATTTCCAGTGTTGCCGTCTTCCTCTGACTCCTGCACACTAGTGGAACATGGTTGGGACCAATCAAGTCAGCTAGGATGGTTTCCAACAGGATGGCTGTTACAAGTGTCCGTCAGTCCCGTCTCACATTTTGAAGAAGCTCATATAAACTAAGTTAAAGCTGCATAACCATGGCAACGAAGTCAGTCAGAGGAGAATGATGTTGGTGCTCCAATCACAGCAGGTAGCTTTTAGCTAAGCCAATGCTGAAGTTAACAGCATGTTTATGGTTGTGGAATAGTAGATGCTACCGATACTAGCTAGCTAGCTAGCTCATTTTGGAAAGTCGGTACACTCTAAAGTAAATCACTTCACTGTGACAGGACAAAACCCTGTTTGTTTGTTTTTCTATCATAAGAAAGTTTTGATGATGGGAAGTGACTCATAAAATATGTTTTGACATGTGCAGGAAATTTTTAGATGGCGCCTAACCAACAGTACGTTAACTTTGTTAGCTTATAGCACAGCTGCTACAAAGGTTGGTAGTTTTGTAGTACAAACATGAAATGTGGTGTTTTTTGTTCACTGCGTCTGATCGGTACAGACGAAATAACAGTTGTGCCTTACACCGTGAATCAGCCACGGAAAGTGCTTTTCCCACTCGCTGTTGTACTTGTTGCCTTTCTTGTTAGACGCATCTTCAGTTGGTGCAGGTTGTGTGTTTGTTTCATCCTGATGAGCTCGTTTTCTTCCATTTTCTTTTAAAGAGTTCAAATATTGCTCACCTAACCCTTTTTTTCAGTGTGTAAATACGCTTCCCAGTTCCATTAGATTCTCTGAGCCGATCGCGCATACAGTCTACCAGCGGCAAACACAGAAGAATTGTGGGACATTTTGTAGTGTTTAAGGCCAATTACAATACAATTTGTTATCACAACAAACTCTGCAGCATTGTGACATACCGTGGCTTTACAAAAAAACAAAGTGGCTTGAAAAGTTTGCCCCATATGCAAAGTCATTTATCACACAGACAGCTTACAGCTGTAAACACCTGTATACCACTGTCAGATGAATCAGATCAGTCAACTCTCTGCTTTAATTGTTGAACAAATGAAGCAAGGCAGCAGATGAACTGGGAAACGGCGGTGGTTGTGTGTACTAACTGGATTTAAATCGGTCCCCAAGTAAAGACTTCAGTCTCCTTAAAAAGCAGAGCATCCAGCAGTGACTGTGACTGCTAGTGTTATAGTCTTAAACCATAATAAAAAAAACATAACTGGTGATACCGGATTCTTTCTCGGCCCCATAAATGTTCCATAGCAACCCAGTAAAGTGAAACCTCTCCAGTGTGGCTGTTTTTGTGTTAACTGGAATATTATTACTGTACTTAAAGATTCTATATGATGCTACAATTTCTGTCCCTGTTTATGTTATTTGTATTTCTATTATCTCCCTCTTGGAGAATAGAGATTGAGGAATGAAATGCTGGAAATTGCCTCATAATCATCTTTCAGTGGCTGTGATGAAATGATCTCGTTTACTCTCTAATAGGAACGGATCCAAATGTAGCGGTTCCCGTTCCATTATCGAGATTACTTATCGATTGTCGTTGGGTTCTCACTCGCTCTGTCCTGAGCGTTACCACCATCACTAAGCTGCATAGCAACAACGTTACACTGGTGCAAATGAGTTGCGTGTTGTGCAGTCAGATGTCTGTTTCTCTTTGTGTTGTGACCAGTGTGGGGTCATTACTCGAAAAAAGAAATGTATTACACTTTCCACAGAACACTTCCTTTAAAGGTAATACAGTACATTACTCTTACTCAAAAGTAATTAAGTAATTATTCTTTGGAGTAATTACTTAATTACTCCAAAGAGAAAATCATACATTATTCTACTCGTAACATTACTTTCATCTTCCTCTGTAGAATCACCTGAAATAGTCTCATTATTACCATTTAACAGTATAAACCTACCAACACAGACCCCTGTCCTAATGAGGGCACACACACACAGACACACACACACACAGACAGACACACACACACACAGACAGACACACACACACACAGACAGACAGACAGACACACAGACACACACACACAGACAGACAGACACACAGACACACACACACACACAGACAGACACACACAGACAGAGACACAGACAGACAGACAGACAGACACACACACACACACACACACACACACACACACACACAGACAGACAGACAGACAGACAGACAGACAGACACATAGACACAGACAGACACACACAGACACATAGACACAGACAGACACACACAGACACACAGACACAGACAGACACACACAGACAGAGACAGACACACACACAGACAGACAGACACACAGACACACACACACAGACAGACACACACACACACACACACACACACACACACACACACACAGACAGACAGACACATAGACACAGACAGACACACACACACACACACACACACACACACACACACACAGACAGACAGACAGACAGACACATAGACACAGACAGACACAGACAGACACATAGACACAGACAGACACACACACACACACACACACACACACACAGACAGACAGACACATAGACACAGACAGACACAGACAGACACATAGACACAGACAGACACACACACACAGACACACACACACACACACACACACACACACACACACACACACACACACACACACACACACACACACACACAGACAGACAGACACATAGACACAGACAGACACAGACAGACACATAGACACAGACAGACACACACACACACACACACACACACACACACACACACACACACACACACACACAGACAGACAGACACATAGACACAGACAGACACACACACACACACACACACACACACACACACACACACACACACACACACACACACACACAGACAGACACATAGACACAGACACACACACAGACACATAGACACAGACACACAGACAGATACAGACAGACACACACAGACACACACACAGACACACACACAGACAGACACACACACACAGACAGACACACAGACAGACACATAGACACAGACACACACACACAGACACATAGACACAGACACACACACACAGACATACAGACAGACAGACACACACACACACAGACAGACACACACAGACAGAGACACAGACAGACAGACACACACAGACAGAGACACAGACAGACACACACAGACACATAGACACAGACACACACACAGACACATAGACACAGACACATAGACACAGACACACAGACACATAGACACAGACACACAGACATACAGACAGACACACACACACAGACACACACAGACACACACACACAGACACACACAGACACACACACAGACAGACACACAGACAGACACACACACACAGACAGACACACAGACAGACACATAGACACAGACACACACACACAGACACATAGACACAGACACACACACACAGACATACAGACAGACAGACACACACACACACAGACAGAGACACAGACAGACAGACACACACAGACAGAGACACAGACACATAGACACAGACACACACACACCCTGCAGCACAAAGACTCTGCAAAGCGACCGTCGCAGTGATTCTACTGGAGCGACATGAACAGGTAGAAACGAGCCCTGCAGCCTCACGACTCGTCTTTTTCTTAACTGGTGAAGTTCAACGGCGACTGACTTCACTGCTCACCAATGACGGCTGATTTGACGGCGGTCCTGGGCCGGGATTAGCTGCATTTTGTTGACTTGTTTACTTCCTTTAAGAGTGTTTCCAACAACATGTAAACTGTGTAAATTTGTTTCCAAGTGACAGTGACTTCCACCTGTTGTCCACCAAATTACAGCTCAGTACAATGAAACTGCACATATTTGGCCTGTGAATTGGGACGTACTCAGTGATGGCAGATCTTGAAGGTTTGTTTGTTGTCGTCTCAGTCAAAGGTCAGACGAGAGAATGAATCAGAATCAGAAAGACTTTATTTATCCCCAAGTGGCAAATAACAAACAACAGAGCAGCATGACGTTGAAGATCAGAACAATAAGAACAGGCAATAAGAGTGAGATAATAAATACACATTATGGGGCCAGTACAATGGTGCGGTGGTTAGCACTGTTAGCTCACAGCGTGGTGCAGGTGTGCTTGTCCACACCTGCAGTGACTGTGACTCAGTGGGGTTTACACCAGAGTTGTAAGGCAGCAGGAATATAACGCTGAGGAGCAGATTTGTGGCCCTGTTGGTCTCCCCGTTGTTGTTATTATTGTAGGTTTTTTACCTTACAGTATAAACTGCTTGGAGGCAAGTGTTGCTGTGATTCAGCACTTTATAAACAAAATGAAATTGGATGCATACAGTGAAATGAATGAACCACCGGCTTCATTATTTCTAATAAAATAAGCTGACTTCAGCAGAGACGGTACGTCACAGCACATAGAGATCATCCTGGCTCCGTAGCATTCGTGTTGTACCTCGTCAGTCTCTCGCCGTTAGAGCAGTTCCTTCTTCCTGTGTGGAAACACTGCACCACTAGATGTTTCACCGTCAGTCTGGATCCTGGGTATCGAAGATTCGAGAGGTCCCTCATCCTGTCCACGTAACCCCTCCCACTGGGTGACCTGCGTTGTAGCATCCCAGCAGCGCCCTGTTTCTCTTGCCCACTGATGCCGTCTTGTTCCAGTAGCCTTCTCATCAGTGTGTCCTGTTTCCTCGGCACCTGACGGCTTCGTTTTTGTCTCTCGCTGATGTCTGAGGTAGGCTTGGTTAGCATGTGTGTAGTATTACCACGACGCTCTCCAGCTGCTGCTCCTGCACTGTCGACTGTAGTGCCCACAATCCAAAGTGGCGAGTTCTAACCATGTTAGTAAGATGTCCTCTGTATATGAACTATTTCAAATGACCTGTCAGTTACACACACTGTGCTCATGCTCACTTATCTTCTGTGGTGCTGACCAGACCTGTCAGCTAAGTGATGAAGCTCCACAGCAGGACTCCACGCTGGTAGCTGGCAGTGACACCAAGCTGCAGCTGTAGCAACTCTCTGCAAGTAAACTAAGAGTGTTTTAGATTCTTCACTAACTGAAGGGTCTTACAAAGAACAAAGTTCACTTTAACCTGATGGTGCTTCCAGCAGAAATGAATCTTAAATCAGAATCAGAATACTTTACTGGTCTCCAGGGGAAATGCTACAAAATGTGAGTTTAAGCACTTAAATAAATGGTTCAAATAACTTTGCCATGAAGACACTTTTAATGTCTTAACATCACTCAGAAATTACAACTAAGACGTTAAAGTAACTTATCTTAAATAACTGGTTGTTGCAAGGTCAACATAACTGCAGCAGCGACAGGATGATAATTATCATCTCATTTTGTATTTTCTGATACAGCTCTGATCACTGGTTGTTGTTTACTAGTCATGACAATTTGCATTTGATCAAAGAAGGTAGCATTGTGCAAATGTCCTGTTTATAATGTTGGGCACCTGCAGTCAGCTGAGACTGAAGAAGTCACCTGGTGATGATGATGGTGGAACGGTTCTCCCACTGAGAACGTCCAGATGAACCGAACCAACCTTTGGGATCTACGTACCTGCATGACGGAGCATGCATCGAGACATCATGCTGATGTTTAGCACCACACACTGTTCCAGATGTGTAAATAAGTGTGGTGCTGTTGTTCTGCATGTCAGTGTCTGCAGAGAACTGTTTTCCTTTTCTCCTGATACATCAATAAAACGATGGCTGATAAGTTTGATTTGTGACTGCATGTCTTTAAGTCACATTAGATTTAAAGCCTCTCCTTGCTGTGATGGGTAGGTCAGGGTACCCGTGGACAGGTCACCACTCTCTGAAGGTTTAGATCGAAATCATTTTCTATGAATTCACTCACACTTTGTTTTCCTGTCTTTCCTTTTCTCTCTCTGCAGCCACAATGAGCGAAAGGTGACCTGTAAGCACCCGGTGTCTGGGTTCCCCTCACAAGACAACTGCATCTTTGTGGTTAATGAACAGTAAGTTTCTCTGCACTGTCACACGTACACGCAGCATTAAATGCGACTGATTTCTGTGCTGATTTCAAAGGTCAAAGGAAACTGTTAGGAACGGGTGCAGCTGTTATAGATGTGCAGATGTGACCGATTCTCACACTTCTCACACTTCTCAAATGCATGAATCACTGATTTCTCTCCAGTTTCCAGCCCTCCGTGTTTACAAGGTTTGACTGTTGCACGTCACTTAGATCCACATGTCTGATTTCCTTTGCTGTTGCCTGTGTGTGTGCAATTGTTTGTTTTTGCCAGCTTTGCTTCAGAATCATAAAATAGCAACATAGACAGTCGTAATAAAGAAGTGACTTTCTCCTCTCCAAGGAACAAAACTAGAGATTAACAATAAAAAAAATCAGGATAACTGAGCTGAAATTAAATTTAGGGATGGAGCTTTTTTCTCTGTTCTTGTGCAGCTGACACACACACACACACACACACACACACACACAGAGACACACACACACACACACACACACACACACACACAGAGACACACACACACACACACAGAGACACACACACACACACACACACACACACACACACACACACACACACACACACGTTACTTCTAAGTTCACTTTGGCAGGATCTCTCTCGCTCCTTTTCTCACTCTCTTCTTCTTCCTTCCCAATTATCTCCTGAGTCAAGGTAGCAGTTAAGGATGTGTGTGTGTGTGTGTGTGTGTGTGTGTGTGTGTGTGTGTGTGTGTGTGATGTAAAATTATGTTAATTAGGTGCACAGAATGTGTATTTTTAAACCTGCTGAAAACAGCGGAGGTGAGAAAGTAAGAGGGAACGAAAGGTGTTAAACTGCTAATGAGACTTTCACCTTGTTCCGCACTGATGATGATGATGATGATGATGATGATGAAAGTGAAATATTCCTCCTTTTAAGTTCAGTCCAAGTAAGTTTGCTGATGTGACCTGTACAGTTATGACTCCTGGCTTTTGTGGATCTAATGTTCCTTTGGTGCACTTTGCCAAACACTCTGTGCTGCCACAGCCATAAAAGGCTGGATGCTTAGTTTGGCTCTCGGGTCGAGATGAGCTCCTTGACAACAGCAAAGTTCATCATGAATAATTCTAATCAAATATAATCAAGCATAAATCAGTCAGTGTGATGAATGAGAAAATGTAACCTCTGTAATGGAAGTTTTTTGGAAGTGCAGTTTAATTGATTGCTGAGACACACAAAGTACAGGATGTGTAAAGAGTAGGAATGTGTGCATGTGTCACACATGTATGTGTGAGTGTGCATGTGTCACACATGTATGTGTGAGTGTGCATGTGTCACACATGTATGTGTGAGTGTGCATGTGTCACACATGTATGTGTGAGTGTGCATGTGTCACACATGTATGTGTGAGTGTATAGAGGTGGAGGAGCAAGTTCACCAAGAATAAAAGCTGAGGCAGCAATTTTCCTCTCCAAGTCATTCCCAGGCTGTGCAGCACACAGTGAAGTGAGACAGCGTTCCTCCAACACCGCCGTGCTACGTACAACAATCAACACATGAAGTGCAGTTGTGCAAAGTGACCAGACACAACAGCGCAACAGAAAAGTGCAACTTCTTAATCAACCAAAGACCCAGACAGACTTTTAATTCATTTGAAAGCCTGATGCTCAGCCTCGTCCACCCCAGCTGTAAAACTCAGAAACCAGTCTTGTTCTCATCTATGGTCCACCTGGGCCTTACACAGAGTTTCTCTCTGATTTCTCAGACTTTTTATCTGATTCTCAGCTCATATAAAATAATTATTGTGGGTGATTTTAACATCCATGTAGATGCTAAGAATGACAGCCCCAACATGGCATTTAATCTGTTATTAGACTCAATTGGCTTCTCTCAAAATGTAAAAGAACCCACCCACCACTTTAATCACACTCTAGATCTTGTTTTAACATATGGCATAGAACCTGAACATTTAACAGTGTTTCCTGAAAACCCTCTCCTGTCTGATCATTTCCTGATAACATTTACATTTACAATAATTGATTACACAGCAGAGTAGACTTTATCAAAGTAGATGTCTTTCTGAAAGCGCTGTAACTAAGTTTAAATATATAATCCACCCACTGTTATCATCTTCAATGCCCTGTACCAACACAGAGCAGAGCAGCTACCTGAACGCTGCTCCAACAGAGGTAGATCATCTTGTTAATAATTTCACCTCCTCACTACGTACGACTCTGGATACTGTAGCTCCTGTGAAAACTAAGGTCTCTAATCAGAAGTACCTGACTCCGTGGTATAATTCTCAAACACGTACCCTAAAGCAGATGACTCGTAATCTGGAGAGGAAATGGCGTGTCACAAATCTAGAGGATCATCATTTAGCCTGGAGAAATAGTTTGCTGCTTTATAAGAAAGCCCTCCGCAAAGCCAGAACATCTTACTATTCATCACTGATTGAAGAATAAGAACAACCCCAGGTTTCTCTTCAGCTCTGTAGCCAGGCTGACAAACACTTTGTTTCTTTAATATTTCCAAATGATTTCCTGGTTTCAGTTTGGTGTTCAGTGTCTTCTCTTTTTAATCTCCCTCCTTAAAAACTGTTTGCAAGCACATGTCCCCATCATGACTCTTCTTTCCATCAGCAGAGCCCAGGACCACAATACAGGAAGTCTAGGCCAGCTCTCTCTTTAAAAACTCTGATCCTGTGAGTATGACCCAGAAGGCAATGCAGAGTTCAGATGGAGCCTACATGAGTGAGGGAGTCTCCCACTTCTGTTCCCACTTCACCTTTGCAGGCCCAGCCTCTATAAGCCACATTCATGACAGCCCTCTAGATTGGTGCACTTGTTGTACCAGGG
Organism: Aulonocara sp. 'chitande type north' Nkhata Bay; assembly: GCF_057382095.1. Lineage (NCBI taxonomy): Eukaryota > Metazoa > Chordata > Actinopteri > Cichliformes > Cichlidae > Aulonocara > Aulonocara sp. 'chitande type north' Nkhata Bay. The sequence goes on from NC_141360.1 coordinate 42,220,507, forward strand.
TTAATTTTAGGGGCCTCAGGGCTCTGTTAAATTTAAAGGGTTGAACTATAAGAGCTATTTACTCTAAAATGGGTTAATACTCAAATGATAATAACAGTCACAAAATAACTAATTAACCTACTCTAACGCTGACTTCGATCTCATCTCGGGGAGGAGAGAGGTTGGAGTAGAGACTGAGCACGCCCTGGCCACCGTCGCCTTCATCTCTGTGTCCCGTGCTGAGGAAAATAATCTAACAAGAAGGCAGGATTCCCTGAAAATTCGATCCTTCGGGAATACAGCAGGACTATAAATCTGCTCACAGTTGGGAAAAGCTGCAAGAAGCTGGAAACATGTAGATCCGTTCCAAACGATTCTCATGTTTCCTAATTTTTCTGATCTCGTAATCTAGGGCGTGTTGGGTGCCCCGAGCGTAATATATTGACGATTTGTCATCTAGCATGAAATGTTACGCTTTGGGAGTGAGAACGTGTTGACCAATAATGTCTCTGCCAAGTGCTTAGGCTCCACCCGCCTCTTCTCTCACTGTCTAGACATCCAATAACGTTCCTTAAGTAAAGTCATGTGATGTGCAGCCACACCCTGTCATTCTTTTCCCCACATACTTGATTTTAAAACGGAGTTTAAACTTTGCCATCCCTATGAAAGGTCAAAGTTGAATCACGTCTCCAGACACAAAATCGAGACATCTATGATGTTAGAGGAGCATGAGCTCAGACTCTGTACCATGTCCCCCAGCTCGTCCCGCGTTGCTGCAGGGGGTCTTAGCATAGTCCCAGGGTGGTGGCATTTCCCTGACCTTGTCCTCCATCCCTGGTCTTCAATGCTGCTGCATGTCCGCTCCATCTCCTTGGAAACAGGAATCCGTGGCCCAGTAATACACATGGTCTATCCGTCTCCTGCATGCTGTGGTTTCAGGTGCAGTCAGGGTACCTGCAGCAGTTAAAGTCCAGATCACCCTGGCATTCAACCACAACTCAGAGAAAGCAGCTCCTGGCTCTGTCATCCCTCCAACAAAAGATGCTCCAAAGTGATATATGTAGCAGTCAGGGCAGCTGGTAGCGAGAGCCTTCATACCACACGGTGTACAGCGCGCCTCCAAGGGAAGCATGGTCATCAGGGTCGATCTGGTCTGAGTCCCGTTCTCTCTTTCTGTCTCCCCTTTTTTAATTCTCTGTTACGAAGGTCACTTCCTCTGCCCCGCCTCCATCTGTGCCCCTTATCAGAGAGGCTGCTCCTCCCTTTTTTTCATTACTGATGCTAATCTATGGCAACATAATCATTCTCATTCGGATGTACCACACACCTCTGCAGCTCTTGCTTTTATCGGTGCTTCAAGTTTTCGCCCGTCCTGTCACGTTCAGCTCACATCTTTCTCTGATGTTTTGCTAATAGTTTCACATTTTCATCATCCTAACGAGTTTAGATGAGTTTTTAAGCTCTGACCGTGTTTGACACATTTGTCTTTTTAGTTCCTCTGTCTGTCCGCAACTATTCACTTGTTTCATTGTACAAACGATATAAAAGGCATGATGAGAATCTGAAAGAATCAGGGTGTGTGGGGCTAACAGGAGGCTCTGAATGATTGTGGGACTGATCAAAGTCAAATCTGATGTTCTGGAGAACAAACATCTTTTATTTGTTGGTTTATTTGACTATAACTATTAAATATTGCATAATTTGGTTTCATTGTTGAGTTACCGCTTTGATTTAATGTGATTCTGTCTCCCTTCCTGTTCTGTTTGTAGTGTGAATTGTGGAAAGTTTGTCCACCCTGAGAAACCTGTAGAGGCTGTCACCAGGTAATGAGCCCTCATGTCAGTGGACGAGCTGCTTTGGCTTCAGCTTCTCTTTCAGCCTTGTTGCTTTAAAACCTTTTGCTGCTACTTCAGAGCACATGTTAAACGCTCAATAACAGCTTAGGCTATGCTCAGCACGTTCCTGTTGTACAGTGAACTATGCGTGTAAATCACCAGCAAATCATTTTATTTCACAGGAGCAAAATTCAGTAGTTAATGTATCATTTTTTGTTGTAATAAACTGAATTTGGATTTTATGAATTGTAGCTTTCTTTACTTTGATGCTAGCTTATATTTGTTAGTGTTAACATTAACGCTAACACTAGCTGACTGACTACACCAGAGGACAGCCAAGCTTTAGGAACTAAATACATCCTAAGCTCTTAACATGATGGATTCTTTGTTAGTGAAGCACGATTGTTTGGGGTAACCTTCTTCATGGGTTATTTCGTGGTTTGTGTGATGGACCGAGGTGAAAAGCAGGAGGAGTCCCATAAATATTAAAAGAGGGTTTTATTTAACCCAAAGAGTGATATTTACAAAAAGGATAAATGTCGAGCACTGAGGACTGAACTCAGGCAAACAAAATGTGGACTCGACAAACCAACAAGGGCTTATATAATGGCTGATCAGACCACTATGACTCAACACAGTCACAACCAGTACAATCCAGTTTGTTAGTCAACTAAACACCAAAGAAGAAAATCAAAAAACACTAGACTCTGAATTCAAATACTGAGTTAAATACAAAAGCTCGTTTAAATAAAGAAAATGCCCCCCCGCAGGAAGTGGTGGAGCCCTTTATGTATTGAAGTGCTCTAAGCCTGTGGTCTGGCAGCTCCCAGGGATCATGGCAGGTAAAAGAAACGAGGGTTAGTCCCAATCACAAACCAGTTGCCCCGTGGCTCCGGCTGCTACGAGCAGCTCCTCCTGCGTAACTATCTTATGTTGCATCCTTTATTGCAATCTGCACATCAGAAATCTTGTAATAAGTATTTGTAGGTTATGTATCTCTTTTTGCAAGCTGAGACTTATTTGCATCTCAGTGTCCTGCAGACCTTTCATTGGTCAAAGCTTTGTAACTTTGTGAGAAATAAGCATTAACACATTTATAAGTATCTCATTTCATAATCTGTATACATTTAAATACACTGTTCATCATTTACTTTGACTTTTTAAATGATAAACAGGTCCTAATAACTTTTACTTGATGGAATACTTTTAGAAATTGTTAAAACTTACATAAAATATAAAAAAAAAAGATTTTGATATAATATATAGATAATATTTATATTATATAAATACATTTAAAAATTATAATGACAGACTAACAATTTTGTCATTAAACATGTTATATGTGGGCTTATAATCAAGACTAAAGCATTTATATTCATGTTTGTAAATGATGTACTATGGAGGACTAACACTGACTAATGCCTTACTAATGCTTAATACTGTGTAGTTATTATAAGTCACTTTCATCTGTGTACAGTGTGCACATCCTTCAAAGTGTGCCACAGTCTGCCTTCTGTGCTGGATAATTGGCTGTAGTTCTGACCAACTGTCAGACATTCGTACCTTCGTCCTAACAAAGAAACAGCATAAAGTTTTGGATTTACAAGGAAAAAAGATTTAAAAAAGACACAAAAGATAAGGATTTGTCAAACGTGTGCCCATAAGAGCCTTTAAAAAATTCTTCATACAAACAAATTGCCGGGCAAAATGGAGCAGGACAGGTCGCGTTGAAACCAGAGTCAGCAGGTTGTCAAAGCAGCCAATGAGAAAGCACAAAGCTCTGCGACCTTGTTAATCTTCCCAATAACACAGCAGTTAATCGTTCTTCTTTGGTCTTTAAATTAGGGCAATCTAACTGGTTAAAGTCAACTATGCTGACACAAAAAGTAATGTCTTTACATTTATGTTGACTGGCTCTTTGCACTGCTCTCAGAAAGAGTAACCCACACCGATGCATGTCCATCACCTGGCTTTGTTTTTCTCTCCAGCTTCTTTAAATCCCCTGAGAAATCGTTTTCTCCTGTTTCTGCCTCATGCAGATATTAACCTTGTGCTAACACACACGATTCATATTTGTTATGATTTGTGTCTCCTACAGCTGAGAAAGTTAAAGTTGAAATAATGCTGTATAATACACTGAACAAAAATATAAACGCAACACCTTTGTTACTGCTCCCATTCCCCATGGGATGGACGTAGAGACCTAAAATTCATTCCAGATACACAATATAACCATCCCTCCCAAACAGTGGTCACAAATCAATCCAAATGTGTGGTAGTGGGCACATCTGCCATATTGAGATAATCCATCCCACCTACAGGTGTGCCACATCAGGATGCTGATCTGACATCATGAGTAGTGCACAGGTGTACCTCAGACTGCCCACAACAAAAGGCCACCCTGGAATGTGCAGTTTTTTGCGCTATTGGGGGTCTGGGGACCCAGAACCGGTCAGTATCTGGTGTGACCACCATTTGCCTCATGCAGTGCAACACATCGTCGCATGGAGTCTATCAGATTGTCAATTGTGGCCTGTGGAATGTTGGTCCACTCCACTTCAATGGCTGTGCGAGGTTGTTGGATATTCGTGGGAACTGGTACACGCTGTCGTATACGCCGGTCAAGCACATCCCGAACATGCTCAATGGGTGACATGTCCGGTGAGTATGCTGGCCATGCAAGAACTGGGACATTCTCAGCTGCCATCTGCCCTGAACAATGTGAACCATGATTCATCCGTGAAGCGCACACCTCTCCAACGTGCCAGACGCCATCGAATGTGAGCATTTGCCCACACAAGTCTGTTACGGCGACGAGCTGGAGTCAGGTCAAGACCCCGATGAGGACGACGGGCATGCAGTTGAGCGTCCCTCAGACGGTTTCTGACAGTTTGTGCAGAAATTGTTTGGTTGTGCAAACCAATTGTTCCAGCAGCTGTCTGGGTGGCTGGTCTCAGACGATCTTGGAGGTGAACCTGCTGGATGTGGAGGTCCTGGGCTGGTGTGGTTACACGAGGTCTGCGGTTGTGAGGCCGGTTGGATGTGCTGCCATATTCTCTGAAACGCCTGTGGAGACGGCTTATGGTTGAGAAATGAACATTCAATGCACGGGCGACAGATCTGGTTGACATTCCTGCTGTCAGCATGCCAATTGCACGCTCCCTCATTGCTTGTGGCATCTGTGGCATTTTGCTGTGAGACAAAACTGCACATTCCAGGGTGGCCTTTTGTTGTGGGCAGTCTGAGGTACACCTGTGCACTACTCATGATGTCAGATCAGCATCCTGATGTGGCACACCTGTGAGGTGGGATGGATTATCTCAATATAGCAGATGTGCCCACTACCACACATTTGGACTGATTTGTGACCACTGTTTGGGAGGGATGGTTATATTGTGTATCTGGAATGAATTTTAGGTCTCTACGTCCATCCCATGGGGAATGGGAGCAGTAACAAAGGTGTTGCGTTTATATTTTTGTTGAGTATATTTAATACATTGTAAAACTCTTACTTGCTTTCAGTGATTGTGTGGATTGTGAGTCTGTGGAAACGCACACGCTCTTGTTGCTGAAGTTGAGGAAACTCAGTTTGTGATATAGTGAACCTGTTACCTGCCTGTTATACGTGGTGCAGTTTTCTACTGAAATAGTGCATTTAGTACATTATGTCTGTTTTTTGTTTGTTTGGTAACTACCATGTTATAAAAGGATAGAAGAGCTTCAGATTAAGGAGCTTCATCCTCCTGAAAATTCTTGCAAATTCATCCTGTGTTGGCTCGTCCACGTATCACGTCTTTGCCTAAACCTCTGAGTGCTAGTCAGGTTTGGAGTATTATAACCTGCCCCCCGATGAGCTTCTTGTGAGCTTCCACCAAGCAGTTTAATATTATACTCAAGCAGTAATGTCACAGCCCTGCCTTTGGTACAAAAAGAGTTCTTGACTATCTGTGTAAATTTGGTCGAGCAGGTTGTCTTCAGCTGTGCACGGATGGGTTGATTGTATGTAGAGCTGGGCGATATGAGATTTTTTCATATCACGATATGTTTTTTTCATTTCAGGCGATAACGATATCTATCACGATATCAGCCAAATAACTATATTTGTAAGATTTAAATGTGCCGTTGCTCACAAGTAAAATGTGAAATAATCAGCAGCTTGTTTTTATTTAAATATTTATTTCCCATAATAAGTTCAACAGGGTAGATGTACTTAAGGAACATGAGACTTTTTCAGATAAATAAAGGCAAATATTGCAAACTACACAAAAGGCAGCCGCTAAAGCGTTTAAGTTTCAAAATAGAACAAATGAAACAGACTAAACTGTCAATTCCACTTAGAAACAAAATATTAATTCTAAAAATAAATCTTAGTTTGTTTTACAGAAGAACAGACAAAACTGACTAACTTTTGTCAATATCAAATAAACTGAGAACTAAAAGGAAATTCTCAATCTCTCCTTGTTGTATAGCTGAGCTTTTCAAACAGTTTTAACAGTTACTTTAGTCTGACAAAAGCCGAATGACGAATTAGCGCTTCCAGTCAGAGACTGAGGCTACGTCCACACGTACACGGGTATTTTTGAAAACACAGATTTTCCGTTTTCGTTTTAAAAAAATAATCCCGTCCACACGTAAAGGCAGAAATGAAGGAAAACGCTGCTATGAACATGCCAAAGCAGCAGGTGGCGCTAGATTCCTAACCGTGCCGAAATGTTGGCCAATCAGAAGTCTAGAAGCCTCGGTGGGAAAAAGTAAACAAAGCTGGGGCATAGAAGCAGAACCGAGTCGTATGTGTGGAGGGACAGTAACTGTGTGTATATGTAAGCATTTAAACACTGCAGAGAGTAGAATTAACAGTATTGTAGAAATTCATTTCACCGAAACAATAACGTGGCGCACAGTGTGACGCATGCACCAGTTTATTGTATTTCCAGACTTGCTTTCGGCACAATTTACAGTGCACGCTACTCTGTTTTTTGTCAGACTTGAAATAGCCGAAATACCTTCACACTACGGAACTTCTATGGCTCTTCCGTTCGACAATCTCTCCGGCGTTGGAACCATCATCTGTTTTCTCTTCGGTCACGCTCGGTTGATTTTTCTAGTCGGCACACTCATTTCCTCCATTACCCGCTGGCTGCTTCCCAAACAAACACACGTGCAGCTTGGCACTTGTGCTGTACGTAACAAGTCACGCGACGTGACGCTGCGGCTGTGATTGGTTCGGCTCTGCGCTACTTAATTTGGATTGGCTGACCTTTATTTTTTTTCTTTTTTTTTTTAAGCGGACAAGAGCGGCGAGGTCTATCGCGATAGTTTAATTTCTCTATCGAGTAAAAGTTATATCGCGATACATATCGTTATCGTTCTATCGCCCAGCTCTAATTGTATGTGTCGACTGCTGAGACACCTCGTAGTTGGAAGCCTGGGAAACTTTTTAATGGTTTCATAATGACTTTGCTTGGCTGACACATGCACCCTGTAGGGTTTCATTACTGTTGCTTCTGTTTTAAGTTCTGTTCAGGTTTGAACTGTTGCCTTGATCATATCAATTCAATTCCATCGTTATGAGAAGAGGCCATAACAGACTTAATTGCATTGTTTTTTCTTTTTCCAACACAAATGCATTAGTAATTGATTCCAGATACCTAATTTGCTGGGTCTTTTTATTAAAAGTTAAGCCATTGCTTATAAATCTCAACATATCAACAAAGTATTGCAGTGGCATGCTTCGAGCACAGGCCGTGATCCCTCACTGAGCTGATGAACACTATTTGGGCACATTGAGACTTTTTCTGGTACTCATTTCAGCAACAGTTTATAGATGAGAAATCACATTCTAATGATAATTACAATAATTTGCTATACATCATAATATTATGCTGTGTAAAAGAAATTTATAATGTATGTAAATGTAAATATAGTATTTGCCAAAAAGCAAGAAAAATGTTTTCACTGGTTCTCCTTAAATTATCTTTTAGGCAAATCAAAACACTGATATGATTTTGAAACATCACAACAGTCTAGTGATAAGTTATTCAGCTGTGTCGCAGTGCAAAAAATAACTCCTGATGCTGATTATGAGCCACAAACCAAAGTAGCTATCATGTGTGGATAATTATCTGACTCAGGTCAGACTTTGAACACTCATCACACAGCTGACTGCAGGTTTACATACATTTTCGTAATGACTGAAATGGCAGCACTGATTAACAATGGGCTGTGAGGTCACTTTTATGATCAGTAATTTGCAAACTGTCATGACGATTGATAAATGACCACGAGTACCATTCACAGTTGGGGAATGGCTGAAGTCACAGTCTAAGAAGGCTAACCTGCCACGTTTCATATCCTCCCTGGTGAATTTGATGTGTCGGTCCACCGAGTTAATGAAATGTGGTACGTCCTGAGATTTGATTTTCACCCAGGTGTCATCCACATTCCTGAACCAATGGCTTGGTGGTGTTCCAGGGTGTTTAGCAAAGCCCTCTTTTCCACTTCTTCCATGTACAAATTGGCCACGAAACTGAAACTGAAACTGGGGAGCCCATGGCACACCCATGTTTCTGTCTGTAGAACTGACCCTTGTATGTGAAGTAGGTGGAATGAGACACAGTTCAAACACACTTGGTTGATGCTGAGAGCGGTCCTGCTGCTGAGGTTGTGGTCATCCTGTAATCTGTTGTGTTCTGGATGTGGTGTTCAGAGCTGCCCACCAGCGGGTTGAGGATCGAAGCCAGAAACTTGGAGATGTTACAGGTGACCGAGTTGATCATGCAGACGATCGGTCTTAAAGGTGCTCCCTGTTTATGTATTTTCGGTAAACCATACAGACTTGGTGTAGACTCTCCTGGGTACAGCCTGTGGTATGAGGTCCGGTTAACAGCCTTGTCCTGTTCTAACTGCTTCAGACAGTCTATCACCCACTTCCTGTAACCACTTCCTGGGTCTCGTTTCAGGGGCTCAGAAGTATTCTCGTGATAGTATTTCTGGTTAAAACTGTGCACCTGCCCTCATCTGCTGGAAGGAGGATGATGTTGTTGTCATTACTCCAAGCTGATGTTGGATGCTGGGGGCTTTGCATTGCTGAGACAGGCTGAAACTTCCGTCTGTAGCTGCTCTGCTTCCACATCTGCAATGTTGTTGTTTCGAATTGCTGTTTCTGTGGCTGTGATCGGTTACACTTGCGGGATTTGTCTCGGCGTCACTGCAAAGCTCAACCCTTTTGCAGGGATGTTTTTCTCTGCTTGAGTGAGTACACAACATTTTCACCCACATGTCCACATCCTCACCATCTTACAGTGCTCTGAATTCAGTCATTTCCAAAATCTCTGAGAATGGGACTCGTGGCCATTAATCAACAGTCATAACAATTTGCATATTAATGATCATAAACTGAGCTCCCAGCCCAGTGTTCCTTCAGTGCTGCTGGTTTCAGTCATTGTGCAAATGTCCTGTTTATAAGGTTGGAAACCTGCAGTCAGCTGAGACTGAAGACGTCACCTGATGATGAGGAAACGTTTCTCCCCTTCCTTACCTGGATGATTGAGCATGCATCAAGACAAAAGTACAGTACTTGCATGGTAAATGATACAGACTGTAACTGATGAGCAGTATTTCCATTAAGAATAGATAGATAAGGAGGTGATATAAACAGTTAAAAAGATGAGTTAGACTTGTATGAGACAGTAAATGTTGCTTTCAGGAGAGATAAAGATGGCAAAGGATGTGTTGTGTGTTGAGGGATAGAGCTTAAACCCCTAAAGTTATGTCTTCAGAGACTTAAGCATTATTTAAGGGTCTGGCAGTGTTCTAGCACTACTCACTGAGCAGGACCCAGTAGAAACTGTGTGGTGTGTGGCATCAACAGTAGAAATCCACAGAACACAGATCTGCAAGAATACCAACTGGAATCACGGAGACTTCCTTTGTTCTTATGTGTGAAAACAGAGTTTAGTTGATGTGCTTTGCTTAGAGCGATCGTGGCTCAAGAGTTGGGTGTTCGTCTTGTAATCAGAAGGTTGCCGGTTCGAGCCCCGGCTCGGACAGTCTCAGTCGTTGTGTCCTTGGACAAGACACTTCACCTACCGCCTACTGGTGTTGGCCAGAGGGGCTGATGGCGCGATACGGCAGCCTCGCTTCTGTCAGTCTGCCCCAGGGCAGCTGTGGCTACACCTGTAGCTGCCTCCACCAGTGTGTGAATGTGAGAGTGAATGAATAGTGGCATTGTAAAGCGCTTTGAGAGTCTCGAAAAGCGCTATATAAATGCAATCCATTATTATTATTATTATGCTCTGTTGACCTTGGCACTCGGAGACCTTGAGCTATATTTTCCTCTCAGTAACTCTCTCCACCGTTCTGCAGCAAAAAACTTTGAGCTGGTTCAATTTGACAGGCTAAGTTGGCCGTTTAAATTGGGTGGATGTGGAGGCAAATAACAGAGGTGAGTTGAACACGCACACACTCCAGTCTTCTTTATCTCTGCTTCCATCACCCTCGTTTTCCCTCTCCTCTTGTGTTCGTTCAAGCCACTCGTCCTCTCCTTCGTTCTCCTCCTCTGTTTAATTGTGCCAACAAAGTAAGCGTGTTATTAAGAGAGTGAAGATGGGATCTGCTCGGTGAAATGTGCTGTTAGTTGATTGGCTGGCTTCAACCTGTGGAGACTGATTGTTTCTGACGGGCAACGTTTGTGTCATCTTAAGCTCTCATCAACTTGAAAAGACCACTTGCACCTAAGAATCTATTAAACTAACAACAATTAACTAACTAACAATTCCTTCTAGTATTCTAAGTACTTCACACTTCATTTGAATAAAACTTAACTGTCTGTAATCGGCAGGAAACGTGATTTCTAGCTGGGAAAGGTCATCAACCATTCTTATGTGGCTTAGATTTTTATAGTGTTGGGGATAAGGAGTTGTGACAGTGTGAATCACTGATTTCTATATTTGTCTGTCCTTTTTCACTACTATCCTCTGTTGCATGTCACTTAACTCTACATTTCTTATTCCTTTCCCTTTGCCTCCTCTCTCTGTGTGTCTGCTGTTTTGTGTAGTTTGTTTTCGGCAGCTATGCTTCACAAGCACAAAAATACCTTTGAATGTTTTGTCTCCTTCTCCTCTACCTGCCAAAAACTAGCTATGTATCAGAAATGGGACATCGACAGTTGTGATAAAGAAGATACTTTCTCCACTCCAAGGAACAAAACTAGAGATTAACAATAAAAAGTCAGGATAACTGGGCTGAAATGAAATTTAGGAATGGAGCAAACTTGTTAAAATAGCTGCTTCTGCAATAACTTGGCCTACTTTAAGCAGGTTTGCATGTCTAAAATCTGGCTTAATACCTCTTCTGGGACCTCTCCTGTACCCAGATGTGGTAGGAGACCTTGTCAGCAGATACTTTGTAACCAGGCCGGCATGCTGGTAGAGCATAGTTCAAAGGCTCAGTACCTGCAACAGTGGTCACAGGGGTTTCATAGCGCCTTGAGACGACTGTTGTCATTTGGCGCTGTACAAATAAAATTGAATTGAAAATATAGTAAGTGTAGGTAGGGGTCACGACACTCCCTCTATTGTACATTCTTCTAAAGTGAAATGTCTGAATCCCTCGTCTGTGTCTCTCTGTGTTTCGCCTTGTGGCAGATCGGCTCCCAAGTCTTCGTCGGAACAGGGAAGCAGCAGTGACAAGAAGGAGCATCCTATGAGTACCATGAGTGAAGCGTCAAACTACACAGGTGGCTCCGATTACAGCACCTTCACTGGCAGCCCAGCCACCACAGTCACTACTGCCATTACCACTTCCACCTCATCTACACGGGTTAGTCTTTACCTAAACCTCATAACAAGAGTGAGCCACACTGACTCTCGTCAGCAGAGGCAGAAATGCTCTTTGTGCTGTAAATTCAATCAGTTATTTCAGTGGAGGTCACCTGTGCTGTCGATGAAGAAAAGAAAATAGGCAGAAACTTTTAGCTGTAACTCGTCTTTTTTCTGCTTTTTTGATGCAGTAAGTGACTTTATCTCCACTCTGAGTCATTTCCTGTATTCTGTAATGAGTTAGAGTAACAGAAAGAATAATGTGTGAAAGTCTAAATAAAAATGCCTCATTCCTTTGATTTTAACGACATTTTAATTCATAAACACAAAGAAGAAGACGACAAGTGGTGCACTGGGACACATTGTGTCCACCATGTTGAAACCACGATGTAGAGAAGTTAGACTACAAAAGGCACGTCTTACATGTTCCAACCCTAAGCCATCAGCATATGTCTTTGTAAGTGTATTTAAATTACTCACACAATTTACCTCGAATTGCACAAACCCTAACATCGAAAAAATGTCTTATTTTGCAGTTGTGATAGTTTCTACTAGGAGTGTTTCTTTTTAGGAGATGTTATCAGAACAAGTACATAACTGACACTTTGAGTCCTTAAACTCCTGGGGGAGCAGGCAGCTGACAGTATTACCAGAAGTAATAAATTCACTGTTCGAACTGCCAATAGCAGCCTCCACTGGTTGACCAGGCTAAGGGAGCCAAAGGACCGGCTTGCCCAAAACCACCAAAAACGGATGCCCTCTCCAGGAGATCCAGTTGTCCTTCATGTTCCTATATGGTTGCAGGTCCCAACTTCTGCAGCCTAGAAGTGGAAGTGGACCATCCCATCATAACCCCTCCATTTGAGTTCGATTTTATTTGAATGGCAAGTAGAGAGAGGTATGTTGAATGGGGGCAGAGGGCTCTGACAGTACCCATGGCTGACTAATGCCAGGACTGACGTGTTCCCCGTAGGGGATGGTGGTAAATAGAAAATGGACTGGTTCTTATATAACACTTCTACTCTGAGCATTCAAAGCACAACTTACACAAGTTGCCTCATTGTTACACATTTGCACAAACACTTCTTTATGTTCTTTGTATTTAGTGCAGTCTATCTGACATTCACACACATTCAGCAACTTGTGGTTAATTTCTTGCCCAAGGATGTTTCGCATGCAGACTGGAGGAGACAGGGATCGATTGGTAGGTTGGCTAATAGGTCTACCTCCTGAGCTACAGCCATGTTGGCAGTAGCAATGATGCCTTGACTAACCCAAGTATCCACCGGGTGACTGAGTCACTCATCAATAGTCTGTTCAGTGCCTGGACCCAGAACAGCTAATGTTTACTGGTGCAGACATAATCTCAGTGTGGGGATGGATCAAGAAAGGGGTAGGTCGGCCACCCCCGGCTGATCTAGTAGCTTGTAGCCCCACCACCAAAGCTTACTGGTTGTACTGGAAAAGACTGTATCTAAAAGAGCAAGATGTTTGATGGCCAAGTTGGGGGTCACTTCACCAGCTTCTCGTGTTCCTTCTTCCTGATGTTGCTGTCATTGGGAACCGCTACATCGATCACTACGGCCGTCTTGTTCTGTTTGTCTACCACCACTATGTCCGGTTGGTTAGCCACCACCATTTTGTCCGTCTGTATCTGGAAGTCCCACAGGATCTTAGCTCGGTCGTTCTCCACCACCCTTGGGGGCATCTCCCATTTTGACCTCGGGACTTCCAGGTTATACTCGGCACAGATGTTCCTGTACACTATGCCGGCCACTTGGTTATGGCGTTCCATGTATGCCTTGCCTGCTAGCATCTTGCACCCTGCTGCTATGTGCTGGATTGTCTCTGGGGCATCTTTACACAGCCTGCACCTGGGGTCTTGCCTGCTGTGATGGACCCCAGCCTCTATGGATCTGTGCTCAGAGCTTGTTCCTGTGCTGCCATGATTAGTGCCTCTGTGCTGTCTTTCAGTCCAGCTTTGTTCACCCACTGGTAGGATTTCTGGATATCAGCCACCTCCTCTATCTGCCGGTGGTACAAACCGTGCAGGGGCCTGTCCTTCCATGATGGTTCCTCGTCTTTCTTGGGTTTCTGCTGCCTGAGGTATTCACTGAGCATTTAGTTCTTGCCATCTTCTTGATGTACTCGTGGATGACCTTATTTGACCTTATCGTGCATTTTGCACCGAGTTGTTGTTTTATGTAGTTGCATAGGCTGCTGTTTTTGTGTGAGAGCCTCATTTACAACCAGACTCTTGTTAAGTTAAATCAGGGGTGTCAAACTCATTTTACATCAGCCCACTTTGACCTTAAGTGGGCCGCTCCACTTAAGGTCAAAGTGGGAAAGGAGGTGAAACTCTCCTTTCTGTCCTTTCTGTCAAAAGGTACATATTTAACTGATTTTCTACATGACGAAGAAGCAGCTGCTGTGACAAAGAAACAATCTGTCTGCATGACTCTTTGGACTTAAACTGTAAGAAAAATTACAGAAAAGGCTCTGATAGACCAGACTGTCCACTTTTATTTTTGTTTTTTCAATTTTGTCATAAAAGAAAAAAGAAATTTCTATAGTAGAAATTGAAAACCAGAAACTTTTTGTCACGGTGATGGAACGCACTCAAACACAGACACAATTCTTAAAGACAAAACGTCTAATTTATTTACAAAGGGAACACACGAGTGCTATACATATATATCTGTAGTGAGTTGGGTGGGGGTCCAGGGCTCCAGGGAGAAGAGGAAAGGGAAACGCACCACCATTTTTCCTCCACTCACACTCGCTCGTCTTCGGCCACTAACGATGCCACACACAGGAATAGTGATGGCCCGCTTGAAGCTGAAGCTCCGGTGCTTCAGAAGCTCTGTGTCGAAGCTTGATTCGTTTGGCCAGGGTCACGTGATCAGTGACGTCCGAAGCTTCATTTAGAGCCTAACTGCTTCAGTGTCTGATTCAATGGTTAATAAGGAAGTGAATCATTCACGGGATTTGTGGAGTGTTTCATGGTGACAGATAGCGAACCACTGATTCGGAGGTTCTGTTGTGTGGGAGGATTTTGAGTTGATTTTGGTCAGCCGGGTGGGTTTTCCAGCTTTGTGTTCTGGCCGTTTGCTTTTGTTTTGTGCGTTTATTTTATCTGACAACGGGAAAAAGGTAAAATGTCAAAAATCTGCTTCCATAATATAAATATCATTAAATAACTTTAGAAAAACTCCCACTTGATTCTTTACATGTAATGTTGTAAAAATATATATTTTATTGTTTAATTAATCTGAAAATGTTAGTCTGCAAAATGTGCAGCAATGTAATCTATCTATTCTCTTTAGCTGATAGTTTGTGGGGCCCAGGTAGACTGTATAACTGCATCTCTACCAGTTTCTGTGCGCTCCAGCCTCCTCTGTGCCATGTGAAGGGATTTTCCTTAATGCAGGAGAAATTATCTCCACGAAAAGGAACAGGTTCGGCCATCGCACAGTGGAACAAATTCTCTTCTTAAATAAAAATGAGAAAGGGTTACCTTAAATGCATCATGTTTTTAATTTGCAAGTTCATAAGCATTTTCCTTTTCCGTTTCACAATCAATTCTACCCCCAGGTCAAAAATATGTCTGGGAAAATGTCCCTAATATAATATTATTTATAAATATACCCGTCTAGCGATTAATTGCACAAGTGCATGGAGGCGGGACCTCACAGCAGAAGCATACTCCATAATGTGTTGTACATTATTATATGTAATGTGGTGTTTTTCAATTATTGTATTTACCAACATCAAGACGTCACAAGCAAAGAAAGACCACACCATGGTGCATGTTTGAACAATCAGAATCAGAATCAGAATACTTTATTGATCCCTGGGGGAAATTATTTTTTGTTACAGTGCTCCATTTTAAACCAACATTAAGACAAGACAGACAATACGCTAACTAAGAATAGTACAATATATACATATATATACATACATACATACATAAGTCACTTATAAATAAATATTTGGAAAAGAAACATGTGTAGCTGTAGCAGCAAACAGTGTGTTAAGTGGATGCGTTGTACAGGGAGCCACAGGCAGGAATGATTTCCTGTGTCGTTCAGTGGTGCTTTTCGGTAATCTCAGTCTCTCACTGAACGAGCTCCTGTGACTGACCAACATGTCATGGAGTGGGTGGGAGGTGTTATCCAACATTGTCTTTATCTTGGGCAGCATCCGCCTCTCCGACACCACCTTGAGGGAGTCCAGCTCCATCCCCACAACATTGCTGGCCTTACGGATCAGTTTATTAAGTCTGTTGGCATCTGCGACCCTCAGCCTGCTCCCCCAGCATGCAACAGCATAGAGGATCGCACTGGCCACCACAGACTCATAGAAAATCCTCAGCATTTTCTGGCAGATGTTGAAGGACCTCAGTCGCCTCAAAAAATAGAGACGACTCTGGCCCTTCCTGTAAAGTGCTGTGGTGTTTTTAGCCCAGTCCAGTTTATTGTCAATGTGTACTCCAAGGTATTTATAGTCCTCCACAATGTCCACACTGACCCCCTGGATTGAAACAGGGGTCAAGTGTTTCCTGGTCTTCCTGAAGTCCACGATCAGTTCCTTGGTCTTTGCCACGTTGAGCTGCAGATGATTCTGCTCACACCACGTGACAAAGGAGTCGACCACAGCCCGGTACTCTGTCTCATCATCCCTGCTGATGCATCCAACCACCGCAGAGTCATCAGAAAACTTCTGAAGATGGCAGGTCTCTGTGCAGTGGCTGAAGTCTGTGGTGTAGAGGGTGAAGAGGAAGGGGGAGAGGACAGTCCCCTGTGGTGCCCCTGTGTTGCTAATCACCTTGTCAGACACACACTGTGGGAGACGTACATATTGTGGTCTTCCTGTCAGGTAATCAACAATCCAGGACACCAGAGAAGCATCCACCTGCATCGCTGCTAACTTATCACCCAGGAGGGTCGGCCTGATGGTGTTGAAAGCACTGGAAAAGTCAAAAAACATGACCCTCACAGTGCTCGCCGGCTGGTCCAGATGGGTGTAGACACGATTGAGCAGGTAGATGATGGCGTCCTCTGTTCCGAGACGAGGCTGATAAGCGAACTGAAGGGGATCCAGATGTGGTCTTACTATGGGTCGCAGCTGGTCCAGGATGAGCCTTTCCAGGGTCTTCATGATGTGGGAGGTCAGTGCCACGGGCCTGTAATCCTGGGGGCCACTGGGACGAGGCGTCTTTGGTACAGGGACGAGGCATGATGTCTTCCACATCACCGGGACCCTCTGCAGACTCAGACTCAGCATAAACAGTTTATGAAAGACTCCACACAGCTGGGGGGCACAGGCCTTGAGGACAAGGGGACTCACTCCGTCTGGTCCAGCAGACTTGCCTGAGTGAAGTCTCCTCATTTGCATCTCAACCTGGTATTGAGTGAAGGTGATGGGTGGGGGAGGGGTGTCAGGACTCTCACAGGAGGCAACAGCGCCATGTGAAGAGAGAGGCTGGCACAGTGGTGTGGCTCTGGATTCCAGGCTGACTGCAGGTGAGGTTGTGGGAGCAGACACTGTGGTGTCGAATCTATTGAAAAACAGATTCAACTCGTCGGCTCTATTCTCACCTCCCTCAGCTCCCCTGCTGTTGGTTGGCCTGAATCCAGTGATGGTCTTCATGCCCCTCCACACCTCTCTCATGCTGTTCTGCTGGAGTTTCCACTCCAGCTTCCTCCTGTAATTGTCCTTAGCCTCTCTGATCTTGTCCTTTAGTAACACCTGGACCTTCCTCACCTCCTCTTTGTTGCCCCCTCTGAAAGCCCTCTTCTTGTTGTTGAGGAGGGCTTTGATGTCCTTAGTCACCCACGGCTTGTTATTTGGGTAACAATGAACAGTCTGAGCTGGAACAATGGAGTCGGTGCAGAAAGTTATGTAGCCTGTGATACACTCAGTAAGCCCATTGATGTCCTCGGCGTGAGGCTCACAGAGTGTTTCCCAGTCGGTCACCTCGAAACAGCCCTGTAGTTCCGCTATTGCCTCCTCTGACCACCTCCTAACAGTCCTGGTGGTCACAGGTTCCCTCCTCACAATTGGCACATAGCGGGGGGTGAGGTGAATCAGGTTATGATCTGACCTACCAAGTGGGGGGAGGGAGGAGGAGCTGTATGCATCCTTGACGTTAGCATACAGTAAGTCTAAAGTTTTCTCTCCCCTGGTGGGACAGTCCACATATTGTTTGAATGTTGGTAGTGTATTGTCCAGTGATACATGGTTGAAGTCACCCGAGATCACAATAAAGGCACTCGGGTGCTGAGAGTTTACTGGTCAAAACTATTTATTAAACAAGTAAAACACATTTTTTTAACCACCAAAAAATACACGTTCAAAGCAACACAACAGCGGCCCAATATCAGACAGGACACCGCTCTGTAGAGTGAGCAGTCATAATGAAGCAGTTGGTTTTATTTTGTGGATTCAAGCTGCGCTTCATATTTTTGGCCACCAGATGTCACCAGAGAGGACTGTGTTGAAAAGCTTCGAGTAATGAACCGTTTTTCAATACAAGCTTCAGAAAGCTTCATTTGACCATCACTACACAGGAATGTCACTAGGGGTCCGCAAACAGGTCCGGGGGATCTATATACAGAGACGATGGGTAGTTTAAGCCAGCGATTTCACCTTAAATAGCAGCAGCATAATCACTACAGATCAGCAGCAGGTGGTGGCAATCAGCCCAGGTGAGTGGGCCAAAGGTGAGAGCCCAGTAACAAGCTCCGCCCAGGCAGGCAGGAGACAATGGGGAGGAGAGAGAGAAAGAAAAACACAAACCAAACCTGTAGCCAGTGTGGGCCAGTCAGAGAGACATGGGAGCGTGACACTTTTCTGTCATTTAATTGTTTATTCCTGATCACTCTGTTGTGTGAACGGCCATAAAAGAGGATTTTATCAGTAGGAAAAGCTGTAAAACTTCTGGAAATACAGTCAAACGTCCAAAATGTCTGTTTGTGGTGAGCTGCTGTTAAAACAAGGTAAGAATTACAAACTGCTTCCAGCGCACGCTCAGGCCTGTGAGACTCAGTGAGACACTGAGCCATGACATCTCTGCCATTCAAACACACTTTGTATGTAGTTCATTTTATAGTAATATTTAATACTGAACTGTAAATTTAGTCTTTTTCAAGAAGGCGATTTTCACTGTAACCAGCTCGTAATTTTATAAATTCTGTGTACAGGTCTGCGGGGTTAATTTTTTTGGTGAATTGTTATTAAAACACTGTGTGCATTTAAATGTATCTAATGTTTTCTCTATGCAGCTGTTGTTACATGTTAGGCATCCAAATTCTCTACATTCATCATCTATCAACGTCTTTAAACAGCCTTCTAGGTCTTCCAGAAAAGTCCACAACTTTGGCAAGAGGTCCAACTCAATCAAGAGAAACCCCAATGCCCCAGTGGTGAGGAGCAGCTGGCTTTACAAACAGGTAATGAGGAAGGCTTATCGGACGTCGTTGAATTTGTGGAATTCTGGAACTGGATCTGGTGTCCAGACTGCCACCATATAGATGACTTTGTGTTGTCTCTGAGTGATTTCCAGTCAAAATGTTGCATGATTGTGTTGACTATTTCAGCAGTCAGTGGACCAGCTTAGTTTACCTAATGTAATAAAAATGTAATCATGTATGGGTCTGTACGTATTAAGGAGAATCGTTGCTGTGACCATTACTAAAACCAACTAGCTGATCTACAGCATGGCAGCAGTGATGACTGAGATCCTTGGCTACAGTTCAATTCAACTTTATTTATACAGCGCCAAATCACAACAGTCGCCCGAGGTGCTTAAACACGAGCAGCCACAAGGAGCAGTACCGTCCATGGTGAAGGAGAGTAGAGGCTAAGATCAAGGCAGCACAGAGTAGTTAGCTAACTGTCGCAACTGCTGAAAGGCGTGATGAAGAAAGGGCTGCCTAAGAAGTATCAACAGCTGTCTGTAACTGTGGCCTAATAAAGTGCCAAACAAAGACTCACAGCCTTAGCTGGCTGCTTGAAGATCCTGGAGACAGAAGCCAGGAGAATAAAGTGGATGTTCTCCATTGAACCATCCAAGATTATGCTCAGTGGCACGGGGGAGTATATGAGAACAGCCCCACCAAGGATGGAGTTAGGGCATACTGAAATAACATATGATGCCTCTATTGATTCAGTGATCCACACCACCAGGATATACAGCAATGACATCAGAATATCGTTCAGACCGGAGAAGTGTATTTGGATGGTTGCAAAGAGAGCAAAGGTAGTCAGAAATGAGGTGATTGTACTACCAGAAGGCAACACTGACAACAACTAGAAGTACTTAGGAATTCTACAGGCAAATGGGGATCACAAAGAGGCCGCTAGGAAAGCTGCAACCATTAAAACCTGGCAGTCGGCACCTACGCCCTGCCTGTGTTCAGGTAACCTGCTGGGATAATAAGCTGGCCAAAGGAGGCTGACCACAGATTCCAAATATCTTTTCACAAAGTGACGCTGAAAAACGAGTTCATGCATTTGTTACTTCCAGGCTGGACGACTGTAATCCATTATTATCCTAAAAACTCCCTGAAAAGCCTTCAGCTAATCCAAAATGCTGCAGCAAGAGTCCTGACAGGGACTAGAAAGAGAGCAGATTTCTCCTGTTTTGGCTTCCTGTTAAATCCAGAATGATCAGGCCCCGCCCCTCCCTGAGCCTGGTTCTGCCGGAGGTTGTTTCCTGTTATAAGGGAGTTTTACCTTCTTACTGTTGCCTAAGGACTTGTTCATTGGGGGTCATTTGGTTGTCCCAGCTTTCTCTCTGTTATTGTGGGGACTTTACCTCATAAAATAAAGCAGCTTGAGGAAACTGTTGTGATTTGGCACTGTGTAAATAAAATGAGTTGAATTTTTCAGCTCTGCTGCAGCAAACACTACAGTGACTATGGACAGTTAGTAAATGGGAGTACGGTATTCCTGCTATGTGTCTTCGCCTCACTGCTACACACCACCCTGAATCAGCTTGTGTTTATCACTTTCTTTAAGTGTTGTGCCCCACGGAGCTCTGTAGTGGGTCAGTGTTTGCCTGGTTAGGGGACCTCTCACCATAGCAGTGAAGACTGAATAAAGCTTGATGACCCTCGTCAAGTTTTAGTCAACTCCACCCAGCAAACCCTTTCACTGCAGAGCTGATATCAGTGTGGCCAACGCATTATATTGCTGAAAGTACCAAAGACTTAAAACTTGTCATTGATGCAGTAATTAGGTGCCAGCGTCGGCATCACGAACAGAGCACAGGTCTTTGCTTCAAGCACCCACTGAGGCAAATCTGCCACTGCTTTATGAAGAGATAACAAAGAGGAGGTGATGGAGGCTGTTTAACAGGAAAGGCTGGAGAAGAGCCAGTTCAGACTTGAAGAGGAAGCAAGAGATGAGAACGTGTGTTTGAAAATAATAACGTTCTCTATAATTGTTATATTTTGTCTCACTGATGACCTTTGACTCATTCAGGACAGTACAGGCATGAAGCTGTGGAAGAAGAGGTGGTTCGTCCTGTCTGACATGTGCCTCTTCTACTACCGTGGTGAGGACACACAAACACACATGCATCTCTTCATGTTGGCACTTTAAGAAAAGTTCGAGGCTTGTCAACCGTGTGTACCTTCACACCTGTTTACAAATATCAAGATGTGGAAGATATGCACTGTTTACATACGAGGCCTTTATTTCTGAGTAGTATAGCTGCCTAATGTCGTAATAAATATACAGCAAAGGTTTTGCACACTTGATTGTTATCCGTCACACGGCATCATAATGGTTTTCATTCAGTCTCTGTGATGGAATACTGTCCTCTCAAGATTGATTACAAGCGTGAGTACACCTTTCTTTAGCTCTACTTTCATTTCAAAGAATCAGTCTGTGGTGGTAAAAACGTTGTCATGGCCAGCAACTTCAACACGCTGACATAATCAATCATCCATCCATCCATCCATCCATCTTCATCCGCTTTATCCGAGGCCAGGTCGCGGTAGCAGCAGCCTAAGCAAAGAGGCCCAGACCTCCCTCTCCCCAGCCACCTCCTCCAGCTTATCCGGGGGAATACCAAGGCATTCCCAGGCCAGCCGAGAGATTTAATCTCTCCAGCGTGTCCTGGGTCTGCCCCGGGGCCTCCTCCCGGTGGGACATGCCTGGAACACCTCACCCAGGAGGGGCTCAGGAGGCATCCTTGTCAGATACCCGAACCACCTCAGCTGGCTCCTTTCGATGTGGAGCAGCAGCAGCTCTACTCTGAGCCCCTCCCGGATGGCCGAACTTCTCAATCAATCAATCTTTATTTATAAAGCACTTTTCATACAAAAATGTAGCACAAAGTGCTTTACATGGTTATAACGAAATACATCAACAGTTTTGTTGTACTGTTTTTATTACTTAGAGGTCACGTGTGGTGCAACATCACAAATTTAGAACTGCGTTCATAAAAGCTCCTCTTTCCTCCTTAATGCTTTCTGCACCTTCAGAGGGATTTTTCCATCTCCATAAACTGATGAATCAGCTTCTTCCAGGGTGCGATCGGCAGCTTACACGACAACCCGAGGGGAGAGCTGCATGTTGATTGGCTTTGCTAGCCAGAGAAGAGACATGCACAGCTTTCGGATAATAACGTTTTCTTTTTCCGTTTGCCTCCTTCTGGCTCTGTCGCTTTATTCTAAGGAGCTGCTTCAGGTTGAGATCTTGGAAATGTGGTAAATTATATTCTTTCTGTAAGGGCAAAGATGTTAATCATCCCTCCGACTGCAGAGCTCATCGAGATAAAATAAATTAGTGTATTTACATTTACACTGCCAATTTTGGTATTATCAGAGCGAGGCAGAGACGTCATTTAAAGACTTAAATCATAGTTTTCAGAGGTGCAATTTGATAAGCAGATCTCAGTTTATTCCCAGTGATTAGACATTAACTATTTATAAAGCTCATGTTTTAAGGTAACAGTAAGTTGCCTGTCATGTCAGTTATACCACGTCAGTTATTCTCTGTCAGTCTGCAAATCCATCACCACAAAAAAGCACTAATATAATCCAACAATGAAGTTTTCTTTAATTTCTTTAGAAACATAATGAAATCACTGAGCAGGTGATCTTACAAAGTCGTCCTTTTGGATCTGAGCTCGGTCTTCGACACCATCTCTCACACCCTAGCCTGGTTCCAGTTATGTCTCCTTGACCGCTCCCAGTTTATTCAACTGAAATCATCCCGCTCTCGTCTTTTCCCGGTCACCTCTGGTGTACCCCAAGGCTCAGTCTTAGGCCTTCTTCTCTTCATAATATACATCCTCTTGGTACCATTCTCCACACATTTGATTCCTCCCACCTTCTTCCCTTACAGAATGTCTATCTGAACTAAAATCCTGGTTCAGCTCTAATTTTCTCAAGCTTAATGAGGATAAAACTGAAATCCTCCCTATTGGCACCAAATCCAACCTTTTGAAGGCGAACCATTTCTCTCTCTCTATCGATAACTGCACAGTTTTCCCTTCTCCTCAGGTTAAGAGCCTTGGTCATCCTAGACAGTTCACTATCCTTTAAATCTCACGTCAATAATCTCACCTGCTCTGCCTACTTCCATCTACGCAACATTAACAGATTACATCCTTCTCTTTCCACCCAGCCTACGTCCATCCTTGTCCACAGTCTCGTTATCTCCCGCCTTGACTATTGTAATTCTCTCTTTCATGGTCTCCCCCCAGAATACCTCCATAAGCTTCAACTGGTTCAAAACTCAGCTGCCTGCATTACCCACTGTTTGTTAATCTTGTGCTTTTGTTTCTATTGTTCTTCATTTTGTCTTCGTTCTATTACATGTTTTATTCTATTATTAAGTGTCATTGGTTGTCTTGAAAGGCATTTTTAAATAAAATGTATTATTATTATTATTAAAGTCATCTGTCGAATGAACATCATTTTATCATGCCACCAAATTTCCATTTAAAAACACAAGTATACTTTATCTTGATTAAGATGAACATGACATGGATCCGTGAATTAAATTTCATTCAGCTTTAATTAACTTGGAGTCCAAATTTAGTAAATCTGCCAGATTTAATAGATCCAACCAAAAATTGACACATCCAAAGCATCGTTGTTGTTGTTATAACTACTACAACCCATTTCTTTTTTTATACTAAACTTTCTTCAGTTGTTTGTGTCCCACAAACCACAGAATGAATTAAAAGTTACTATTTAGAAATAACTGTTACTTGTAACATATTTAACATAAAGAGTTTTTAAGTCCCATTTTGAAACATCGAGAACAAGTTTTATTCATCAGTCATTAGCCAATCATAGCCCATAATCGTCTGAAACATAATATGAACAAGATTAAATTTTTATTAAATATGACGATTGACTGAGATCATAAACTCAACAGCAAAGTGTTTACAGAGGTCACATATCGCCTCCTCACTGCTTTCTTACCTGATAACGTTGAGATGTCGGCTCTGTAAGCCAGCTGGAGCCATTCAACATCAGGGACGAGCCAGAACAGCCGCAGCGCCTCGGCTAAAGCAAACAGTAATGCGCGTTGGAGGCTCTGTGGTTTTGTGCCGCAGTGCATGTACTGTGCTGCCTTTAGATCGCATGAAACATGATACTGCACAGAGGTGACAGAATCACAGCTGCAACCATCACAGCTGTTATTGTTCATGAGGCGTCATTCAATTTCATTTGGAGAATTTTGTAATATATATGGCAAAATCAGACATCAGTATATAATGATTAAATATACTGGTATTGCATTCTTCTTCATTTGCCTCACTTGTTTCTCTTACTTCAGCTCTTTACAGCAGGGCACAGATTCACTATGAAAACATCTACTAAATATCTCTAACAGTGACTCCAGGTTTTAAGCCTCGGGAAATATAATTCAAAAAACTGAAAGCACTGGTTATTACTTCGCTGATTCACAAATATCACTGGTTTCCACTAATCCCAACACAACTTCAAGCTGCAGTTAAGGAAGCCATGCTGCAGGGAAGTTTATGTACTTGTACTATGTTGACATCTATCCAACGATGTTCCTTCTTCCAAAGGCTATTTTTCCCTCCTCGTTCTTCCTGGGAATCTTTACAGCTTGATAAACGAATATTTAAATATCAACACTATCTCCTATCATTCTGGGCCATGCGTTTGATTGACACGTACTAATAAGAGCAAACATAACACAAACAGAAGAAGAATATTTTGTACCAGTCTGACCCACAAATCTCCCAGTCTGAAACCTTATTGAATCAGATTGCTGCCATAAATATGTTTCAACCTGCAGACTTTTCTCTTTCGTTGCTGCAGATGAAAAAGAGGATAGCATCCTAGGAAGCATCCTGTTGCCCAGTTTTCACATATCTATGTTGTCGGTGGATGACCACATCAGCAGGAAATATGCCTTTAAGGTAAACACTAGTTACATTTTTTTAAAGGTTTGTCATGTTGTTATTATTATTGATGGCAACAATCCATGCTACTTTGTAACTAACTTTTCATTTTTATTGATTTTTATTTTCATGTGACAGCAATTCAATCCAGTTTTATTTATATAGCACCAAATCACAACAACAGTCGCCTCAAGGCGCTTTATATTGTAAGGTAGACCCTGCAATAATACATAGAGAGAAAACCCAACAATCATATGATCCCCTATGAGCAAGCACTTTGGCAACAGTGGGGAGGAAAAACTCCCTTTTAACAGGAAGAAACCTCCAGCAGAACCAGGCTCAGGGAGGGGCGGGGCCATCTGCTGTGATTGGATGGGGTGGGGTAGGGTTAGGGTATTCACAGGGTTCACAGTGTGCAAGTTATAGATGTAAAAAAGGTAGAAAGTCTCAAAGTTTCACCTTGATGAGGTTAATGTACTGACCCCAAAGGTTTGATCAGAGGTTTGAGACTGAAAGAGGCGTCCATTTGTAGAAATACCCCAACAGATCCCATGTCCTGCCTCGTGCACACACTTGACCACACCAGACTGATATCAAACATTTTACTGTCAGTTTTAGTTGAGCGGCTGTGTCTGAATTTCATGGTTCAAAATGCTAATACATAAAAAAATAGGTTTTTCTCACATAGATGTGTGTATACTTGTACATACACATAGAAAGTTGTGTGTTGGGCAGTTCAGTGTGATACTTGTGATGAAGTCATGATCCAGATTTGGTTCTCGCACTTCTGTTTTATCTTATTACCGCTCTCCCTCTGTCTTCACTCAGGCCACGCACCCCAACATGCGGACATATTACTTCTGCACTGACACAGCCAAAGAGATGGAGTCCTGGATGAAAGTCATGACAGACGCTGCTCTCGTCCACACTGAACCAGTCAGAAGGTTGGTGCTAACCACAGGGATATGTCTGACAGATAAGATGTGTGCAGATGTGAGGTACACACCTACTGTGCAGGGACACAGTTCTACAACGTGGAGTGTTGTTTTATATCCCACGCATCACAGGGGCCTCATTTATGGTGTGTTTTATGGCCTCAAAGTCTAAGGAGCTTGGATGACCTGGATGAACCTTCACAGACATCACAGCCTCTGAAAGGATTGAATCAAGACTTTTATCCTTAACTAGCATGAAGCAACAACATTTGAGCCCAATTTATTGTTTCTGACACCACTAAACGTCCTTTTAGCATTTAAACGCGACTGTCCAGATTCAGCTCCAGGAAGTCAGAGACACGTGCTGTTCTTTTCAGAGCATGAAGTTAGAAGAAAAGGAGTATTTAAAAGAGTCATGCAGGCATGATTTGCAACAGGCAATTCAAAGCTATTTGTGCTGAAAAAAGCATCATTTTGGTAATGTGGCTGTGATAGTCCCTCTAAGAACAGGAAAGCATTAGGAATACCAGGACTCATCAGAATAAGTATGCAGTTGGTGCAGGTGGTTTGCTTGACCATGTATACATGCCGAAACGTTGTTCTGTCCTGTAGTTCTTCCCCGATTTAACTTTTACATCGAATTACTACAAATGACTGGTATTTTGATGCTGCAGAGCAGAACATGGAGTAGCACAGGAAAGGGGAGAAACAGGGCACACGTCCCACAAACGTGTTAGAGCCAGCAGAGTTGGTCTTTGTGTTTTCAGACATTGTTGCACATCATGAAAACTCCAGAGCACACAGAAGCCTCTGCACATCTTTAGTCACTGGTATATCCGTACGACGTCACAGTCGTCTTCGTTCGGCTGCTCCCTTTACGGCTCACCACCATACCCACCCTGTGCTTGTCCTCCTCCACTAGGTCCAGGATTGTTTTCTCTGGGCTCCTTTTTTCTTCCTGCCTGTCAGCTCCATGTTCAACATCCTTCGTCCACTCCCCTCCTCTGCACAAACCATCTCAGCCTTGCCTCGCTAACTTAATCTCCAAACCGCTCAAACTGAGCTTATGCTCTTCATCCTGGTCACTTCCAATGAAAACAACTTTAACTCAGCCTCTCCAAACCACATATCATTGCAGGCCTCACTACCATCACAGATCATCCTTGAACTTTGCCTCTGCTGACTCCACCTGCATCCACTCCCTGCTTCACCTCTCTTGTGCGGTCTGTTGCTGTGGATGGCTCTTCTATCTGTACTATCTCTACGCCTTCTACCCGCGTGTATTTGTCTTGGTTTTACTGTCATTCGTTCCTCTTCTCTCCAGTGCATACCTCCACCTCTCTGGGCTCCACCTCCACCTACTTCCACCTGCTTCTACTCTCACCACAGATCAGAATGTAGTCTTCAAACATAGGAGCAGACGCCTGATGTAATCCCACCTGTACTGTGAACCTGTCACTCCTACCACCGCACTGCTGTCCCACTGGGCTCTCTTGGCACCTTATCAAAGGCTTTCTTTAGATCCAGAAAGACTGTTGACCTTCCCTACTTTTTCTCTTTAAGTGAACATCTTTCTGCAGTGAAGCCGTACTGATGCTTGCTAATCTTCGTCACCGAGCTTCAGCAGCTCTTTCTCATAGTTTCATAGTTTGGTCCATTGGCTTTATCCCTCTGTAGTTTTTGCAAAATAGACCCAGTCCTTGAACCGTACCAGCACACTTCTCCATTTCTTCATCACCCACTTACTTTCCAAAATTGTGTTAAGTAGTCTGGTGAAAAAGTCCACTGCCCTCTTTTTCTCTGCCCTGGGGTATGTCATCTGGATCAACCACCTTTCCACTCTACATCCTCACACTGTCTTTACGTGTTAGCACATTTCTGGACTTAATCAACCGAAGGTGCTGCACATCCTTTCTAGCTCGCGCTCTTCCCTGTCCAGTCAGTATGAGTCCTTTTCCCTTTACTTAGCGCCCAGCCTCACATACAACTCAGTATAAGCTTTTTCCTTTGCCGCTCTCTGTGCTGTATGCCGAGACTCCCAGTACTACTTCTTCCCGACTGTTCTAGCTTTTCTTTGCTAAAGTCTTCTTTTGAGTGCCTTGTTGTACTTACTCGTCTACCTTACAATACAAAGCGCCTTGTGGTGACTGTTGTTGTGATTTGGCGCTGTATAAATAAAATTGAATTGAATTAATCATCAAGTCTCCTTTTTGTCACAATCCTGGGTCTTTTGACCCAGCGTTTTGAGTTTTAGTTTATGTTTAAGCCCTTCTAACTTCATTTTTTATCATGCCTAGGTTGTTATAGTGCTTTGTTATTAGATTCCCCTTGTGTCTTCCACCCATGTTAAGTCTCCTTTGCCCTTCATGTGTTTCATGTCTGTGTCTTACATTTCCTGTTTTATTTTGAAGAGGTCTGGTGTTCCTGTGTTCATCGTGTTCATCTTCACACTTCACACAGTTTGTGAAGAGTGGACCCGGGTGCAGACACTCTAAAACTCAAACTTAACTGATGATGAGCTGTTTATTAAGGCAGACAGAACAGTACAAAATAAAAGAGCAAAAACAAAGCAAACTAAGCAATAACCTAAACTGGGTAAACTAGAAAGGAAGCACGAACTATGAAAAATCCTGGTAAACAGAAAAACAAACAAAACTCTAAACATGGCAATGATGATGAGCATATATATATAGATATATAGATATATATATAGATATATAGATATATATATAGATAGATATATATGAAAACCTGAACGCAGGACTGAATGAGAAGGCACAGACTAAATACACACAGGAGGCTAATGAGAGAAGTGGGAACACAGTGGAAGAGTAAAACTAAACACGATGAACACAGGAACACCAGACCTCTTCAAAATAAAACAGGAAACATAAGACGCAGACATGACAAACTGAACTAGACAACGTAAGACACAGACATGAAGCACATGAAGGGCAAAGGAGACTTAACATGGGTGGAAGACACAAGGGGAATCTAATAACAAAGCACTATAACAACCTAGGCATGATAAAAAAATGAAGTTAGAAAACCTGAAGGGCTTAAACACAAACTAAAACTCAAAACGCTGGGTCAGAAGACCCAGGATCGTGACACTTTTCTTCTGTCCTCGGTCCAGAGGATACACTGAACAACTTCTTGCTAGTTTCCCTTAGCACTACAATGTTGCCAGTCATCTGGTAACTTTTCCTTACCCCCCAGTGCCTGTCTCAACGTCTTCCTGAACTCTGTCCAACAGTCTACTTCCACCACTGCTTTCA
This sequence comes from Aulonocara sp. 'chitande type north' Nkhata Bay, assembly GCF_057382095.1. Taxonomy (NCBI): domain Eukaryota; kingdom Metazoa; phylum Chordata; class Actinopteri; order Cichliformes; family Cichlidae; genus Aulonocara; species Aulonocara sp. 'chitande type north' Nkhata Bay. Next base: position 42,249,754 of record NC_141360.1, read on the forward strand.
CCCGAAGCTGGCTGGCTACGTTCTCCCCTGCTGCTAGCTTGCAGTCTCCTCTCTCTTTCAAATTGCACCTCGTGTATATGATGTAGTCCATCTGTGCACCTTCCTCTCTTCCTCTTCTTTCCATGCTAAAATCTACTATTATGTGTCCTTCTGTATTTCTGTCTTTAGCAGCATACTTGCCTAACATCACCTGTTCCCTTCAGCTACATGTCCACTGAAATCTGCTCAAATTACGTTTCCCTCTTCCTCGGGGGACACACTCTACCCCTTTATCTCTGCCAGCCGACAGCTGTGGGGTATAAATCATCCAATTTCCAGCTTCAAACACAACTCATGATGTTGTCCGACACTCTCTTTACCATTACATTAGTCAAGATCAGCCGTACACTATTTCTTTGTCTACGCCATGGTAGAAAAACCTGAACCCACCTCCAATGCCCATGTTCTCCTGTAGACACATATATCTACCTTCCTTCTTTCCTTCTAATCAGCCAGTCATAGTCCCTATGGTCCCTAATCTCACCTCCTCACTCCTGCCTCTCCTTCTGTCTTGTTGCCACCGAACACACCTTCCTCCTTTCCTCTTCCTTTGTCTTCGGCCAACAGTAGCACAGTTTCCACCAGCATCCTGTTAGCCAACAACACTGGAGGTGGTCGTTGTTAACCCAGGCCCCGAACGATCCGGTATGGAAAGCTCATTCTTTGTGATCCGCATGTTTGATTTGGCCAAAATTTCCATCGGATCCCCTTCCTAATAAAACCCTCCTCATTTACCTGGACCGGCACTAGGAATGCACTGGCCTGTGACCCCGTGTGGCTGGGTACTCAGCGTCACATATTGACTTTGAGATGTTTTTCCTGTTCAAAACAATAGTAGAAGATCCATTAGATAACAACTGACATGGCAGCAAAGATGCAGTAATCAGTCTAAGCTCTGACTGAGCTTCAGTGTCTTAGAGTAACGCTGTATGCTGCTCAGGTGTGACACTCGGGACTGTGTGTTATAGCTGGGAACCATCACACTTGGGTAATTTTCCTCAGGTACTTACTGATTAGGTAAACTACCCAATACGTGTCTGTGAAGGTTCTCAGTCATCCAGCTCATCGTAGTCTGAGGAGCTTGGAAAGACAAGCGTCTGGACTTCTTTGAGTTACTTGAAGACGTTTCACCTCTCATCCAAGAAGCTTCTTCAGTTCTAAGGGTCAAATGGTGGAGAGTCCCAGATTTAAACCCAGTGGGAGTTTCCCCCCACAGAGGGACGAAGGACCCCCTGATGATCCTCTACCTAATCACATGAGCCAAGGTGTGAAACCTGGCCCCACCCTATCATGTGATTTCCTGAGGTCAGATGGTCCAGGATGTGAGTGGGCGTCTGAGAAGGGATCTCAAAACTGGATTATAGATGGCAGACAGTTGGTGTCGTAAACCACCGCCTCTGTTCAAAGATGGTCGCTCCACTGACCTCAGGAAATCACATGATAGGGTGGAGCCAGGTTTCACAATGAGCTCACCCGAAACTCTGGCTGATTGGGACCCACACCCGCTTTCACACCTTGGCTCATGTGATTAGGTAGAGGATCATCAGGGGTCCTTTGTCCCTCTGTGGGGGGAAACTCCCACTGGGTTTAAATCTGGGACTCTCCACCATCTGACCCTCGAACTGAAGAAGCTTCTCGGAGGTGAAACATCTTCAAGCAACTCAAAGAAGTCCAGACGCTTTTGTTTCCAAGCTCCTTAGACTACCCAATACGTGCGCTTACTGGTAAGGTTCAGTTACACTAAACAGATTATAATTTATTGACACTTACTGTGGTCCATGTAAGCCAAACCCATCAAGTAGTTGTTGTTATTGTGCCATATAGTTACATTAATCCCTAACATAATGATGATCCAACATATGATTAACCACTCTGTGTTGATATAAATAATATTGTAATGTAACACAGTATACCCGCTCAAAGTCGCGGTTCAGAGTTGGTGGATTTTTCCTTATAATTAAATTCCCACAATTTGGCAGAAACTGCAAATATCTGTCATAATTTTTATGGCTTTTTTGTAGCAATATATAACTTTTCAGGCATTTTAATGCTTAATTAATAAGAGCAAAGAAATTCTTAAATAATTAAATAAATTATAAATTTAAAATATAAATAATTGTAAGTTTTAATTCATTTAAAATTCACAAAATAAGCACGAACATAAATTCAGCATCCATCCATCCATCCATCTTCTTCCACTTTATCCGGGGCCGGGTCGTGGAGGCAGCAGAGAAGCCCAGACCTCCTCCTCCCCTCCTCCAGCTTATCTGGGGGAACACCGAGGCGTTCCCAGGCCAGCCGAGAGATATAATCTCTCCAGCGTGTCCTGGGTCTGCCCCGGGGCCTCTCCTGTAAATTCAGCAAAATTTACATATTAAAATTAGTACTATACACATTTTTAGGACTGTAGAGCGATCACAAAGGAACCGTAGAGGAAAATGAGGAAACGCTCCTGTAGTCTGAGGCGGCTTGTTTCATTCATCTCTCCTTATTGCATCTTTGGCAGGTGGAGTCCAGCATTCCCACATTGGAAAAGTTTATCTTGAGTATTTTGTTGCGTGTTCTTGTGTTTTGATGGCACCCAAATGCATATTCAGGGTTTAAACGATAAAAACTGGCGTTTATAGACATTTTTTGACCACATGCAAAATTTGTGTTTTTTCACTATTCGTGAGTGCTCGGCGAATGAGACCCTCACAGATTCTGTGGATCAACAGTATTACATGTACATGCAGTATTCGTTTGTAATTGAAGGATCAGGTTTTCCAGTCACAGTTTTAGATGTTGAAGAAATGAGCATCTATAAATATGCTGGACCTGAAGATCTAAGCAGCAGGCTTGTGGGGTTCTCCCAAGTTGAAGTGATGGGTAGCTGCTGATGGTGGTCTGAGGAGGTACAAATGACAAACTGATGACAGGATGTGATCTGCAGCAGTTCCAAGTCTTCAGGACTTCTGGACTTAAGCTTCTGCCAGTGTCTTGGTGCCAAATAACACAGCTCGCCTTTAGAGATCTTCCAGATTAGTGGGTGGGGGCTCATCTCTGTCTCATCTCTGATCTGAGTGCTCAAATGTTCTGTGTGATCATGAAAGAAAAAACATTGTGTAGTGCCACCTCCTTAAAAAAACCACACATCAATGCTCGAATCTGTATTATTCTGTATTTGTTCATTGCGATGCTTCATTAAGGCTCTGCTCTAAATAAAGGATACTTTTAAGTAATTAAAGAAACTCCACTGAGCACATACTCCCTGCAGTTTTGCATCATTAGAGGGTTTTTTTGACAAAAATATGAAACTTCTGAGAAATCGTGGACTCGAAAAGGTTGACAGAAGGCGAGAGGAGCTGTCTCACTCACACAGGGATTGTTACAATAAATGTCTTTCCTTATTTTGCTGAATTCCACTTCCTGTTTTTTCTGTCACAGAACGGACAAGTTGAAAGGGGACCAGCGGAGACCTCAAGAGCTGAACAACCTGCTGAACCACAGAGTCCTCACACGGCCCGAGATCCAGAACAACGAACGCAATCGAGAACCTGCGTGTCAACATTCCCTGTCGCAGGTCGACGACAAATGGCAAAAAGATGTTGTGAAACACAATGACCAGAGGGAGCAAGAGTACTACACCTTACAGCGGGAGGGAGAAAGGTACTCTCTGAAGAAAGAGGGCGTGAGCTACATGCTGCAGAAGGATGGAGATAGGTATCTCCTGCACAAGGATGGAGAAAAGTACCTCCTGAGAAAGGATGGGGAGAAATACTCGCTGCAGAAAGATGAAAAAGTGTACACCATTCACAGAGATCTGGAGAAGTGCGGCGTCCGTAAAACGGATGATAAACACGCGGTGACGCCGGCTGAGGAAAAGTACGCACCCTCCAAAGATGGGGAGAAGTATCTGCTCGCAAAAGACGGAGAAAAGTACGCGCTGCAGAAAGTAGGCGACCGACACACGCTCCAGAAAGATGGAAAAAAGTGCCTCTCTCAAAAGGAGGTCAAGAGACAGCTGTCATTAAAGGAAACTGAAAGGTTCAGCACTATGAGGGAGAAGGATAATAAATATGGCACTATACAAGTTATGGACAAATACAACACTATGAAAGAAATTAAGAGATACAGCTCGTTTCGAGAGGGGGATAAATACGCGACTCTGAGGGACGCAGAGAAATGTGCTACGGTTTGTGATAAATACGGCTTTCAGAGAGATCCGAGCACCGACAGGGCTCTGACTAAAATCAACAGCATCAAGCTACAACCAGCCCAGGCTGCCGCCATCGCAGCTGCGGTGTCTGCGTCTCGCCAGAACCAGGCCAACATCAGCGCCCAGAAACCTGCACAGGTCAGTGGCTCAGGGTGTGGGACAGGCGAGCAGCAAAGGGACTGCAGCCCCACAGAGGTGGATGGCAACCTGGCCAGGGTTCCCGTAAAGTCTCCAGCTCCAGTCCAGGAGCCAGAAAAGGGTTTGTCCAGGACCAACTCCATTCAGCAGCTGGAGCACTGGGTCCATCCGCAAAGGAGAGGAATGGACGATAACCCAAAGAGGTGAGCAAAGCAACTTTTCATTCAGTACATTTAAAACTTTAACAAAGAGGGAGGAAAACATTCAAAATACACCGTTGCATAAGTAACATAAGTATAGGCATTGAACCAAACCTCAACATAGAGATTAGCTTCACACGGGATGTGGATGCAGCTCACTTTCTAGCTACTTATTTTAGAAGCTAATCTTTGTACATTCCAGGTGTAACACACTTCACTGCTGAATATACTTTTCTATTTTTCCATTTTGTGGGCTCCAAAGGACTAAATGATTGTGTCGAACTGGGAGTGTTATTTCTAGATCGTAAAGATCAAAGCTCTTAGTGTTTGTCATGCGGTGAATGGCCAGTGACTTTTTCCCACCATCAAGTGCGGGATCTACCAAGATGCTCTGTCCCCACTGCTGTTCTGCATAGGCCTGAACCCCCTCAGTGAGATCATTAACAAGACTGGCTACGGATACCGTCTACGGAAAGCAGCAATCTTGAGCCACCTCCTGTACATGGATGACATCGAGCTGTATGCCAAGAGTGAACGAGACATCGATTCACTGATCCACACCACCAGGATCTACAGCAATGACATCGGGATGTCGTTCGGACTGGAGAATGTAGTCGGATGGTATCAAAGAGAGGGAAGGTAGTCCGAACTGAGGGGATTGAATCTACTTAGCACTTTTAATTCTTATTCTTATTTTTATTTTTATATCTATTTAAGCGTTTATGACAGCATGTTTGCACTGAAGCACCGCAGCAATTTCCTAATGTTGTAAACCTGCTCAACATTTGGCAATAAAACCCTTTCTGATTCTGAACTACCAGAAGGCAACATTGCAGACATAGAGTACTTGGGGATCCCACAGACAAATGGGAACCATGAAGAGGCCACTAGGAAAGCTGCAACCATCTATCAACACCTACACCCTGCCTGTGATCAGGTACCCTGCTGGGATAGTAAGTTGGCCAAAGGAGGAGATAGAAGCCACTGACATGAAGACAAGAAAGCTCCTGACGATGCATGGAGGGTTTCAGGGGTCCATCACAGCAGGCCAGACCCCAGGCTGTGTAAAGATGCCCCAGAGACAATCCAGCACATAACAGCAGGGTGCAAGATGCTAGCAGGCAGGGCATACATGGAACAACATAACCAAGTGGCCGGCATAGTGTACAGGAACATCTGTGCGAGTATAACCTGGAAGTCCCGAGGTCACAATGGGAGACGCCCCCAAGGGTGGTGGAGAATGACCGAGCTAAGATCCTGTGGGACTTCCAGATACAGACGGACAAAATGGTGGTGGCTGACCAACCGGACATAGTGGTGGTAGACAAACAGAAGAAGACGGCCGTAGTGATCGATGTAGCGGTTCCCAATGACAGCAATATCAGGAAGAAGGAACACGAGAAGCTGGAGAAATACCAAGGGCTCAGAGAAGAGCTCGAGAGGATGTGGAGGGTGAAGGTAACGGTGGTCCCCGTGGTAATCGGAGCACTCAATGACTCCCAAGCTAGGTGATGGAGAGAGACGCAGATACAGAGATGGTTCCCTGATTGTAAGTTTTTTCTTGCTTTTTTTTTTTTGTTTAGCCTGTCTTTTCTGGCAGCTTTTGCAATCAGAATTGTAATCAGTAATTTTCCAAGATGAGCTCTACAAATTCACTACAGGCTCCTGTTGTTCACGTGTTATTTTTATCTGTTTATGTATTCATTTCTATCAGTCTTATTTATATTATTACAGTTATGTCTAAGCTGACAGGCGGGAGGTAAAAAAGGAGAAAATACAATAACAGGATAGAGCATGAATACAAAAGCAGTTGATCGCCAACTGCTGGACTTGTAATGGTGACATTATGTTTAGTTTAACTGTTTAATGTTTTGTTGTACAGAAGAGCTTTCTTCCTTTCTACCATGTCATAGTGCTGGGATGGATTCAGGATCAAATTGATCTGTTGTGCATGTGTTCAGTTTGGAGGTTTTCCTAAATGGATTTATCGAGTTAAGGACTGAACAGTAATGTTTAGATAACCTTCTGTGCGCTCACATATTGTGCTGACATATTCTTCCATCCTGACCTTCTTCAGCGTTTCCCTTAGTTGTTTTTAAGGACCATACAGTTGTTTGTAAATTCGAATTAGGAGGAGGCCATTTACCTGGAAAGGGAAAGACCATCTCTGAATGGAGGAGGGGCCTAAGGGTCCATCTGTCACCACCTTACAATGCTGTGATTGCAGCCATTCCCCAACTCTCTGTGAATGGGACTCATGGTTATTGATCAGTGGTTGCTGGTATAAATGAAAGGTGGTGGATTGGCCAGTTGGTCATGATCGACTCTGGGCTGGACCAATTACAGCCGAGGAGGTCGAACTTTAAAGTTGAGGTGAAAAGGAACACGATTTGTGCCGTACTACTTCAGCTAGAAAGTTGCTAATTCAATCATGAAACTGATCAATGATCAGCTGATCGGCTTTTCTCTGCGCCAGAAACAGGAAACCAGCGGAGGTCGGGCTAAACAACAGCAGCACGTTTAGGCTTGATCAGCTGTTGTTAGAATTTATTTAATATTAATTTCTAGTATCAGCTGATGTTTGCTGGAGCCACAGCTGTAAAGCTGCTGGTCATGATGTTGGTTTGGATATGTGGTGAGAGGGAAACATGAAGATGAAACCAGGAGATGTCCTTACTGAATCATCAGAGCTGTGATGGAGAAACAGGTTTACCTTTTAGGTGACATGAATGAGTTGAAGTTATGAACTGTTTCTGAGAGACAAATAACACCAGGATCCTTTTCTAAGCAGCTGACAGCTGGTAACTGTGCAGGGGCGGATCTAGCAAAGTGTTGCCAGGGGGGCAGGTAGGGCATTAACAGGGAGAGGGGGGCACAAAGAAATACTTTTCTTTCTTATTCTCATTTAAAATGTCTCGTTTTTAAAAAATAATTATCTGAATCTTACAACCAAAGTTTTAATCTGATTAAAATGTGTAGAAATCCATTATTGTATTCAGTAAATATTAAGCCTAGTATATATCCTAGTAAGTTATAGTATCCTTTCCTTTGGGAAGGTACCATCTGTGCAGTCTGTAATTCTGCTGAAGAAAGATGTTGAATCTATTTAATTACTGGAGAAAAATAATAGATTTCTGTGCATTTGCTTTATAAGTGCATTAAATTAAAAACGTTTTGTCAATTAAGCATCTTGAGGCCGAGGGTGGGGGAGTGGTTCCCTACTTTTTTCTTTTCTGTTTTTTGCTGGGAGTTGGCAACCCTATTAGTGAGGTATATGTAATTATAAATTAGGTTGTTTTATATTTTTTCTAAGTACTGTTTAGAATAGCAGAATAGGGAGGATGGTGTAGGTTTAAGTTTATTATAAAGGCTTTATGGCTTTTCCTATAATACCATGGTGGGCCGGTCACTAGTCAAAATGCTGATTTTTTTTGTCCCAGTCCAGCCCTGATGTTTCTCCCACTGAAAACGTCCAGATGAACAGATGTTACTGTACATCCAGCACTTTAGTAACAGGTGTCACGAAGTTGACATTTCAGACATGTCAGAAGCTCTGACTTTTTTTGCCGTCTCTCCAAACACTGAATCCAGATACCGAGTGAAGGCCAGCACTCCAGCCTTCCCTGCAGTAGGGACAAACTAAAAGAGCTATATGCATTTTTTTCTTATTTTCCAGTGTTACATCGTACCAGACTTTACCGAGAAACATGCCCAGCCACCGTACCCAGATTGTACCCCGCTACCCTCAGGGGTACCGCACGCTGCCCCGCAACAGCATGATGAGGCCCGAAAGCATTTGCAGTGTGGCAGGCTCGGTATATGACCGGGCCCTCCATCCAGCCTGCACGTCTGCTGTTAGCACAACAGAGAAGAGAAAATCAATGAGGGATGACACAATGTGGCAGCTCTATGAGTGGCAGCAGAGGCAGGCCTTCTCCAGGCAAAGTCTGGCTCAGCCAGCAGGTACACTTTTACAAATAACATCGATTTCTTTTCTGAAGTTGTATAAATGGTACCTATGCCTTTTCTATATTAGTACCCTATGTTTCTTTTTCTTGTTGTTCCCATAAGACTTGTTAGAAAGAACACATGACACAGATGGGCTGCAGCAGACCATGACAGACAGTAACCATCTGTCAGAGAGGATGTGGCTGTGAGGTTGTGAGATGCCTTATTGACAAGTCCATGTTGTCTAAAACAGTATTTCTTTTTTTTAACAAAATGTATGTCATTTAATCAGATGAGCATTTTTTTAGCTAAGAAACATGAGTGGCCATAAAAAACTTTAAAGAGGAACCTCTTGGATGATGTGATGCCTTACGTCCTGTCGGGCAGTTTCAATCATGGCCTGAATGATTGGTTGTGCCAAACACGTTTGCTTTTCCAAGAGCAGCTCTGTAGACTCCCTGCATCCTGTCTGCCCTGGATAAGCTGCTCCAGTTGTATAAGCGTTAAATGTTCTGGTAAGCCAACAGTGACACGTTCTCCTGTGTTGTTGTTTGTGCTTCCAGGTGTGGGTCATTACGGCACGCTGCCCAGCATTAAGACCATGGGCAACATCTCCCAACATGCCGTGGCGCACTCCATTCCCACTTCCCCATCTCATGGCTCTCTGGCTCTGTACAGCACATTCTCCCCTTCTCGTCAGCAGGTTGCTCAAAATCATAGTAGCTCCCACTCTGAGGTTTCTTCGCCCATATTAAGGGGGGACGTGACTCTTGATCGCCGGCACAGGACACACCTTGCGAAGGTAACGGTCATGGCACAGGAATTCCATTTAAATATTAAGCTTTCATCATGCAGGACGTTCAATACAAAACAAAGGTATACCAAAATCCAATGCTCTGGGGTGTGGCTGCTAAACTGTAGCAGAGGCTACTTGGTTTAAACAGTAATAAGTACATGAAGAGTGAAGCTGTTTTGCTCGGTCCATTCTTGGCATTAACGTGGACTGGCTTTAGGGTGTTCCTGAAGAGATGGTAGGTATAAGCAGCACTACAGGAGCATTAACAAACCATATGACCGGTATGACTCGGACAGAGAGATACATAAACAGGGCTGTGAAAGCTAAAAGGCAGGAGGAAAAAATCAGAAAGAAAAAGGAAAGCGGGAGAAAATGCATGTGTGTTTGTCATGAAATGTGCTTGATAGAGAGGGTGAGAAGCTCCAGCTCTTCTGGGGAAATAACAAGACATTCCCAAGCCAGCCAAGAGATGTAATTTTTGTAGCATGTCATGGGTGTGTCCCAGAGCTTCCTCCCACTGGGATATGCCTGGAAAACCTCACGTAGGAGCCCCTCAGGAGTCATCCTTGTCAGATGCCTGAACCACTTCAGCTGGCTTCTTCTGATATGGAGGAATATAAAGATGTTTTGATTTCAGAAATATACAAGAGAAAAGAGGAGCGACCAAAACCTTTGGAAAAACTGAAAAGCTCACGTCTGACGTTTGTCAACATCTACAGTTTACAGGGGTTTCATACAGCTGAGCAAATATCTCATAGCTATATGTGACAGAGAGTAGGAACACTGCCTTAAGTGAATGTGATGAACTCTGTCCTCTTCTAGTACGGATACACAGCTGATCGACGATCCATTGCAGTTGGCATCCCATCTCAGACTATCACTCCACAGTCTCTGCAGGGCAAGACGGTAAGCAGCACCATGACATTCACCGTGTGCTCCGCCTCCACTGTTAAAGAAGAGTGACATCTGTGTTTTGGTTTGATCAACTATAAAATGTTGATGGTTAAACATTTTGCACTGGTTTCTACACAGTGGTGTGTTGTTTTATTTTAATCTGTGCCAGTCACATCGAGTCTTTGTACATCACACCATAAATAGCAACCAAATGAAGAGCTCACTGGCGAGTAAGCCTCCGGTAAAGTCATTAGGTCAACGACAGCCACAATTCCAGGAACTTCATTTTTTAATGTCCAGCAGAACGTGTGTGAGTGAGCGCGTGTGTGCGTGTGAGTGTGTGTGTGTGTGTGGTGAGTGAGTGAGTGCGTGTGTGTGAGTGAGTGTGTGTGTGTGTGTGGTGAGTGAGTGAGTGCGTGTGAGTGAGCGCGTGTGTGCGTGTGAGTGTGTGTGCGTGCGTGTGTTTGTCTGTGTGCGCGCGCGTTCGTGTGTGTGCGTGTGAGTGTGTGTGTGTGGTGAGTGAGTGCGTGTGAGTGAGTGTGTGTGTTTGTGTGTGTGCGCGCGCGTTCGTGTGTGTGTGTGTGTGTGTGTGGTGAGTGAGTGAGTGCGTGTGAGTGCGTGTGTGTGTGTGGTGAGTGAGTGCGTGTGAGTGAGTGAGTGTGTGTGTGTGTGGTGAGTGAGTGCGTGTGTGTGAGTGAGTGTGTGTGTGTGTGGTGAGTGAGTGTGTGTGTGTGTGGTGAGTGAGTGCGTGTGTGTGAGTGAGTGTGTGTGCGTGTGTTTGTGTGTGTGCGCACGCGTTCATGTGTGTGTGTGTGCGTGTGAGTGAGTGAGCATGTGTGCGTGTGAGTGAGTGAGCGTGTGTGTGGTGAGTGAGTGAGCGTGTGTGCGTGTGAGTGAGCGTGTGTGTGTGTGGTGAGTGAGTGTGTTTGTGTGTGCGCGCGCGTTTGTGTGTGTGCGTGTGAGTGTGTGTGTGGTGAGTGAGTGAGTGCGTGTGTGTGAGTGAGTGTGTGTGTGTGTGTTTGTGTGTGTGCGCACGCGTTCGTGTGTGTGTGTGCGTGTGAGTGAGCGTGTGTGTGGTGAGTGAGTGTGTTTGTGTGTGCGCGCGCGTTTGTGTGTGTGTGTGGTGAGTGTGTGTGTGGTGAGTGAGTGAGTGCGTGTGAGTGAGTGAGTGCGTGTGTGTGAGTGAGTGAGTGTGTGTGAGTGAGTGTGTGTGTGTGTGTGGTGAGTGAGTGAGTGTGTGTGAGTGAGTGTGTGTGTGTGTGTGGTGAGTGAGTGCGTGTGTGTGAGTGAGTGTGTGGG